>NW_019172994.1:0-346967 GCF_001831195.1 Colletotrichum orchidophilum | reverse complement strand
GGACTTTCTTTTTTTTTTTTTTTTTTTTTTTTTTTTCAAATTATATATCTTTCTCCTCTCCAGTTTTTATATTCCAATGCTGGTGCTAAAGCACCTCCTGAAGTTGGGCGGTCAGTCGCGTGCTGGAATCGCGCCCCACGCAGATCGCGCTTGCACAGAGAGGTCCAGCTTTAATTACCTACCGACCTGTGCAAGAACAGTGTCTAGGAGCCGATGTGGGTTGGGGGAAGTTATGTGCCTGTGCTACCTTAGCAATGCCACCTTGGCCTTGCTGTTCAAGACTTACCACTTCCTCTGTTCGGGCCACTGGAAGGTACGTAGAGGAACAAGCCCTGTCAGAAAACTCAGTTCAGGTACCTTGCCGCCCATGGGATGAACTTGGCGTACCTAAGGTAGTACAGGTAAGAGACGAAACTACGGATACCCGACCTACCTATGTACATGACTGCCTGATGCTGGCGCCGGGGCTTGGTGGGGGAATGGAAGAGAATGAGTTGTCATCGAATGACATCGAACAATTTATAAAAACAGAGGAAAGATAACATCAAGTAGCTGTTGTGTCAGATATTATGCAGTGACCCATGTTCCAGAGCATTGCCCCCTTTTCCCATTTCATGCTGAAAGGCTTCAGAGGCTCGCTCTACACCTCCACCGGGGTTTCATACGTTAGCTCAGTGAGTTGGAGGGCCAAGACCCAATGGGTTTCGGACTGGGTTGGACATGCTAAGGTAGGTAAGCAGTGGGCCACTGTCACCTCCGATAACGTAGGTAGTCCAAAAAAGATGCAGCAGAATCAACGAATCGGATTCACTCGGAGTTACTTTCACAGAAGCCATTGTAATAGTCCCGAATATTCGGACAAATTGTTAAAAACACCTACACACACCAAGACACTCTGAACAGGTCGTCGGTGCTTACGGAATAAAGAGTGCTGTGTGTGCGCTACATAGGTGGTGAGGTACGTACGTACGTACTATTACACCCAAGATTGCCCATCCGGCATGGAAGGAACAGAGGTGTGGTAGGTGGGCGGGGGGACATCATTTGCCGGCAGGACTCCGAACTGGGACCACGCACCCATGCTTGCTTTTTCCGGGGGCAAGACAAAAACTGACCCATCATCCACAAGGGCCAATATTGTGTGACACGGTGGGTGGATGGGAGACGTCCATGAGCAGACATCGGTGCCGTTGTGTTGGCGGCATGTCTCCCCTCAACTTGGTCTTGGTCTGGTCCATCCCAATCAACCCGGAGAAGCCAATCAATCTGTCCTGAACATGCGTTGCCAGACCTTCGCGGCTTCGCTTACACCGCTACCCCTACCGATGATTATCTAGGGACATGGCAGTAGAGCAAGAGGAGATAGCCAACAGGAGGCTAGGATAGGAACGCAAGGGACGAGCTGTCGCTACACCAGGTGAACACTGCTTCCCATAGTGTTTTACACAACCGACATTCGTTGTCCAGATAACAAAGAATATCTTGGCCTGCTTCTGGGAGCAGGCATATCATTTGATTAAGGCAAAAACGTGCGGCTACATTGTCTTCAAATCATCTAAGCTTTGCTTGCTCACGACAACAATGCATCGCATTCAGAGGGCGTCGAAATTTGCTCAAACGTAACTCTCCCCCCATCTCATCTAAAGCTCTAATCTTGGGGAAGCCTGCCTCAGATCTTGCTTTAGACGCCATGCGATGGTTAAGTACAATCTTGTCTAACTTGAGGCAAGATAGGTCGGTTGGTAAGGTCGATCAACCAGTCAGTCTCAAAGTGCTGGCGTCGAGCTTAAACTGAGGTGGCACCGTGCCCGATTCTTGGGCAGACGTTCTGACGTTCTAGCTTGCACCTCTCGCTGTGGCGCCCAGGCGCTAGCCGCGCCACGCTCAGTCCGTGCAAATTGAGGTAAGCGCGTTCCCAAATTTCTGAACGTGTAGGCCCAGGTCTTCCAGCCTTGGACGACCGTTGTCGAACTGTTTTTGCGCCTCATCCACGAACATCACCTCAAGCCTGTCTCCTCCTACTTGCATCACTCAATTGCCGAAATCCGAATTTGGCGACCAGTCTCCCGAAGTTATCGGTAAACCACACCCAAGATGGCTGCGGTATGCGCTTCCCTCCGTATGCACCTGCCTTCTGGCAGCTAACAGGACCTGTAGCCCGTCATGACCGTCTCCGAGAGCAAGGAGCTCAAGGGCCTGAATCTCATTGCGGCCCACTCCCACATTCGCGGCTTGGGCGTTGATGGCACAACACTGGAGCCCAGAGCGGCATCTCAGGGTCTAGTGGGACAGGAAAAGGCCAGGAAAGCTGCTGCCGTGATCCTGCAGATGATCAAGGAGAGCAAGATTGCTGGAAGAGCTGTGTTGATTGCCGGCCCCCCAAGGTAAGCCTCTCTACCGCGCGTGCTGCCCTTTGAAGGCTGTATGGCTGACCACATCTCACCAGCACCGGCAAGACTGCCATCGCCATGGGAATGGCCCAGTCCCTCGGCCCCGATGTCCCCTTCACTTCCCTCGCCTCATCCGAAATCTTCTCCCTCGAAATGTCAAAGACCGAAGCTCTCACACAAGCGTTCCGCAAGTCGATTGGTGTCCGTATCAAGGAGGAGAGCGAGATCATGGAGGGTGAGGTCGTCGAGATCCAGATTGACCGAAGCGTTACTGGCGGCGCCAAACAGGGAAAGCTGACGATCAAGACGACCGATATGGAGGCTGTCTACGACATGGGCGCCAAGATGATTGATGCCATGACCAAGGAGCGTGTTATGGCCGGTGACATCATTTCTATCGACAAGTCCTCGGGCAAGATCACGAAGCTTGGCCGGTCATATGCTCGCTCGCGTGACTACGATGCCATGGGCGTCGATACCAAGTTCCTGCAGTGCCCAGACGGCGAGCTACAGAAGCGCAAGGAGGTTGTCCACACCGTCACCCTTCACGAGATTGACGTGATCAACTCAAGAACACAGGGCTTCTTGGCACTGTTCTCTGGAGACACTGGTGAGATCCGCAGCGAGATCAGGGACCAAATCAACACCAAGGTCGGCGAGTGGAAGGAGGAGGGCAAGGCCGAAATTGTACCCGGTGTGCTATTCATCGACGAGGTTCACATGCTCGACATTGAGTGCTTCTCATACATTAATCGCGCCCTGGAAGACGACCTTGCACCCATTGTCATCATGGCTAGCAACAGGGGCAACTCCCGCATCCGTGGAACCGACTACCGCAGCCCCCACGGTCTCCCCCTCGACTTCCTGGACCGTGTCGTCATTATCCACACAAACACCTACAGCCCCGAGGAGATCAAGCAGATCATCACCATCAGAGCTCAAGAGGAGGAGGTTGACGTCTCAGCCGACGCTCTGGCGCTGCTCACCAAGATTGGCCAAGAGGCGGGCCTGCGTTATGCCAGCAATCTCATCACCACTTCCCAGTTGATCTGCGCCAAGCGCAGGGCGAAGCAGGTCGAAATTGCCGACGTCCAGAGGAGCTTCTCGCTCTTTTACGACCCATCTCGCAGCGTCAAGTTCGTGTCCGAGTCGGAGAAGCGCTTGATCGGCAATGACGGTGCCGTCGACTTTACCGTCACTAATGGTCATGGCGATGCGATGGAGTTGAGTTAGGCGTATAAGGGGTCTTCCGTGTTGGGCGTTTTTGGGCAGTAAAATAGGTGGCCACCCTGGGACGTGTGATAGATTATGTACCATAAATGTTTGAATGGTAGCATCGTGACGATGCCAGGAATGCAAGGCTTTTTTATTCATTCATCCGTATTTTTACATGGTTGACTCTTTTGAGTGTTCTCCATCCCTTCAATTATACAAACGTGGCAACCCTAGTCCAGGCGTCATCACCAACCGGCCGGAACTCAACGCCCTCTCCGAAATACCCAGCGTCCTGCCATGCCTTCATCGTGGGGCCATCGTACGGCCCCTGTTTATCAGCGTTGTCTCGTCCGTCCGTCCACCGGAACTCCCACACTCTCGAAGACAAATCCTCGTCGGCGTCATCCCTTGCCGGCTCGACCCATTGCTCGCCCGTCTCCCGCTGCCACTCGCGCACGAGCATCTCCCTCTCCTCATCATAAATCTCGGCATGATCTCGACTCAGCAGCTTGTCCGCCGCGTCGGTGATGGCCTCGATGGCCTCTTTCCTCTTCTGCTGCTCGGGACTGAGCTGCTCCTTTTCCCTTTCGACGTCCATGGCTTCTTCGTCTCCCTTGTTCTGCTTCTTGAGCTTCCACTTTGGTATCTTTTTCGTCTTGGGCTGCCCCTTGCCCAACCTCGCCAGGGCCTCGAGTGACGTCTCTCCCCTTTCTAACCTCACGATGAGCGCCTTGAGCAGGTCCGTCGTCAAAATGTCGTCATTCTCCATCCGTAACCTCCGCGCCTCGGCCTCGCGCTTCTCGTGTGCATCGGCCGCCTTCTTCAGATCCTTCTTGCTCAGCCCGTCGAGCCACTTGTCGTGCACCGCATTCGGGTCGACAGCTTTCCTGATAAAGTTTCCGTCCTCGTCGAAGCGGCCCTCCTCTTGCTCCTCCTTCATGTTGAACGCCTCGACCTTGGGCGCGTTGCGCTTGAGGCCGCCGAGGCCGACCTCCTCGTCGATGCCCTCCTCCTGCATCGCCAGTTCCTTGTCCTCCTCGTCGTCGCTGCTCTCCTCATCGTCTAGACGGATCTGCCCTCCGCTTTTACTATGCAACTCCTGGCCCTGGATCTGTTCGTCGTCGAGGAAGCGCAGAGCCTTGTCTTTTCCTGCCGCCTTGGTCCCTTCCTGCGCCGTCTTGCTCTCCTTCTGCTCCTCCTCCTCGTCCGCGGCGAACATGTCGTCGTCCTCGTCGTCCTCATTCGCCTTGTCCCCCTTGCCGTTCGCGCCGCTGCTCTTGGCATCGTAGTTATCCAACTGACCAAAGAAATCCGCATCGCCGTCCTTCCTGCCCCGGTGCTTCTCATTGGCGCGCGACTTGAAGTTGCGCTCGTTGTCCGAGTCGCTGTCGTAGCCGTCGAGGTTCACGGCGCCGCGCTTCGTTGCTCCCCCGCCGCCGCCGATGACGTCGGCGTCGAGGATGGCGTCCTCTTCAGGCGCATCGGGGGCTAGGGCGGAGGGGTTGCGCACGTCGAACTTTAGTTTCTTAGAGTCGTGGCCGTCGCCGGCGTCGGCATCGTGGTGGTGCGTTCGCGCAAAGGTTTCGCCTGCCCTTTTTGGGCGCGCTGCTGAGTGTCTGGAGGCCATCTTCGGGCTGTCGGGCTGTGCCTGGGGAGATGCGTTGTAGTTTGTTACAGATGGAGGGCTGAAGTGAGGCAAGGCTGGCTGAGAAGGCTTGTCTTGAAAGAGCTTCTAGGTGGGTGGGCTGGGTGCAGCAGCTCTAAACGTCATGTTCTTGGTTGCTGGAATGCATCTGAGAGCTGAGAGCGGATACCTTGATCTCCCTACAAAGTTGCATGGGCATTAAAGTACCGACCGGGGGGGCCGGGAATGTCAATTTTTGGTGGAACCCGGCCGAACCTCCAGCGGGTTTCGTCATTCATCAGTTGCCTTTGCGGCCCCACGTAAACCGCGGGTCCTCCTTCATCACTTCTAAAGGCTAAGCTACCTACCTTCTTTCATTACCTACCCGCGGCAGCCACAACCCTCAACTGCGCCCATTGAAAGAAAGCTTCCCAAGTAGCTTCCCGCACTTCAACAATAATTTGGGTTACACAGTCCACCATTACTCGTTCCTGTCTCTACTCCCGAAAAGATACTTTACTCGCGAAAGTCGCCCGCCAAGATGGTAAGCTAGCTGTCCAACTCACCTCTTCGCTCAAGCTAACCCAGAGCACCCAGTATCGCTTCGACCCCAACGAAGCAGACATGTATAACTTCGCCCGCGGCGGCCGCCGGCCGATCGTTCAGCGCTTCGACGAGTACTACCGATGCTATCCTATGGTGATGGCCCCTGGACCCGAGCGACCTGACCTCAACTATGGTTCCAAGATCTTCCTGCCGCCCTCCGCTCTGGACAAGGTCTCGAAGCTCCACGTGCAATGGCCGTTGCTCATGGAGATTATAAATGGCGAGAAGGGAAAGCACTCTCACGCTGGTGTGTTGGAGTTCGTCGCGGAGGAGGGCAGAGCATATCTCCCCCACTGGGTTCGTGGCCACGTCCCCTCCTTGGCCCGCGCTGTCCTCAGCGGAAGTGGCGTTGCTAACGTGTGAAACCAGATGATGCAAACTCTCTCGCTGGACGTCGGCGACATGATCCAGATCAAGACGACTTCCCTCGAACTTGCCAAGCTGGTCAAGTTGCAGCCCCAATCTACCAACTTCCTCGACATCAGTGATCCCAAGGCCGTGCTGGAGAAGGCATTTAGGAACTTTGCCGCTCTCACCAAGGGTGATATTTTTAACTTTGAGTACAACGACGAGATTTATCATGTGGCGGTCCTGGAGGTCAAGCCGGAGACGGACAAGATGGGAGTTTGCCTGATCGAGACCGATGTCGAGGTCGACTTCGCGCCACCAGTCGGCTACGTCGAGCCAGAGAGACAACAGAGGGGTAGCGGAACCAGCACACCCAGAAGCGGACGCGGCGGCCTACCGTCCGGCGGTCTGCTCCACAGCCAAGGATCCATGGCCCAGTCCATCAACTACGGCGCCATCGCTCCCGGCGCGGCGACGACCAACTCCAGATTCTACGGCGAGGGCCAGAAGCTCAGCAAGAAGGGGAGCAAGGCGTCGACACCGAAGCCCGCGACTCCCGTGGCGGGCGCCTCTGCCAACGTGCCCACTGCCGCTGTGCCCATTCCGCGCAGGAACAATAACGGCCCCATGCCTCTGCGTCTCCCGCCCAACAAGCTCTTCTTTGGCTACGAGATCAAGCCGGTCAAGACCGATGACGACAAGAAGCGCGAGCTGGAGGAGCAGAAACGTCCGCACTTTGCCGGTCAGGGTCAGACACTTCGCGCTAAGCGTAAGGGCGAGGCCGAGGAGAAGGAAAAGGTCCCTGAGAAGAAGGGTCCTGCCGAGGGACGCAGGGTGGATAGTCGTGGCCCGAAGCCTCGCGGCATCGAGTGAGATGGTTACGCTTGGGAAACATATTTTCGATTTGGGATGGATCAAATGGCGTTTGGGGGTAGGATGGGTAATCATTCAGGGCGCATGGTTGTAATTGCCGGGGCAACATTGTCCAGGACCGTCAAACGGTGATTAGATTCCCGAAAATGAAATGATTCAGATTGCATATACCTTCCTTGTATGGTGTCAAACTCTTCAACGGAATGACTGTGCGAATCAATGAGGTTGAGGGGACACGACATCATTTGACACTTAACTCGTCGCTGCCGTCCATGGTGGCGTTGTCGTAGTAATCGGAGCTGATACAGTACCTCCTCACTCATACAGTAGCCGATCATCGGTACTTCAGGTTGGCAGAGACGATGACTTCCGTTTCTATGTAGAAAGAAAAGCTAGCAAAAGAGCAAGCTTGCTTCTATACGAGCCGGTAGTGAAATCTTCCGCATCAATAATCTTGGGGCGGTAATCTCAGCCATACCCCGTCTTCATCCTCCGAAACGTTGTGTCCTAGAGATTCCTTGTGTACGATGAGCCCTCTGGCCATCCGGTAAAAACAACCCAAAAGCCTTTCCCTCCCAATTTCGTCATTCCAGCCTCCGTACCCGATGTATCCTTCCCTCCATGCCACTCCAGATCAATCAACCGAATGGCGGTGGTCGTTTGTTGGTGCCGCAGTGAAGAAAAGTGTCCATGAGGAAAGATGAAGAAGCCGAAATCCGAAAACCGCGAGAAAAAAGAAAAGCAAAAACCATTGCGGATACCGAAAAAAATGCCAGCTTCTGTCGAACCACCTTGCCGTTGATCGAGTAGCAAAACGAGAAAAGATGGTAGCGAAACTCTTTTTCCCATCTCCCCACCCTCATTGAAATCATGATGGTAGGAAAGAGGGAACCGGGGTATCGTACATCCTCCTCAAATCTAAGCAATGGCAGCCGCCGCCTTCTCCTTGGCCGCCTTTTCCTTAGCCGTATTGATCTCCTTGAGGTGGGCAGCGCCCCTCTCGCAGGCGGTAGCGACCTGCTTCTCGAAAGCCTCCTAGACGGAATCCTCGTAGACGCGAGGCTTGGAAGGGGGAAGCGACTGGGCCGTCTTCTTGCCGTGGTCGAAGTAGATCTCGTTGGCAATGACGGGGTTCAGAGTCAAGCTTCGGAATTTGTTAGAGAGGTCCATTTTAAAGTGCTGGGATGTGGTGGAAGTTGTGTAATTTTGGGAAGATGGAAGCGGAAGTTGAATGTAGAAATTGGAATGTGGAATGCAGAAGTTAGAAGTTGGGAGGTGGAAGGTAGGATGGAAGTAGCAGAAGGAAGAAGGAAGAAGAAACAAGCGATATTTGTTGCTGAAGCCCGGTGAGCCACAAAAACACCAATACAAGCTCGGGACCCGAATAATTGAGGTGACAAGAATGGGTCGAGTTGAAGTTATGGAGAGGGGGGAAATTCAGTGATGACGTACCTGCGCTCACGGGCATGGCGGCTGAAGCTGGGAAAGTCAGGTTTGGCCTCCAGCTTGACAACCTTGACCTGATCATCAGTGAGGTCGATACTCTGACCAGGGAGGCCAGCAGCGGCAGGGGCATCGGCGTCCTCCATATTGACATCAGTGTCGCCATTGGTGAGATCAATCTCCTGGTCATCAAGTCCAGCAGCAGCACCACCGTGAGAGATCTTGATGCGCTTCTTGGAACCCTCCATGTCGGGCTCAGTATCATCGCCACCGTTGTCGGCCGAGAGGGCAAGCGTGGACATCTCATGAGCAGCCTGGGCCGGGCCAGAGCCACGGCTAATGGAGGTTCGGGTCTGACTGCCAGAGGCCATGATGTCCGAGCCGGGGGCAGCACGCTTGCGAGAAGCAACGGGGGTGATGGGCGCGGTAGCAGTCTCGTTGACACGAGCGTTGTAAGGCTTCAAGAGAGACTTGCGCCAGCGCTGACTATGGGAAGCATTGTGATTAGTTCTGCTAGAGCCAGTAAGAAGAGGTGGTAGCTCACGTGAGGGCAGCGGTCGTAAAGTCGTATCCGATACGGTTCATTCGCTGGGTGACGCGAGCCCAGTCAGGCTTCGGACCCGCGCCATTGTAGGCAATGCTCAGCACGGATAGAATCAGAGCCTTCTCAGCCTCGGCGTCCCACGAGTGAAGGCCGGCCATTGCTGCCAATGTTGTTGAGTGGATTTTTGAGAGGTCTTTGCTAAGAGCGTTAGTCTCAGTCCGTCAGGCCACGGAACGGATGACTGGAGATGATGATGAGAATCCAAGAGAGAGAAAAACCCAACGGTGAAGGCAAGGCTGATGAGTGAGAAGGAAATATAACGCGATGAGCAGGGAGAGAATCGAATTGAGGTGAAGGGAAGTGATGATAAGCAAGTTTTGGGGAAAGAGAATCGTACCTGCCGGGCGGTATGAGACAATTACAAAAGCGGTAGGTCATAGAGAGAGGGGGAGAGAGAGAGAGAGAGAGAGAGACAAAAACGTGGAAACTCGTAAGATCGCTTATCTTGTGACCGAGAAGTAAGGGTAGAGGGCGGGATTCATTTTTGGAGGGCATGATGACAGGGCGTATCAAGATGAGTTGATACCCAAAGTACAAGATAAATAACAAAAACAAGAGACCACGTACCTATATAGTAAAGGGCAACTATGTTGATCCTCGGCGGTGGAAGATCTTGTTCTTTGGTTAAGCGGTTATGAGGAATAAGGTAGGTTGAAGAGGAAGAGGTTTGGTTAGTAAGTGGTGAGGGAGGGGGGATTATATATCCTAAACGTGAGTCGAAATCATGAGAAGCTGGTAAGCTTAAGAAGGAAAGCGCCTTAGGACTAGAGAGTGGGCACCCGCCTTAAGGGGTTTTGATAAGAAGGGCGAGAGCCATGGGCAGTTATCTATCCTGGATGGGAGTTAAAATCATGAGAAGCCGGTGAAGTTGAGAAGGAAAGTACTTTGAGAGTTTAAGAGCGGGTACCCGCCTCAAGGGGATTGGATTTCAATGTACTAATTCTCACACGTGGTTCTGGTGCATGAAGGGGCTTAGCTGACAAGTAATCCTGTTTAGTGAGTTTAGACACGATGATATTGTGAATGAGTTCCATCGACAATGCAGCCGAGGCTGACTTCTGCACAGCATGTAACAAAGGGTATCGTTGACTGAGTTAGATCTGTAGCCTAGTTGAGAGAAATAGAAGCTAGGCTAGCCAGCACCTCCCACGGGGAATGATGGACATAGCGGACATCAAATACATACACGTGTCTATCTTGGTTATAGCTCGGCCCAGGTGGAGGCCACCAGAGGGGAGCAGCATGCTTAAGCATGTAGAAATGGAGTGTCTCAGTGCATCAGTGCAGTTTGAGTTGTTCCAGAAGGCAGTATACACTTGTGAAAAGAATTGAGATGGAAGCCTGGTGGGGAGGGCTGGCAAATTCTGGTAAACGTATTCTCCTCAAGACTTATTACTCTTGACAGAAATTAACTTTTATACGTAAAAGGATAACAGACAATTAAAACACTGAATCATCCCAAACTCCAAGCACCTCGTCGTGTTCATAACCTCGCTCCTGATGCCGCTACCGCTTTGATGCATAACGCCTTGACCTAACAAAATTGATGAGGAGTAGGAATAATGAGTGGCTCGGGTCTACAGATCTGACTCCTAGTCTACATCTGTAAACTCGCTGCTTCCGACGCCGCCTGTTGCCGGAGAAGCTTCCAAGAGGGCCGAGCATTGCTCCTACGTCTCAGGACCATAGTAGGAAGTGTGCGGGTCTGACCCGGTCAAACCGGCTGTGGGGTATTCGGAAGCGTAGCCATCAACAGAAGGGGCGTCGCTGTGGGCGGCCAAAGCTAACACAGCTTCGTCGTCAACAAGGGATGGGTCTTGAGCAGAGTTGTCGAGCTTGATTCTTTTAGCATCGGGGCCGTCTTGTTCGTCATCATTGTGTTCCTTCAAAGACATATCGAGAGTGTCGTCTTTGATGGAAATATCTAGAGACTCAGATAGGAGACCGTCGGGCATCATGGGCGTTTGCATTTGGGTCTGGTCATCTTGAATGGAATCCTCGTGACTTGGCTGGTGCTCGGGCTGGTGGTCGAGCTGAAGATCGGGCTGGTGGGTGAGCTGAAGATCGGGCTGGTGGTTGTGCTCAAGATCGGGCAGGATATCGGGTTGAAGGTCGGGCTGAACGACAGGTTGGGGTTGACCAGCTTCAAGTTCTTGATCGGGTCCAAGTTGGTCAAGTTGGCCAAGTTGGTCAGGCTGACTCGGCTCGCCGGGCTGGTCTGACAAAGCTGTGATCGGCATCGGCGCGGGTTGCTGAGGCTGCTTCTTGGGCCTTCCACGACCCGGGCCCGGACGACGAGTGATTGGATTCGTCGTCGGATCAACCTTGCGAGGGTTGTCAGGGCTGCCTCCATTCGTCTCAGCCTTGTGCTGGGCACGACGAAGGCCCTGGAAGTGTTGTCTGCATTATGTTAGTTGCTGTTGACATGTTGTGATGGAAGTCGATCAATTTGTGGGTAAGCGATGTGTCAAATAGGAGAAAATGAGAATGTTCTAGTGCAGCAAAGTTGAGGGCAAAGCCATCTCAGATACAGAGGTGTATCTTGGTGCTTACAGTGAAACATTGAGCGAAACATGAGTTGATGTGATGATTTCGATTTTCTACATAAAAGGCGTACGACAATGGGAGGTAGTCCTCGCCGTTGCCGTTTTTCTTTCACAGAGTAGATCTTACGGTACACCCGGGGGATTGCAGGAGGGCAACAGAGAAGAATGAGCACGAAGAAGACTACGGTAGGAGAGAAGACAGAGCGGGGAAATGCGTATGGCAAAGAAATGGCCGGCGCAGAAGGCAGAGCGCGTACGCGCAATTGCTCCGTAGGCAACGAATCGCAATGACGACGCCTTCGTGCGAATGAGGTTGAGAGGAGGCCGGAAGGGCAGACATCAAAGAGAGGCGCACCGACTTACCTACAGCCCTCATTGGTAAAGCCGTAACCCAAAGTGCGCATGTGGTTGCCGATGGTAGTCCATTCTGAACCGCTGATGACGCCGATGTTCTTCACAGACAGGATGGTAAAGAACAGATCCTTGTCCGCCCTGTCATTCCAGTTTTTATTCATGGCGAATGCGACGCAGGCTGTCGGTGCTTCGTCTGCTTCGCGAGAATGATACTCGTGACTTATACGATTGAAAGTGGATGTGAGCTTGGTAGCTGTCTTTTGCGGTCGAGGACGAGAAATTGGTAGTGTGCTAAGCTCGAGAGAACGATGGGTCGAAGGGTGGTTGGGGGCTCGAGACAGCAAAGTCCAGGCGCTAGGTTTTGAGTGGTTCCCTGGCGCGGTTTAACGTTTCGCCGGGCGAGAGCTCGACTTGCATGCACCTTTTCGAAACTTCGAGACCCGATAAAAGAACGCAAAACTTTGACGATTTATTCTTGAGAGACCTCTGAGATGCCCTATTAGTTTTGACTTGATCGAGAACATAGTCGGGGAGGCCTTGAAGCAAGAGATATCGCGGCTACGGATGCTTGCGAAAAGGTGGGCGGATCTTCCGAAAAGACTCCCATGTGTGCAGAAAGCCCGGCGTTTAGCCGTTCATCAAGCGAGTTACCTAGGTTGCGGCACCCGGCTAGGTAGGTTAGCGGCTATTGACCTAGCGCCCTCTTCAGTGTCGCCGTCGGGCTTCTCAGTCTCTCGCCCGTCCTCCATTTCCTACTCTAACCCATTGCCTGATTATTCGTTCCGTGTAAACGATCTGAATGAGTGAGCAAGTGCGCCTTGCAGCATATGATTCGGCATGTCACTTTCTGCATGGGAATCGCCTTCACGAGCTATCTGGCCAATTGTAGAGACGGCTGTGCGTTGAGCGTTGCATGGATTCGTGAGACACGTCGAATCTGGCCCGCTGTTCACCCACAGCCGACTCGACTAGCATCGACAGATAGCGTATCTGTCAAAAGCCTGATTTCGAGACATGGCCAGACGGTGTTAGGTAACCTCCCGAATACTCGTGGTTCAAGGGAGATCAACCTCGGGAACCGGTGGTGCAATCTGTCTTGCATGCGCCTTGAGCCGCACGCAGAGGGCGGCAAGATCCAGAAGACCCCAACAGATGACTGGAGAGGGAAATTCAAATGTTACTGCAGAGCTGCGTGATACGGCTATGTTGTAAATACTCTATACGAACGTGCATGATTTGCTCCAATGAGGATGAGAATCAAGGTAGCTTGCCTCGATGAAGCCTCTCCTCAACAGCCGCGGGAGGCCCCTTCACCCAGGTTCCCTGTCGCCGTCGCCGCTTTACGCTCCCCTCACCATCTCAAGCCAGTTTTGGTGGGTACCTAGAGGGATGGTGTGGAGAACGGACGCTGTCAGACCTCAGGCAGCAACTGTTGGCCGATCCGTGGACGATGCGCAAAGTGGGCCGAGTGACACATCACGTGGTTTCGTGGGAATATTGCGAGGGCACAGTGCCACTCGGAATCGCGAGGCGCGTCTCCAGATCACTTCACCCGATCCCACCAACTTCAGCGCGTGTCGCCTACGACACCAAACACGTCTTTGGACGACACGAATACACGAATAACGGCTTCAATACGCACCTTGGTATTGACAGGCGATTTTCTCTGGTCTCCAAACTGCTTTTGCCCGTTGAACGGCCAAACCGATCTTCAATTGCCAAACTGGACGGTCATCTCGATTGAACCCCTCCTCTCACCAGCTCGCATCACCAGCATCCGGCGGATATTCCAGCGAGACACGAGATTGAGATTACGACAGTGTGATTGACGGGAGCAAGAATCCAGGGGGCACTAAATCGGGCCAAGAGGCTCAAACTCTGTTTGCGATTATTCGCCGTATCTTGCATCGCAGCACTCCGTCGCTGCAAGCTTCAACAACCTTGGGTTACTAGTAATTTTACCCCTACCTTAGGTGCGCAAACCGGGTGTTCGAAAGCCAGGCCTACGTATCAGAAGGCATCATGCTGCGTCGTCACAAGTGTCTATCGGCCGCCTGCTGCGTAAGTTTGTTTGACGACTCGGTGTGGGAAGGCCGCCAATGAATAGTGCGCGAACTGGGAGCTGCAACAGGGACATAGCCAATCGCCCCAGCCCCCTCCATTTCGGAAGCTACGTTGGACTAAAGTACTCGTAAAGTGAGTCACACACCCATACCGCATTTCTGTCTGAAGCCATTAAGATCCCTGTTCCGTTTCCAAGTGGTTCTGGGCGTTCCTGGATCTTGCATTGGGGGATCCGTTAGACCAGCAAAGGGAACAAAAAAAAAAAAAAAAAGGCCCCCCCAGCAAGAATGGCCCAAAGCTGCGTGTCAATTGACGAGTCAATTCTGCCTGCGAGTGCGAAAGGGTTGATATCAATTGGTGCTCGCATATCGGTGGACACGCTAGTCCGGACACCTTGCAATCCCTGGCCTTCCGCTCAAACCTTGATTCGTCGGGGAGAGTCAACTCGACTCCGTCACGTCAGATGGGTGCAGGGGAGGCATCTGCGGATGCCGGAAGGCCCAAAAAAAAAGAGAGTGGAGGAGACAGAGCGAAAGCCTGGGAATTCAAACCACTTTACGCGCAAATGACACGGCCCCGCGCCGCGACACACCTCGACCCTCTTAGTACCCCTACACCATTTCATCAGCGCTCAAGTGAGCAGGGCAGCCATCAACACTTCAAGCCATCCAAACCATCCCATCCCGCCCATAGATGCCATGCACTTGCGTCTGCACCTCACCACACCACCACATCATCTCTCCACACCCTCCACAAATATCACACCCCCCCTCCCCCCCTCTTCCTCTCGCTCGTCAAAGCCTGCCGCCGTAACTCCAGGCAACAAGGGACTATTTTGATTCCTTGTGTCTCAACCAAGGGTTTGCCACTTTAACATGTCAATAAAATGTCGGCCCAAGCGCCGCGGCGTCTGCCCTGAAAGCATCCTCGTTCGCCTTTCTTTTTCTTCATACTGTACAGATGCCAGCGCCAGCTCCAGCTCCGGCTCCTAATCCACAGCTGCTTGCCCATTCGAGGTTCGGTTCCAGCATCAAGCCGACTTGCATCTCCAGTCCCTTTAGCTCCGTGGTCCATGGGCCCTTCCCAAAGCACCTATAACTACCGTTGATGTCCCGGGGGTGGTCTGGCTGGCTTCTGGCGAATCCTCCTTGTCTGCCTCTTTTGTCCGCCTCACCTTTCATTGACCACCCACACCAACCGGTGACTGACCTCGCCCTCAGTGGTTGCACCATTTCCAGAACTCAACCTGCTGACTTGGATGCCATATATCTGGGCTTCGCCTTGCCTCACCAATCTTCACAGTGACTCATTTCCTTCATTTCAACTCCACCACTGCCTGTCGTGTGCTGGTTGACTGGGTTGAGCCAAAGCTCCAGCTCCCATCGCTGTGCACTTCAAATTACTCCCCTTTCCTCCAGCTCACTGGCCTCAACATCGACCTCACCTCCATTCCATAGCCTGGTCAGCTCGAGGCGAGATCAACCCTCGACACTCCCAACATGTCCTCCAACACAGACAACCAGATGACAAGGTTCCTTTTCGCCATCTTGAAACAGAAGAACCTGAAGGATGTAAGTGCTTCTACAACTATCCCATCACATGAACCGTTGTCTTACTAAACCTCCAGATCGACTGGAATGCTGTCGCCCATGATCCGATACTGGCACAGCCCATCACCAACGGACATGCTGCTCGCATGAGATACTCCCGTTTCCGCTCTGCCATGTTGGGCCTCGAGCCTCAAAAACGTAACAGAGCCACCGCAAACAAGAATAGGGTCACGAAGAACAAGAAGGAGCCAAAGCCACCGAAAAAGGAAGAGGATGATGAAGAGGAGAGAGTGAAGCCGGAGCCAGGGACTCTCGAGTCTCTTCATCAAGTCGAGGCTCGGGCTAGGTCTCCCGTCAAGGTCAAACATGAACACAGCCAACCTCCCTACCGACAACAGTTCACCCCAACATCCATGGCATCTCCCACCGCCACAGAATGTCAGCAGACCTTTCAACCCAGGATGCTCACCCCATGTAGCGACGACATGTTCTCCGCACCTCACAATCTGCAATTCAGCCCGTCAGCCAGCCTCATGGGTGCCCATCCAGCCTTTGATCTCCCACAAGCGATGGCCTGTGCGCACGACCAAGACCATCACCACCATGAGCACGACCACAACTCCTGGGCGCCGAGTCCAATCTACTCAGCGTTCGAAGCCGCGTACGATATCGATGGCTTCGGCATTGGTTCCTTGTGTGATCATCAGGCTGGTCAGGGACATGCCGACGAATTGCATGGGTCTCCTGCACTGGGCTCCCTCATGCCTGAGCATATGAACATCAAGAACGAACACTGGGACACTCACTTCCACCCATGACATACGAATTGGTGTCGGTAAGCAAATGTGGTGTAGGGAGGGAGGGTGGTTGGGGTCATCTTATACGTTGGGTCCGGGTTGGAAAAAAACCACGGGCTATCTCACTGCTGCTGGCTTTTCTGTTTCTCTCCGTCTCTTGTCTCTTTGTGCTGGTCACTCCTCTACTCGCATCGTTTGGATTACCAGATGTACTAACGAAATCACGCACACCTGAACGGCGTACTGGTCTGGCCTAGAATGTATGCTTCCCGAAAGAAAGCAGGGGGGCCTTCAGAATTTTTAAACACATGCAATGATCATTTCATGCCGGGTTGTTGCTTCTCCCTTTTGCATGCAACTTCATTGATGCGGCGGTCTCGGGAACATCCCATACGTGATCTATCTGTCTCCGTAGGATCCCGACAGGACGCGTTGTGGGCGTCCTGTTCTTTCCTGCCACCTTTCAGTAACTCAAGCAAGAGTCATTGAAGGTGGTGGATGCCTTCCCGCGTAAGCGTCCCGTCCTTCTATCCTCCCGACATGTGGTACCACTCTAGCAACCAGCACCAAATTCTGCCACCAAATCATTCATCGTCCTCATATTCCTCCGTCTCCGTCTCCGCTTTCTCCTTATCCCACCCAGTCCCTTCATAATTGATGCCAGGCCACCCGGCATCCTTCACAATCCGCATCCTGATCAAATGCTCCTGGTCCGGCTTTCCGTCTTCTTTCAACTTCCAAAGACCGCCCATGCCAACCTTCTCGAGATCCGGCACCTAGTTCAAGACCCTGTACTGCTCCTTTTACGTCTCAAAGAGCGTCCCGAGGCATCTTCATCGTCCATATCGACGCTCTCGTCATAGACTGCTTTATCATCGCAGTCCATGTACGCGGGGAATTTGGTGTCGTACTTCCAGAGAATGACTACGTCACGCTTGGTGTCGATGATTACGGCACGCTGGCCATCTGCGAGGGTCAACATGTGCCTCGGAGACGAACCGCTAGCGTCTTCTTGAAGGTCAGGTGGCGTCCTCTCGAGGAGATGACTGCGAAAGGCGGAGTCGAGGTAGACTATCGGTGTCGTGCAGTCCAGTATGTTGGGGAGATCCCTGGGATCGGGCACAAAATGCGGGATATGTCGCAGGAGCTCGATGACCTCGTCAGCCTTTCCCATACCGGCGAAGGACTCGCCGGTGATATCGACGCCTCTTCGGAGTGGGCGTTTCTGGCGACTTGGTAAAAGTACGTGATGGCTGCGACGGCGGCTTCATGTGAGTATTTTGTGGACTGGGCCATCTTCGATCTGCGTAGGTGGTTCAAATTTTCAATATGTCTGTTTCTTCTTTGATCCTCAATAACAAGAATATTCGAAGGTACGGAAGAGAAGTATAGACGTGTAGGGAATTTTGGTGACGGGCCTCCGAACGCGAAGTCGGTAGACGTCAAGACTTAAGAGCTGTTGAGTCCACACGAACAAAGTACTCAATCCAAGGCATATGGCCCCTAGAATAGTCACATGCAGCTCGGGTCGGGGCTGCAATATACTGCGCCAACCTTTTCAACAAGCGCCTTGCCAACACGGAACCAATATGCCCCCAGGTAGCCTTTCCAAGGTAAGGTTGAAGAGCTGACATTTCCACACATCAAAGCGATATCATTTCATTTATGCTATCTCTTGGTAAAGTTACACAGGAGGAATCAAAAAGAATGAGTCAATCATCGTGATCAACTGAGATGTCTGCCTCGGGGGCTTATATAATCACCTCCATCGGGAGCAGGCCAAATTAATGGCACTTGGTCGACTGAATGCCTCTGTGCTGAAATGGGGAAGGTTTCGTGATAATCAGCATATCCTTCAAAGGTGACTTTGTACAATCTGCCAACTGGATATAATGAGACAGGGGGCTGTTGCAGATACGATGCCATGCTTCGGCCCCAACATGGGGTTTAACGCCGCTGAGACCGGCTCACAATTCGCATGGGGGTAGCCTCTCTCACGAACCCATAAATATAATATCCTCATGAACTCAAGTTGTTGCGTTGCTACAGTTTACTTCCATTTTGCGGCAGGTTAGAGAAGAGAAGAGCTGTGGCCATGAACGAAGTAGTCATTTCTCAGACCTCCTAAATTTCTGTTCTGGCACATTGGCGTCAAAATTGGCATCGTCAGGGTCATTAAGGAGACTCTGGGCATTTCATATGATGACTTTTCAAGTATCTACGGCCCTAATTTGAGGTCTTCGTTCGTGTTCAACCAACATGTTCTTGATCGCCGTCAACCGTGACGATTGAAGCTGTTACTAGCTCTTGATGACGTTTGAGCCATAGAAAAGCAATCGTAGCTCGACTGTCATGGTTTACATTACTCTATGGTTTCATTCATCTCTCCTTTATGAACGTGTTTATCTAAAAACCGTTGCAATTTCTCCCGGAACAATGAAGAAATCCACCGTCTCCTTTATCCTCTCTTTAATCGTACTTTTTGTTTTCACCCGATTCGTATTTGCTGAGTCGGCTCTAGTCATGCGTCATTCGGCCGACGAACAGATTATTGCCAAGTATTCAGCGACTGGCCAATGTTTCGACTATTTCAAGAACGAGAACCTCGCCAAGTCCCTTGATCCCTGTAAAATTTGGTGCTAAAATCAGGTTTCTGGAAGCTATGGTGTTGGTCTACTCACGCCATTTCCTCCATCTTACATGCTGACCCATTCCATCGTTGTAGTGTCGTAGCTTCGACATATCGAGAGAGAAAGTCGACAGGTCCCTCGTCTAGAAAGTTGAAGACGGAAGCGATTGGACGATGGGGAACTGCGAGTGTAACTTCGAAATTGCCGAGAAGATCTTGGACACCGTCACAGAGGGCCTTGAAAAGCTTGACAGCATCATCTGCGCTGCCATGTTGGAGTCTTTCAACACCATTCTACAGGTAGGCATAAATGCTATACCGGGAGATGTCGGCATCAGAGCGGCTGTCCAACGCGCCAAGACCTTTGTCGAGAATGGATTGGATGCAGTTTCCCTCTTCGGGAACTGGGTTGGAA
This sequence comes from Colletotrichum orchidophilum, assembly GCF_001831195.1. Classification (NCBI taxonomy): domain Eukaryota; kingdom Fungi; phylum Ascomycota; class Sordariomycetes; order Glomerellales; family Glomerellaceae; genus Colletotrichum; species Colletotrichum orchidophilum. Next base: position 327,509 of record NW_019172994.1, on the reverse strand, counting down.
AAGCGTGTGGGGTGCCAGACTGGGATTTTGATCTGCTCGCTGGCTTTAAGCCACTCACCAATGCACCTGACTCATTGGGAGCAAGCAAAGGGTGTTTGAAGAAAGGAAAATCCAAACGCAAGAGAATAGAGTCTAAACCCGACCCGAGTCCGACTCCTGGACAATACTCCAGCATGGAGAAGACTTTCCCTCGAGGCACCGGACCACAGACACCCACTAGGTCCGCCTCCATCACAGCCTCGGTATGCCGAATTGCCAAGCTTATCAATCCCGACGTCAAGCCGAGAAAGTTGAGTGAGAGGGAGGTAAACGAGGAACGCAGTGGCAAAGATCTTACTATCCACATCACAAGCACTTCACAGAAAATAGGGTACTGTGAGGAAGTACTGCCTGTTGTATACATATTAGATTGGACACAGGCATGCTTTTATTACAGTTAATTTTATCCATCCTCCTGTCTTCCCTAGTGGCTCTCACTAACACAACTAGGTAGATCCATAACGAAATTTGTCGGAGCTGATTTTTCTTTTACTTTGACAGAGATCTCGATGAATACGACGATTCTGAGCTGGGTCGGTGGATGGAGGGGTACGTTGCACTGTCGAAGAAACGCGTTGAAGGAGGTTCTGGCAGAGCTGCGCCACAAGCATTCGATGTTCAAGGAACCACTTCCAACCAGGCTCAGGCTGTGGCCACGCCGGCAGTTGAGGGACCAGGGCTTACATCGGAGATCCCCAGTGCCACACCATTCTTCTCCTAGTTTGATACTTGAAATGGCCGAGTGATTGTTTCTATGACGAAAGTGACCAGATGTCGTTGAAAACCTTTATTTCAGGCTGGAAAGTACTGTCTTTCAGCTTCCCATATTTTGTATTAGCAAATGATTGCTCTTGAAGCATTCTCGAATTTTGACATAGAGGAAGACACGGTATATGAAGGATAGAAAATATGTTTGCGCGAAAGAGTGTCTAATACATCCCCCCCAGCAAACATAAGCTAGTCTCTTCTCTCCTGCGTGTCGTTGAATTAAGCCCAAAGCCGTTGAAACGGTGGTGAGCGGGGCTGTCTGAGACCCGCCCCGGTCCCCGCAACCACCCGGGCGGAGATCATTATGGAGACTCGGCAGTCGGCACACCGGGCCGGGACCAGCTTGGTACCGGCATTAATCTGAGAGCTGTTGGTTATGCACCACCCGACCCGCATGAGAACATCTGGCTCAATTAGATGAAATCTCTAAAAAAAATAATTCTGGGACTGCTCTGAAGCTGCAACATCGGCATCCAAAGCTAGTCAAGAAGGACGCTATTGAATTTAGTTGAGGGAAGATCCGGAAGAGAGACAATTCAAGTTCTCAACACATGGCCCACGGTCAATCGATCAACTACAAGCTAGCTGACCGACTGTGAATACGAGAATCAAACGCACAGCAATATCGGCCTCTCCTGCTTCGCTGGCTCTGCATACGCGCGCTGCACCTACACTACAACCTCACCGACATCGCGTACTGTCCTCCCAATCCCACCCCAACTCTCCCCAAAGGAAACGTTCCCCCTCTCATGAAATGCTTCCAGAAACGCAGAGTGAGACACTGAATACCACGTCAACCTGCACTAAATCGCCGCTCTCGGAAATGTCCCAGCCAACAAAGCCCACGACCGCTTCTCCAAGACATCCATATGGACCACCCAGTATTCTGCCCAGCCCCCCCACCCACCACGAAATACTCCTGCATCTACCAAGGCACAGGTCGCACAGAAACCACGTGCTCGACAATGGGACCGCCCACGAAAATGCGAGGAGAATAAAGCAAGGAGCAATTAAAGATCTCACCCGTCGTGGCACAAATGATCGCACGAGGAAAATCCCCTTTGCTCTCTACTTACCTACTCTTTGCCTCCCTCAACCGCCCGGCGAACAAAAGGTCCACCTCGTCCTCGTCGTATGTCGCACGAGGGCACATGACCGCCGAACATGCATCACTTCGCTTACAATGCTCACCGCCGCCGCGCGCTGCTCAGCGCTTGTTGGCACATCGAGAGAGCCCTCCTTTCCAGGTTACTTCTCCCTGTAGATCTCTAGGTCCACGAGCCTCTCTCGCCTCGAAAAGCCTTATTCCCCAGCCACCTTATTTTTCCTTTGGTACTTGACCTTGGGTAAACTCAACAACAAGCACGTAAACGAACCGCTTCAGGGAAAGCCCCATTAAATCCGCCGAGACAAGCATACTGACTTGGCAATACGAGCAAGAAGTCGAGTGAATCGTAAACCAGATTTTCGAGACTCACACTTGTGTAAGTCAAAGAAGCCCGACGCCACCAACAGCCGCCATGATGCTTTTCCATCACATCGATAGACACGGGCATCCCGCACCCCATCCCCAATCCTCGCCCCCGGTCCGCATCCCGCCACCACCACCTCCACGTTACACCTCTTCAACCAACCCGTGCATCTCTTCCGCGTCGCCCTGCGCGTGCGAGTGCTAGCCTAGCGTGCCCGTCATCTGCGGACGTTCGCTCATGGCTCGTGCCGGCCGTAAGCGGCGAGAGGAGCAGGAGGATGGAGGGACGGAGGTGGACCAACGGGGCACCATGTCGAATCACAGATAGCGCCGTCCGAATCACACGCGCCTAGGCCGCATGCGGGTTGTAGGGCGGCACGGCGGTTGGATCCAGGGGTCCAGAGCTTTCTCTTCAGGGAAATGGATTCTGTCAGTCAGCGCACGGCCGGCCATGCCGGGTTACCCTTCATCTTTGACAGGCTGCAATTGAGTTCCAGATGTCAAGAGGGAGCGCACGCCATTAGATCTTAGACCATCGTCGCTCGTGGCGGCGGCGGCGGCGGCGGCGTGGTGGACGAGGTGAGTAAGGCGTAGGTGCGAACAGATGTGACGGGGCAAGGATACACTCGGCGGTGATGATCTCTGCAGATGTAAGAGCTGCAGTAGAGGTGATCGGATGGTGACTGGGGGAGAGATGCCGGGATACCATTCATGTTTATGCCCCCCTGCTACTTGCCCAAAGAGTGCTGTTTTTTTTTTTTTTTTTTGCTTTATCAGATGCTATGGTCCTGCCTCTTTTCGCGGGTTTGGGCTGTTGAAAGAGTCAGTTCACTTGCTTTCCCCGCCCGCCCAGAAGGTTGACAGGACAGGGGTAAGCGAGCTCTTTCACGGCGCAGAGTCCGTGATGCCACGAGGTGGTGTGTTACTCATCTGCTGAGACATGTCAAATTCTCCAATCGAAACTCAAAGTTGAGCTTTTCAATTTTTTCATGGTGATAGTCGAGTAGGCAACCCTCCCCCATTTGAGAGCAGAGACCCAATTCTCGGCCGCATCGACTCATCGTCACGAGACGCGGAACTCCCAAGAGATTCAAAATTGGCGACCTGCCTTAGGTCCAGGTCGGGAAGGTGTCGTTGTCCTGACACTTTGGCAAGTTTAATCCCGCATGGTCTTCCCTCAGTGGGGAGATATATGGATGGAGGATTCTCATGTCAAAAAAGGCGTTGTGGGAGCCACTTGTCGACCATTCTGTAACCGTCATGCCGTATGCGAGGGACAGCTGACCGCCAATAAGGATGTCAAAGTGGCACAGCAGCCTCTCATTCGTTGCACAGCACTCTGTGGACCGCCGTCCCATGAAGGTGAGAATAGGTTGCGGATTGCGCGGCTTGGCTACAACTTCCATCGTTATGGATCCTGCTGTGATCCCGAGAAGCGCGGTGTCTGAAGTTTGATTTCGTGAGATTCAAAAGCATCTGAGAATAACGTTTCCTGAAAGCTGCTGCTGCCGACGCCGCCAAGGTAACGGCTGCTCGCTTGAGGCAGCTCAAACCGGCCATGCATTTGCGCGTCTAGCGCTGGTCAGCGCAAAATATGCAAACGCTGTGGTTCTGCCATGAAACCATTGAAAGAGTAGTGGAAGTCGATCGCACTAGTCATGGAATGTCATACGGCATAGGTAGCCCGGGCAGTCCGGTTCGAACTTGATGCCACTCGGCCGCTTCCTGAAGTGTGAGATCCTGACGTTGATCTGAGCGATCGAATGTAAGATAGAGCAGCAGTGCGTGGGGCGACAGTTGCCAAGCATCCAGGGCCCCCCTACCAGTAAACTTGAAGCCATTGCTATGTGGATGGTCAACGTGATTCGTCGTAAAATGAGATATGATAGGAGCTCCTAGTCAGTCCAGTCCGTCTAACGACACGAGATCCTACTCCAATTTTGTCTGGCCATTGATATAGACATCGTTCATCGGCTGTAGAAGTGAATACAAATGTCAGCACGTCGTCTAGACTGATTAAGCCTCTCGTGGCGCTCCGAGCTTGACTATCACTGTTGCATCAAGACTGTGAAGCAATCCAGCCGCACAATCCTAGCTCCAGCACAATTAAGTGACCGGATCCTATTAACAGGGCCAGGAACCAATGCGCCGTGAGGCTCGGATTCGTGTGATGGGCGTCGATCATTGATCATTAATTGGTCTCGATACTCAATGCGTGGCCAAATAACGTCTGGGAACCCGATTTTCGTACAGCGAATGATTCTCAGCCCGTGGTCGATTATATGCTTCATGACTCCCGGACAGAACATCCATCCTCGACCGGATGTTAGATGGCTTACGCCTGGGATCAAAGCGGAAACTCGACCGAGAACGATAAGAGTCTAGACGGGTGACGGCTATCCGTAGAGAGACTAGTTCAACGGCAAAGCAAACACAAGACCCCTGCAACAAAGCCAAGGCGATGTACGACATGACAGGGGTCGGCGAGCTCTGCTCATCTACCCACAAGTGTGTATCCTCGGGGGTGAAGGAAAGCTCACAGAGCTCATGAAATGCCTGGTTATCATGGACATCGATCTATGAGTCGAGCTATGGTTCTAAGCGATTTGCAATTGGGTTGCAAGTCAGGCTCGACTACTGCTCGACAAGGCGGCAATAATGCGCGCAAATATCGCGGCGGACTCTCCAGATTCAAGGGGGTTTGGATGCCCGGTGCAAAGACGTTGCAAGTTGATGTAGATATCTCTCAGCCCCCTCAGTATAGATTATCTTGCAACGCCGTGCCAGCGCCACGAAAGGCTGATTTGATTAGTCGGACTGGCCACTCCATTCCACGCTTCACCGGCTGCACGTCGTGCACCCGACCTTCGGAGCTGTATGATGGCTACATTGCACCTTCTCAAGGACAGTCGAGACCAATTCGCTATTCGCTTGGTACCTTAAAGGTAGGACGAAGGCAAACGAGATGTCAGACAGCACACATGCCAAAATTGTTAAAAACACCTGTCATATAGGTGCCTGACGACCCGGAAAACGAGCTTACCCAACAAGCAGCTAGCCGGCACGATGGTTGAGGCACGGTAAACATGGTGGTTGCGGTGGGGGAATTGACCATCCGTTCCGGGGTAGCATTGTGGCCCTGAGAGGAAGATTGAAGGGCACGTTACGTACCTGAAGCTTGTGCATCAGCTTGAAAAAACTGCTCTAAGCGACGCTCAAGGTATGAGGCGGCCGTGGGTTCAACCTTGCTCTCAACATGCAGCCATACCTTAATCCGTGCTTCACTCATGCACGGGGAAGCGGCCGGTGAGGTTGTATGCTGGATGAGTGTGAACCTGATTAGCGGTCGATGAAGGTGCAATAGCGAGGCTGTCCCGTTTGCCCATGTCATTGGGCTGCCATCGGATGGTTTTTGCCCAGGGGGGATTGACGAGGAACTGATATCCGGGGACCAAAAGGTAGGCCAGACCGGGATCGGGAACTTCAATGGGTGGTGTGGCAAAGGAGCGAATCGAAACGGCAGGTAGATGAATAGGTTGCTATGTGCAGCAACGTCCGTTCCTTCGGCCCCGAGTGAGACAGGTAACGAACGTCCCGGGTGTCATTGAGCCTTGGTGATGTAATAGAGTGCGTCTCTTGGGAGCGGCGGGATATTGCGATGGACCTGGCCGTTGGCCAATTCCCCACAACCGCAGATACGTTGAACAGAGGCCAGCATAATGAGCTAGGCGAGACCAATTAAGGTGGGTTGAATTGGGTCCTGGGAATCCAAAGCTCTATCTGGAACGGATCAGGTCGACGGGGGGTCTATGTTGTGCATAGTGCTCGAGCCTTCGAGTTGGCAGTGATCGTCTCGCAAGCACAAAGAAACAAAGGCGGGCGGATGCAGCATTACTGCAGCCTCAATCCTTGAGGGCGGTGCTCTGTGTGGGCGGATTGGGAGTTCTGGAGCTGCGGATGCGGACGTGTACCGTCTGGAGTGAAGTATTGCACGTTGCCAGGCCGTTGAATTTCTCCATCGGTGTGCAGACAGGGCGAGAGGGAACACAAAGTTCCGAGCTTCAAGCGCAAGTGGGGATTGGCGATGGATGGTGGCCGCTTGTGTGCCGGTCAGCAGGATGTGATTCCAGACCCGTGCCGGCAGAGGCGATGGCAATGGATGCAGAATAGTGGCGTTCGCGTTCAGCCCCTGGTATCAAGGGGCTGATCGAGTTTGTGAATTGTAATAGTATGGAACGGGTTTGACGTTGTCGATGGGCGATGGCGATGTTCCTGAAACTGAAGGTAAGGTAAGAGGTGGGATGGTGTGTATGTCACTGGCCACACACACACACGCAATGCCGTTGATGGATGGTACAGTACCTAAAGGTCGAAATAGGAAGAGGTACGTAGCGTAGATGGACAAGCAGAAATAAACGGATGGCTGAGGACTTGTGCATCAGTGAAGTGCGCTCCACTGAGATATGCCGTGGTTGACAGGAAGAAAGAAGCAACGAAGCAGAGGGAAGGCACGATTAATCCGCCCTCCGTTGTCACTCAATTCCATGAGGTGAGGTTGGAGAGGTGGCACAGACGGGAAAATCGGCCAGAGGTAGCCGCTACCTTGGATTTTGCTTCCATCGGCAGTGGAAGACAGCGGACGCCAGCCGTACCGACTACTTGAATATGGGTCCAAGTGGAGCAGTCCAACGGGAGGTTAAAAGCGACGAACCAGTCAGATGCATGCCCACGGGGATCCCTGCAATGCATCTGCTGAACAGCAGGCACATGCGGCTCCGGATTGGCCCCATGCAAGTTCCTTAGGCGCCATCACCCTTTCCTCGGCGCGTAGACTGTTCAACCCCGGCTCCCTGTCGTCCAGTCATCCACCTTGACCCCGACTCCCTTCCCCTCCAGGCTCGCCTTCCCTCGTCCTCATTCTCCGTGCTTCAGACCAGCTCCCAAGCCCTTTCTTCTCCCCCAACCAAGGTCTTTTCCTCACTTCCCGCCGCTCTGCCTACGTCGGTCTTTCTCGTGCTGCACGGCCTTCCGTGCCTTCGATAGGCTGTCGAGCCTGTTCATGATGTTCATGAGCCTGTCCTAGCAGCAGCTAGTCATCCATGGCCACCGAGGCGAATCAAGCCTGTTTGTGCCAGGATTCACGACCGTGACCACCGCCGAGATGAGGGGAGTCATGCCACTGGTCCCCGTCCTCGGATTTGGAAACCCACGCACTGCGCATCCTCTCTGTGCACATACCGCGCATTTGGCATTCCACAGCAGTCCTGTAAGGTACCTTTGGCGCCCCCAAGGAGGCATCCACTGTCCTCAGTAAAATCATTACTCGATACAGCAATGCGAAGTCAAATCACCAAGGGGGAAAGCGGAGCTGGATATCCAAAAGCGAGACACGCTTGTTGGAGAACAGCCGCCGATGAGACGTCACTACGAGTCAAAGACTACATTGTAGACGATTCGATTTGATTCTTGACCTGGTCCTTTATTGTCCTCTCTCTGTCTCGCTCTACCGGGTATCTTGCAGAGACGGACGATGGGATGGCCCAGCCGTCGCAATCACCTGGAGGTCAAGCTGGGCTGAGGGAGCCAGTGCCGCCTCAGCCCAACTTGATAGGTTGATATTCCTGTCGCCCGTGTCGCCTGCGCGCGCACATACGCACGCAGGACAAGCAAGCATTGCAAGCAGCAAGTAGCGGCAGCGTGCCAGTAGCAGCAAGCAGGACCTCGCGAGAGAAGAGACTGGCTAGCACCGCGCGAGAAGAGGACCGGAGACCTAATTATGGCAAAATATTGATGTACTGCCCTGCTCAGACACACTCTACTTGCCTCGATGTTCGTCAAGTCGCCCAACCACGCCGCTCATCGCATTCGACAAACCCCACCATGCCATGACCCCCGTCGTCCTGCTGCATATTCCCCAATTCTGTCCCCCTCGGCACGCGGTGGCTTGCACCTCGCACACCTTGAGTGGTCCCTTCGACTGGCCTGACAGGGTCCCTCGACGACAAGCACCCTGGTCGATGCACCGTCTTGGCTCGTCCAGATGAGCCGGACCGTATCCGCTCCCAGATACCTCGACCGTTCAGTGAACAGCTCTAATTTCATGGTCAAGATTGATCGTCCAGTGACAAGTCAGCTCGAAAACTTAGGCGCCATACTCCATGTTGCTTGACTTTCTTCCTATTTGGCTCCATCACACCCCGTCCACACACCCCTTCAAGCAGCAGCCTCTCTTATTTTCCATCGTCTTTTCGATTCCTTCCTCCTTCTTTCCCCCCTTTCGGTCGTCTGCAAACAAGAAAATCTTCTCTCCTGTGTGAAAAACTTGAGTTGTGCACTTGACAAAATCTTCCTGCACAACAAGCGCCGGCACCCCCCCTCGACTAAGGCTTATCCAGTGAGGTCTCTCTCCACGTCCAACTACGTCGACTTCAACAGAGTCAACCTCATTGCTTCACACCCTCCACCTGCGTCTATAGCGTCTTTCCCCCTTCCTCAACACGCAACACGTCCCGACAGACTGTAACCGTTTTTAACACGCCGGCTCCCAGACTTTCCCTTCCTTCTCTTTTTGTCCTGCCTCTTTCCGGTAACTCACTGGGAACGAAGAATACAGAACAGCCCCGCGCCGTAAAAGAGAGACATTAGAGTGCAACGGCATCACCAGCAACCGTAACACGACAGTAGGCAGACGATACCGCTGATCCAAGACGCCTACGAAGAGCTCTCCGCAAGTCTCTAGAACCCTGAAACGTGGAAGGACAGCCGGTTCGGGAACGGACATTGAAGAGTGCTTCATGTGATGGTTGGAGTGGAAGAGGTGTAGCTTCCCGACTGCCTTTGGTTCGCCACGAAGCAGCCGGACGGTGCTGTGCTCGTTGCGGATTGGTGAGTAGGCCTGTCTCACAAGAGTCACCCGTTTGTTTCTCGGCTTAAGAGGGCTCAGAGGTTCTGGCGAACACGGACCTGCAGCCGTTGCCCTGCCTAGAAGTCGTCCTCCCCAAATGCAGCTTGCCGACTAACATCGCACCGGGTCCCAGATCGAAATCCGAAAAAGGATATAGTGCCATCATGTCCGCCTCCGCGAGAAACCGAACCGCTACCGTCAGCTCCGGGCAGTCGTCACAGAGAGGTCGGAGCAATGAGATGCAGGATTTCAACATGTCGCAGCCCAACATCATGCGCTACTTCGAGCCATGCGCCGCCACGGCGTCCATGTTCTTGTATGCGCAGGGCTCTTCCATCGTCTGCTGCCACCACGATACTCTCACGATAGAGAGGAGATTTTCGAGGCACTCGGACGAGGTGCAGTTGCTCGCCGTTGATACGCAAAGCGACATTGGGGCCGGTAGGTTGGTAGTCAGTTACGACGCCGGACAGACAGCAATTGTCTGGGATATTATGACGGGCGACGAAGTAGCCCGATTTGCTTCATACGAGCACTTGACTACTGCCGCGTGGATGCGCAACGGCAATGTCGCGTTTGGTATAGTGGTTCTCGAAGAATTTCACATGATGTTTACTAATACCCATTCTCAGGTAATACGCAGGGCAACATCATTCTGTTCGAGCCCACAACGTCAGAGCATATTTCTTCTAGAACGATTGACCAGATTGCCGTGACGGCGCTTGCACCGGCCGCAGACTGTAGAACATTTGCGATTGGGTAAGTTTTAAGGCTTTCAGGGGGGCATTGTAAATTTGCTAATTGCTTGCAGATACCAAAATGGCTCGTTGTTAGTCGCAACTCTTCAGCCGCGGTTCACTATCCTACATAACCTAGGCACATCGAGAGCACCCTCACCCATCGTCACGCTCAACTGGCATGCCTCGTCGTCTCGGCAAAAGTCGGACATGCTGGCATCACAGACACATGATGGCGATCTCCGAGTTTGGAGTGTGTCCAAGTCATACAGCAGTGACGACCCCGCCAAGGTCGTGAGGATCCTTAAGCGCACAGATAACTATCAGACCGGTCCCAACTGGATGGGTTGGTCGAAGAACGGCCGCATTATCCAACATTCTGACTCGTACGTCATTCTTCGCCACTGCGGCTTACGCGCGCGCTTAGAACTTGCACTGACTTTCATCACACTAGGGAAACACTATCATGGGATGTCCGTACTAAGCATGTTACCTGGGACAGTATCCCGACGCTCGAGCACGTCAGAGGCCTGGCCGTGTACGGCCCTGGCGCCAGCCTCTTCACTCTCGGAGCCAACAACACGGTACAGCAATTTGATCTCAACACCCCTTCCATCATAGTTGCCAATGTACAGCACCCGGCCAACTTGTTGCCGCCATCGCCGCCTGTCTCAATTGAGGAGCAGCAGGGACAGAAGACATCAACAACCATCGTGACTGACTCGGATGCTACGTCTGGCTCAATTGAACTTGGCATTTCGGAGAGTGACGAAGATCACTTGTCTCCCTTTGACCGTATAGCTAGCCGGAAGGACACGGGCACGCCCAAGGCGCTCGACCCCTACGATGCCGACACCGCAAGCGCGGCTTCTAGCCGCAGCGGACTGTCTTCCATCTCACAATCCTCCGGAGGATCTCGGACGCCCGGCCGGTACCCGTCGTCGGCCGTCTCTCGAGGCATGACTGAGAATACCTACATCTCTGCTGGCTCGTCTCTCCGATCTTCTGCCGCACCTTACCAAGAACGAGATATGTACTCCATGAGCGGAACCTCAATGATGAGCGGCACCTCAATGTCCTCATACCGGTCTCGCCGCTCCAGGCCATCCCGCCTACGAAATGAGGTCTTACCGAGCCCTGTCGACAGCAAGGTTCAGGATCTTTTCAAGTACACTAGGAGCCGGCTTAGCGACATTCCCTACAAGCACCCGATTGGGAATGACCACAGCCGACTCACCAATGACGACCTCCGCAAGCAGATGCTTAGCACTATCTTTGGATGGAACAAGGAGATTGATGACTTGGTTCGGGAGGAGTTGAGTCGACACAATGCGGCCTCACCGGCGCGCATTCTTCTGATGAGATGGTTAGGCGACATTGACGCAGATGTCATGGCAGCGAGCTCAGCCTCCATGACTTCCTCTGACTGGATGTTGCTAGCCCTCAGCGGCATTGGAGGCCAAGCTTCGCAGCACAAGCTGGGGCGCGCCTATGTCCAAAGACTGTTGGAGCATGGCGATCTTCACGCCGCTGTTACTATTTTGATTGGCATGGGCGATTACAATGATGCCATCGAAATCTACGTGTCTCACAAGAAATACATGGAGGCGCTGATTCTGACCTGTCTTTTCTATCCCGCGGTCTGGGAACGACAAGCGGCCATCATCAAGAAATGGGGCGAATGGGCTGTCATGCACGGGCAACAGCAGCTAGCTGTGAGATGGTATGTTTTCTCCACTACGTAACAATGATGTGATGATGCGCTGACCATGTTTCTCCAGCTTTGCTTGTACTGGCGCCGAGTCTGATGAACCATGGACATCTCCCTCTGCTGCCCAGGTGACCTTCCAAAGCATCAACCAGAACATCAATGAGAACATCCCGGAAGTCCTGTCACCCCCACTCTCGCCCCCTGGAATTAACCGTGGGCCTCAAAGAAGCATCGCCAAGACGTCCGCTCTGAAGCTCATCACGTCATTCGGCGAGCAGCAAGGGAAGTCAAAGTTCTTTTCTCAAGGAGACGGCGGACGGACTCCTATCGCTGCTGGCCCAACACCCATCGCCGATTCTGCTGTCTCCCCTGGTGGATACGACGTCACCACTGCCTTTATTCGTCCACCAAACCGCAGCCAGTTCAACACCCCGAACTCGGCGAGATCGGGAGCATCTGTCTTCAGTCGCAAGCGCCTCCCTTCCATCGGTGAGATTCCAGGAGACTTGTCACGTGAGCAACTTAAGGTCGATGTCGAGGAATCTCGACGTGCCATGCAACTACGCATGTCTTCCGCCGAACAAGACAACCTCGCTGCTGGACTGTCACTGCAGCGGGCTGCAACGGCCAGCCCAATGATGATGCGTGACCAGTACAAGAAGATCACCGCACGGACAAGAGAAGCGCCTCCCCCATCTCCAGATGCCAGAATGATCATCAAGATGGAAGGCAGCATGGCTCAGCGCAATGGTTCCCGAGACCGGAAGCCGAAGGGCCTCCATCTCGAGCTCGCAGGTTTGAACAACATGGCCAATGAAATTGCCTCTCCCGAACAGTCCGTGGCATCCTCTACTCGCTTCCACTGGCCTTCCCGACGTAGGGGACCCGGCTCCGTCACAGGCTCCGTCACAGGCTCCGTTACGTCTCAATCTACTGCCGGCAAAAGCTTCCGCAGCAACACTACGGGTGGGCGGCAAGACTACATCCACAGCCTCGACACTGCGCAGCGCCTGCAACAACGTAAGCAGCGAAGCCGACATGCCAGTCGAGAGGGCAAGCGGGACGGCTCCCGTGGTCGTGACCGCGACCACAGCCGCACTCGCAAGACATCCTCTCGTGAGGCTTCCGATGAACGTGGCCGGGCCTCTAGCCGCAACTGGCCGAAGCCAAAGCGATCTCCAACATCGCCTATCCCCATGTCACCTGAGGACCTCATCAACTTGAGTACGCCCAAGTTCTTACCCGATGTTGTGGATCCCGTCACAGCGAGGAAGTCTAGTAAGAGTCGAAAGGGGAGCAGTCGCGCATCCAGCCGGGGTAGCCAAGGCCGCAACAGAAGCCCCGAAGGCAGACATCGACCTCCTGCGCTTGAACTCCGCGGTCGAAGTGCGGACCGGACTGGCTCTCACGCCAGGTCACCTTCATCTCCGCTACCACTGTCAGCCAACCTGATCCATTACCAAGGGTCTGAAGATGAGGAGGACTACGTCAAGGCTGTTGTCGCACAAGAGAACTTTAGAAACAGGCACAACAGAAGCACCAGTCAGCATGGATCCCGCAAGGCTCTCTCACCTGAGCTCACCAGAGAATTCCCCAGACAAGAACGATCCGAGAGTCGCCGTCGCCACGTTGATGAGAACCTCGACCAGTCTCGCGATGTTGCGCCTCCCCAGTCCAAGTCGCGTGCCGCCTCTACAGAACATGCTGGAGACTTGAAGGCTATGAAGGACGAGAGGCAGCGTAAGAAGGAGGAAGCCGCTCGCGAACTTGAGGAACGTCGCAAGTCTCTCGCACAGCGTCCCTCAGCGCCACCGATTCCTCATCCCAACCATATTCGAATCGGCATTGAATCATCGCCCAGCGCGGTTGATCTCCCACCTCGCAGCCACACTGCCGACCCAACCAGCAGGAGCATGTACGCCCGTAGCAATTCAAACGTGCACATTGGGCTTCCTGCAACACCCAAGGCTATGCGTCTGATCATCGAGTCCGATAAAGATAAGAACAGCATCCCGGTGCCCCCGATCCCGGCCACATTTGCTCAGAGGCACTCCCCGGTGACCTCTCCTCAAGAACAGTCTCCTAAGACAGAGCAGGCAGCCGAGAATCTCACTCTGCTTCCACAGACAACTTACCAGCTTCCATCCACGGTCTACCAACCTCCCAACCGCGGAATGATTCCTCGCAGCATGTCAGCTCCGCCAATCCCCCCTGATGCGCCCTCCCCTAGAGGTCCCAGCACTAGCAGCAAGGGGCTATCTCGTGGTCCTTCCATGAGAAGAGGTCACTCGGGGGAGATACGTACTGTCGACGACATGATCCGAGCCAGACGTGCCTCACAGGAAAGCAACAACTACGGAAGCATCCCGCCGCCGCCGCCTCCTCCTGCTCCGCCAATGCTGAAGGAGCTGCAGCACCTTGCCATGCCTCCTCCCCCACCCCCGGCGCCTCTCCCATATGCCGCTCATAACAACGCTGGTGCCATGGGTTCCGCTATGATTGAGATTGTAATGGACGATGATGAAATCGTCCAAACAACTGTTGCTGCCCCTATGGACACCACGGTTCCAGTTCTCCCACCACCCGTCCCTCCCATGTCCGCGGGCCACAACCGAGGCCGCAGCTTCTCTGAACGCGACAACAGCATCGCCGGCCGGTTCTCCAAGGCCACGGACCGCTTCAGGTCTGGCAGCCGCAACCCCAAGGAGCCCTCTGCGCGCCCCCGCGGTCAGGAGGAGCACGAGTTCGCCCCTTACGAGAGCGTTCCCATGCCGTTGAACTACGGTCGCGAGTCTATGCGATCTCCCCCTGCCATGGCACAGAAGAGCTTGCCTACTGGCCTGCACCACAGCGAGATGATCTGAGTTGGTGCTTTTGGTGAAATTCCTCTAAAACCCCTCAAACCCTTAATATCATTACCCTTCACGTTTCGATTCGTTGCATGGCGACAGGCGTTTCTCGATGAATCTCGATACCATTAATCTTTTCTACGACAGACGAACACGGACAGCCTTTCACATCGCAGCTACTCCCTGGTCGTCAGAAGCACCGCAGCAGCAGTTAGAAGCCGCCTTTTGTATACTTCGAGTCAATCCTTGACGATGAATATTTGAATGCAGAGAGACGACTGTTTCTTTTCCTTTTGTTCCATTACCATTTCTTGTTTGCATTCTTACTTCACAACTGATGACTGATGATGGCTGGATCTTGGAAATTTCGGGGCAGAGCCGCGAGGCATACACATGAACACACAATACCTGTAGTGGGAGGCGGCCCATGTACGTGATGGAATGGATGGGCGCGGGCCGCGGGGAGGATAGGGGGGCAACGAAAAACAAAAGCAGAGAAAAGCCGGATGGTTATCAAGATGACACCGTCTTGCGTCACGAATACGAAGAGAGGGAGGGGGTTGGACGCGGTGGGTGAAAAAGGACCGAAAAGGGCTGGAAACGCGTGTCTTACAATGTTGCCTCACGGCATCTTTGTTCATCTATCTAGTTGAAGTGGGCCGGGATTTCCCCGCCTCTTTTCATTTCTTCATTTTTTCCTTTCAGTCTGCTTCCTAGTCGTGCTTTGGCTTGGAGGCAACTGATGTTGGTATTTCCTTTCGAGCTGGTGATGATAGTTGTTGTGTAGCTGCTCGTCGAGATGGCCATGTACAGGCTGAATATTGAGAAGAATGCAATCTGATTCAAAAATTCCGCGACATCATCTGTGATATATGAGAGAGAGAGAGAGAGAGAGCATGAATGAAACAGTCAAATCGAAATGGATCGATCTGTCGGGATTAGAAATAAAATCAAAAATAGGTTCTGTCGCAAGCTGGGATTGAACCATGTGTGCGGCGGACTGTGCGCCAAAAGGTACTTCCCAAACACCACAGAATGCATCACCAACTGAGCACACAAGAAGCGTTCATCTCAACAGACCACACGAGCAGTCAGACGGTCGCAAGGCGATGCGATGCGTATGTATGCATGCAGTACGTCTAATGTCAATCAAATAAATTGTCAAAAAATTGGAGTTGACATCTCCAGCCTCAACCACTAACCCAAGCCCCCAGCGATCGTAATCCAGCACGCCATGCGACGGTGAAGATACCTCTGCAGAGTGAAACCTCCCTCAAGTATTATCTTCATTGCTTAGGGCCACACGCAGCGATCGCAGGTTGCCCGTGCGAGTGGGTGGCCACCGCAGCATTCGCACTGGGCGCCGCTGAGGGGTTCCAATGTGGATGGGGTAGCGGAAGAAGAGTAATGAAAGCCTTCAACCATTTGACCATTACAGCCGGTAATTCCGAGCGAAATTGATCCATAAGTAGTATCCAGCCTCTAGAGGGGGGACGTGCGGCGGGAAAAGGGTGGAGCGGGGATGAGGTCAGCTACCAACCAGCTTTCCTGCACACCACTCAACGCGCCGGCGAAGATCTCCACCGAGCACCGACCCAAGGTAAGCTTCCATTTCCCCAGCTTGCAACCCTGGTCGGACCTGACGTCGCAATTGCGCCCAGGAGTCGTACCGCTACCAAGCTCTCACTCAACCCTCCATATCGGATACTCAAGTTATTTCGAACTTGAGCAACCTCAATGGCACCATAGCGGTGTCTCATGTTCTCACTTTCCTACCTAGGTTCTTGCGGCACGTCAGCAACCCACAACACACAACACACGATGCTCGCAACGGCCCCCCGCCTCCATGTCCGGCGTCCCTCGCCCACGACAGCCGAATTCACAGTGACAACGCGCCCGCCGCCGACCCTCACAGTCCGCGTCCTCTCAGGACTCCTATTCGCCCTACGAATCCTACTCTTCTTCTCCTCGATCCTACTCCTCCAAGCCGCCTTGTCGGAATCACCTTACGCCGCGTCCCTCCTCTCCCCATCAACGGCAAGAGCAAGGCCCGGGATCGCCACGACCGATAGCCCAGACACCCTCTTCTCGAGCGCGACACTCTGGCAGGTCCTCCTCTTTATACACACCTCCGTACCAGGCCGCCTAGCGCACGCCATCGCGGCGTCCCATGCGATACCCCTCCCCGTCCTGGTCCCGGGGTGCCTCCTTGCAGCGTACGCGACGCTGAAGCGCACGCATACCACCGAGAGCCTGCTCGTGCTGCGCGGCTTGGGCATCCAGACCAGTTCGACGAGCGGGAGCTACCTGTCGGCCGCCGCGACGCGCTTCATACCCACGGAAAAGATTCAGGACGTGCTCGTCAACGAGGCGTTTCGGGGCTTCGAGGTGCGGTACTATCTGATCGTCATAGTCGAGGGGGAGGAAGACATTGTCGTCGTGTTCCCGAGGATACTGCCAAAGAAGAAGATTGTCGAGACGGTGTGGAGGGGCGTGAGGGGGTGTCTTTGGGAGGCGGACGGTGGGAGTTATCATAGGAAGATGGATGAGAGGTGGCACAATGGGGTGTAGAACTCCTCGTAGCCTTAACGAATTCATGATCTGCATGAAGCTTTTTTTGCTTGCTTTATTTTTATCATGGTTTGGGGAGCATTTGCTCTCGACCTATTCATCCCCATCGCCCGCCGCGGCAGCCTGCTTGGCATCCTTAATGACCTTTCGCCAGTTTTTGGACTCCCTCATCTCATCCGAGTTCTTGAACCCCTTGCGCTGCGCCCACCGGTCATTGATCTCCGCTGGCGACGGCGTCAGCTGCTTCTTGGCAATCGGCACGTACCCGCCCGCCAGCTTCCCCTCGTGTCCCCCCTGGAACACCCTCTTCCCCTTGGCCTTGGCCTCGGTCCCCTGAACCTGTCTCGACACGAGGTCCAGCAGGCGGTTCGCCAGCAGCTCGTCCATCTTCTTCTCGCGGTAGTGCGACCACAGGTTCTCCACGACGTCGGCCTCGCCGTACACCCAGTGAAGAGCGTTCTCCGCGTCGTTGGACGTCCGGTTTTCGTCGTCGCCGGGGAAGACGCAGTTCCACAGCACCAGCGGCGTCTCGTGCGCGAGGTCGTAGTTTGGTTTCCGCGGCGTGCTCTCAACGTCCAGAAGCCGCGTGACGAGCGCCGGCTCCTCGAGGCGCTGGCCGATGAGGAAGAGGATCGTCACCATGTGCCGGATCTGGTGCCACAGGAACGCCGTCCCGCGGATGTTGAACGAGTAGACCTTGGGAAGCTGGCTGCCGTCGACGGCGCTCGCGCCAAGATAGGCCAGCGCCGTGCCGACGTCCTTGACTTCCTCGACGCCCGCTTCGAACATGCGCCTCTCAAAGTTTGTAATCTGCTTGCTCCCGTCCACCTTGCAGAAATTGCGAAAGTCGTGGGTGCCGATGAAGTTCTGCGCCGCCTGGTTCATGGCGTCGATGTCGAGGTACCCCTCCTTCATGCTGTCCGGTTTGCCGTCGACGGTGGTCGCTGTCGGGGTGAAGGCGGGCTGCGTGAAGAAATAGCGATACTGCCGCTCTTCGCAGGAGAAGCGCGCGGAGAAGTCTGGCGGCGGGGAGGGACACCATGCGATGATGCGGATGTCGTCCGGCAGCAAGCGGTTGAGGACCTTGACGTACTGGATCTCGTCGTTGATCTCATCCCATGCCTTCTCGGGCTTCTTCTTCTCCCCCTCCTTCTCCTCCTCCTCTTCGACCTTTTCCGTTCCCTCCATTGGAGTATCTCCCTCCGTCTCAGCGGCAGGTATGACATCCTCCTGCTTCTTGGGCATTGGCCTGTTACTCCGCACCCTTAACCCAATGACCTGTCCAAACGCACTCACGCCACGATCCGTCCTCCCGCACTTTGAGTACTCGCAGCAGTCAAAATTGACAACATCCTGATCCTCGGGAAAGATGAGACACGACTTTGTCAGGGCGTTCCACAGCTCGCCCTCGATGGTCGGCAGGCTCGCCGACGTGGCGTACTCGAATCCTCCGTACCTCTTGCCCAGGTACGCCAGCTTCAGCGCGATGAAGCGGGTGGAATACCGCGACGAGTCGATCCGCTTGGCCTCCTTCTTCCTCTTCTTCACCGGCGGGGCTCCGTCCGCTGCTATTGCGGCACCGGTGCCGTTGTTGTTCTTGGCCCCGGACCCGGACCCGGACCCGGCGGCTTTCGATGCGGCGTCCCGCTTGTCAAGTTCATGCTCCAGCTGTCTTATGCGGGAGATGAGACGCGCCTGGTCCCATGACTCGTACCGACCGCTCGCATCGGCCATGTTTGCGATGGGAGCGCTGCTGAAGCGCCTAGCCGCGACTGTGGAGGATGGTCGGTAGGGGTGAGTGAGACGCTGGTGAGTAGTGGAACGACGCAGATGGTGGTGGCGGCGTTGGTATTGCCCTCGATGCAAAACCTTTGGGCACCCGTGTAATAGGCCTCCTGCGTGCCTAGATAGGTTCAAACTCGGGCTTGGCGGGCAATGCAGACAGAGACCCAAGAAAAATTCATGTAAGGGCTTCATATGCCCTCTGTTTCCTCTCTCATGTGAGTTCTGGAAATTTGGAGGGGTGGTTTAGACCGCAGACCAGCATCATGCGGGTACCTCTAAAGAGTCACTTTGGAGGGGCGGCGCATGCAAGTGAGTGCAACGACGAACAATTTTTTTTTACATCGACTTTTCTTTTCTTTCGACCCTGTAGAAAACAAGGTGTGGCTTGTGCTGTGGCTTTAACTCCACAAGATGGAGAAAGCCGAACCGTTGCGACGGGACCAGTGGGCGAGCAATGGCCACTGTACCTATTTCTTCTGTTTCCCTGCTGGAGTCTTGGCTGAGTCCGCGCCCGGTCTGGCCCTGCGCCATTTGTTCCCCAGACATCCATACCTAGACGTCTGTCGGAAGTCGTCCGAAGCGCCCGCCCGTCCTTCAAGGTTTTACCAGCATGGATGAAGAAGCAGTCAAGATATTATTAGTTGGTGATGAGAAATGCGGAAAGACGTCTTTTCTCTCGTCCGTATGCCCTCAACGAGATCACGTCACGGATCTCACAGCTAATTATGCGTGCCCCTGAACAGACGACTGAGTGCTGGCGAAGGCACCGGCCCCGTCATATTGCTCAGAGATATTGATCAACCGTTCATCTTCGAGATCAGGTTTTCTGGAAAACCGTACCGTCTAGAGTTTTATGATACAAATAGCCCCGAGAATTGGAAGCTTCTCGAGCCGGACATTGTCATACTGTGTTATGACATAAGCCAGCGGCTGAGTCTCATCAACATGAGGAGACATGTATGTTCTCCTGTATGCCTCTTTTCTCTCTGTATCCTGTCTGACATCCAGGATAGTGGCTTCCAGAGGTGAAGATGTCATTCCGCAGGCCCGACCGCTTGCCTATTCTCATGTTAGGTCTTAAGAGAGACCTACGATCCGAAGATGACCCCAATGGGATCATTTATCCCCAAGAAGCATACCAGCAGGCGCAGGAGATTCGCATAGACAAGTATATGGAATGCTCTGCGGTGACGGGCGAACTACTCAAGCTGGCATTTGAGGAGATTAGTAAAACCGCGGTCATGACGCGGAAGGCCGAGGGAGGGCAGAGCGAAGGCGGCTGTGTCGCCATGTAAGGCTTTTTGCCTCGTCAGTCCAATGTCTCTGAGATTCTACTCCAGGAAGAGGAGGTAGGGGAAAAGGACGCATCAGAAGATTCGGCGGCGTCCAGAGTGAGTTGCGAAGTGCGATTCGGTAAGGCTTCCTAAGCAGCGCCGTTCGCAGCACCCTCATCGGCACCTTCTTCCGGCTCTACCTCCTGAGGGAATGAACCGAGCACTTCGGCAATGATGTTGACTATTTGTTCTTGCTGGTTCTCGTCAAAGCGCTCAGGCATCTCTTCGATGACGGTGTTCAGAGCGGCGACGGATGCTGGACGGAGGTTCAGGATCATGATGACCTCGCCCTTGGCCAAGTCAAAGGGCTGAAATCTCTCCAGAAGCTTGGTGATACAGTCTGGGTGGTAAGTGATGGGCTCCTGGCTGAGCGGGTTTGGTGGTGTGCGCAGGTATTGGAGGAGCTACAGAGATGTCAGCTATGAGTCTGTTTCACAGCAGCAGATACCCAATTTCCATTGCCTATATCTTGACAAAAGTCTGAAACTCACCTCTCTTGCCAACGCCTCAAGGTTGCCGGGGCCGCGGCGCTCTCCACGCTCACGCTTCTTCTGGCCGAGCTTACGTTCATTCAGGTGTTGATAGACCTCAAAGTTGGTCAGAACTGCCGACTGAGCCTCAAGGATCTTCATCGTGATAGCGTGCTTGGCGCGGGGGAGACTAGGTTGCGATATCCGGGCAGAAGAGAAGGTGTGATGCAAGCTTTTTGAATCAGGTGGCAACGGCGGTAACTGCGTATCGGCAAAAAGGGCGGGAAATGCAAGCTGCGCCTGGTGTTTGTGGAAAATTGACGTGTCGGTGTGCAAGGTGAGGCTAGGCCAACGCCCCTGTCACTCAAAACGGAACCTCACAGGCGCTCTTTCAGAGAGGCCAGGAATAGATAGACAGGCTGAGTGGTACAACCTTGCGCAAGCTGACGTTTGATTTGACAAAAGCCGGTGACTCCAAAGTCTGTCAAGGAAAGGTCGAGCCGCCTCAAATCCAATTGTGTGAGTAGCCAGATGAGGTAAAGCAACTTTGTAATCTCGTAAAAAGAATTGCAATTGTGACTGTACGGAAGCTGGGCGCGAAGTACGATGTTGCCGCAAATTCTTCTTGCGAGTGCCCCGCGGTCGACGGCCGGTACGGTTGGCAACGAGCTGCAGGGAAATCAAAAGGCAAGCAGAAAAGCAGGTGCAGTAACACGCCTCAAGGCACCAATCACGATGCCCAGTCCCCCACTCTGCCATGTGCCAAATTGTCCCAGAGTACGTACCGGATCTGGAATTGCGCAATGAGAGGGGGAAAGGGCGTTGGCGGCTTCAGATTCGAAGAGGCGCGTCCTCGGCGTCTTGTACCTCGTTAAGCCGGCCGGCCGGTCAATCGCGTTATTTCACTCCCTTTTAGAAAACCTACACTAATCAGGGACGAGGGAGGTGAGATTTGCCAGGTACTTCTTCCCGCTTCAATGTTCAGAAAAGGAGCGGTATTTTCAGGGTGTACATTGAAGAGGGATGCACTATCCGTACAATCACGAGGCAGCCAGACTTTTGACAAGGGGGCTGCAGAATGTCCACCACATTCGGCATATCGCAGTCAGAATTAGAACAGAGGCACTGCTGCATTCCTGCGTTTCACGACTCCCATGCAACCCCCCCTTGTACAAAGTCAGTTGTCGACACTGTAGTCGCCTTGTGTCGCCCGCCGCTGTCGCTGCTCTCGCTGAGTCGCTTCAGGTACTTCCGTCGCCGCCGGTCTGCGGCACTCTGCGTGAGGCTCGGCGTGTCTGGGCAGCCTGGCAACGAGCGGGAGAATACAGTGCATAGCTAGACCGTCGCCGGCGCAAAATCTCTGCGAAACTGCGAGAGATCGGTGTCATGAAAACACATACCATGTATCCGTGCTAACCTTAAATGATCACCTCTGCACCTGTCCACCCTGTGAAAGACCCTGTATCACAGTCTCTCTTTTTACCCCACCACCACACATTTCCACCTGCCACCCCCAAGTCCACATGGCGGCGACCGCACCCGACCCCGATTCCTGCCAATCCCAAACCAACTTATCCACTCAGAGATTTTCCTTTACAACTTCTCGACAACCCCAGCTTCAGAGACTACTCCCCGCCGCTACCAACTTTTCCCTCCTCCCTCTCCTCTTGAGCTTGTTCGCCATGCTCCCGTTGTGATCGTATCTTTAGAGGCCTTCCCTCTCATACTCGCTGTTTGCCCTCGAGCTCTCTGGCATCTTTACTGCACAATTCCCTTCTACGCATACCCTCGGCCTCGGCATAATCCAGTCCCTGTGACGTCGCCTTGCACCCCCCACTAGCAAAGTTTTGACGCCTCCAGCAAACCCGACACCGGCTCTTTCGGTCGCGATCCTCCAACCCGAACACGACATCTTCGAACCCTCGAAAATACCCGGGATATCTATCTCCACAAGCACCTTCAAATATCCCAGCTGCGAAACATAAATTGTAGCCCAGGCCTTGGCGCCCAAGTCTCTTCTTCAAGCCTTAGCCAAACCCTGAAGCGGTGCTAGACTCAGCCTCCAACATCGCCAATTTCGCCCGACCAGTATTCTTCAATTCCTCATTCCTACCATTACGCCTCGAGCGACCAACAGCTATTCACCATGGTCCGCAATATCATTGTTCTTGGGGGCAACTCCCACCCTGATCTCCTTAACAGTGTGTGCAACAACCTCGGGCTGAACCCGTGCGAGCGTGTTCTGTCAAAGTTCTCTGTTGGTGAGAGTCGCTGCGAGATCAAGGACTCTGTGCGCGGCAAGGATGTCTTTATTATCCAGACAGCCTCTGGCAATGTCAATGACAACTTTATGGACATGTGCATCATGATTTCGGCCTGCAAGACGGGCTCTGCCAAGAGAGTCACAGCTGTCATGCCTCTGTTTCCCTACTCGAGACAACCCGACGTCCCCTATAAGAAAGCCGGCGCGCCCCTCTCGAAGCCAACATCAGGGGCATCCAAGAACTACACCTTTGAGAGTGTGCCTGCGACCCCTGGCCCCGGCATTGCGCGCAGCATGGGTCTCCCCAATGGCATTGACGGCATTGCCTCAAAGCTGGCCAAGAGCAAGCTCAACGAGGAGCGTTCCAACGGAATGAACGGTGTCGACCATTCCAAGACCAATGGCAACGGCCGTACCCACCACGATTCCGTATCCTCCCAGGTCAGCTACACCACCCACGACAACGAGCACCAGAACCGAATCGATGGCTTCCAGTCCAAGCCTGGATATAAGCAGTGGGTTGCCCAAGCTGGCACCCTGGTCGCTGACCTCTTGGCGTGCGCTGGAGCGGACCATGTGGTATGTCCCCTCAAAAGAACCCTTGAGAACAGCTGGAGAGCGCATGCACAAGGCATTAAAGGGTTCGCGAAGTCATACTAACAAGACGCAGATTACGTAGGTTTCCTCCTCCATCGGCCTTGATGTGGTAGTTTGTTCTCCGCAAAGGCCATTGAACTCTTATTGAGCTGTTTAAAAGCTCTTTCGACCTACATCAATTCATTGCTTCCTTCTGAAGCAAGTGCTAATGATTGCAGGATGGATCTCCACGATCCTCAGTATCAGGGCTTCTTCGATGTTCCGGTTGACAACCTGTACGGCAAGCCTCTCCTTATGAGGTACATCCGCCAGAACATCCCCAACTACAAGGATGCTGTTGTTATCAGCCCCGACGCTGGTGGTGCCAAGCGCGCCACTGCGATCGCTGATGAGCTGGACATGGCCTTCGCCCTGATCCACAAGGTAGGCCAATTTTCCTCACGGGAGGAGGTACAGAATTCATGTTTTCTTTTACAGGAGCGACGCCCGACCAAGTACACTGAGCAACGCAATGCCAGCATGATGCTGGTGGGCGATGTCAAGGACAAGGTCTGCATTCTTGTCGACGATCTCATCGATACTGGCAACACCATCACGAGAGCTGCCAAGTTGCTCAAGAAGGAGGGTGCTACTCACATCTATGCCCTCTTGACCCACGGCATTCTCAGCGGTGACGCCATCCCGCGTATCAACGCTTCGGCCATCGATAAGATGATCGTGACCAACACTGTTCCTCAGAAGGAACATATGCGCGCCTGCTCCAAACTTGAGTTCCTGGACGGTTAGTGTGCTCGAATCACCTACTGTGTCCTAGGACGTAGCTAAAATTTAAGCAGTCTCTCCGGTCTTTGCGGAGGCTATTCGCCGTGTTCACCATGGCGAGTCGATCAGCGTCCTTTTCCAGCACAACTAAAAGCATCATCATACGGCGTTCGAAAAGAAACATCGGCTTTTGCATCGGAGGGTTTATTGAATTCCACCAACTGCTTCTAGGGAATCCCAGCAACCGTTGGTATTGCTTTACAGGCGTTCAGCACAGGGGGTGGGTTGAGTGTGGCATCTTTTCTTACGCCATGGACATTTTAGACGTTTCCCCCTTGACCCGGACCTCCCACGACATACCGGCTCGTTTCCCATTGGAAATGAAGCTAACCATACGCGGCCTCGTTTGGCTAGCCATATTGCTATACAAAAAAAAACACAAGATACTTAGAACCTCGTTCGTACGATGGAGGCTCTTTGTACAGCGGACCCGATGGGTGGCTTTGCTATACACACCAAACGTTCATGTCTGATGGGTTACACTTGTCCGTTTGCTGTCTGCGATTTTGAACGTTTCTTTCCTGATTTTTGGGACTTGTGCGAAACGGGGGCCAGTAAATTGCTGAGCAGTAGTCTTCCCGTCCACAGAACAAAAACATATCCGTTGAAGGTTCTGCCGCTTGATGACCGTCAGCGTGCCCTTAAACAACTGTGACATATATGAGATAGAAAAGAAATCTAGCAATGAAGATATACGAAACCTATGCCAGTTTGAAAGCGTAACACTGTGTCTCTTTGTTGTTTCCATTGTTCATCGTGTACTAGTAAAGGCTCAGACTAGCGGATACGTTCTCACATGCCAGGCATCCTCTTCCACTGGAAAGAAGCGTTCAACTTGCCATTGCATACAGCAGGAACCCAAACGAGGATAGAAAAAACCAGAATCAAATCATTCTACCTTGCGTTGATGAGGTGGGAAAGAAGAACAAAGGATGTCGGAACAAACCTACAAGCCAAGAAGTTTTCCCCCAAAGTCTCCCCAAACTCCCCAACTCCCCCGCCCGGGCCCCACCGAGCCGTGATTTCGCGGGGTACATTGCTTATCTTATCGGCAAGCCAAGCTTCGCCCCGCCAACACCCACCCCCGAGCTCTCCCTCCAGGGGGAGGGATGCTTAAACCGAACCACAACATAAGCCTCGGCACCGACGTGAGCCGACACAGACGAGTCGCATCCTCTCAAGTGATCTGCTCCCTTCCTCTCGCGCATGCTTAGCAGCGAGGCATCTCGAGTCTGGTATTTCCGTAGCATAAGTCAAGACCGTAATGGCGACCCTCTCCGGCGCAGAGCGCATCCGCGCAATCACAGACGAGGACGGCATGTTCAAGGCCTTTGACACATACCCCTGGAAGAGAGACAAGATGTTTACAGTACATGACCCTCCAGAACGCCTTTACTCATCTTTCAATGTGCCGCAGAGGATTCTGACAACGTTGCTCACAGTCCGGCCTCTACGCGATCCTTGGCGACCCAAACACGGAAAACCCCCAAGGAACCCCCACCGACCTCGCGATCCACGCCCGGGTATTCTACTACGCCCAGCGAATCGGCGTGACCATTGATTTCGCGAAATACAAGGAGTGGCTCGCCAAGCACCCGGATCACACCCCGCCCGACGTCCTGCCTGAAGAGTATAAGTCCACCAGCACAACCACCGCAGCCGGCGACGCAGTAGCATCATCAAAAAGCGGCGTCCCAGATCTCACATCAAAGCTCAACGACCTGACCACCAGCGAGGAGACTACCGCAGACGCAGGAACGGAAACAGTCACAAAAACCGGAGACGAGCCGACGCCATCGTGGCAAGCAGCAGCGCCAAAAGTGGATCTCTTCGTTGAACGGAAAGCGCCGTCACAGGCGGGCGCCCCAGGCCAAGGAGGCGACGAACCAGCGTACCCGATGGGCTTTGCGCAGATGCTGGAGATGATCCAGAAAGGTATTCCCATCCCCGGCATCAGGCAGATCCCAGATACCGTGGTCAGAGATGCAGTGAGTATCCTTCCCCTTCTTTGTCCTTTGTCTTTCTCTCCCCTGTGTAGCCCCGATCGCTGAATTTTCAGTCTGTTAAACCGTTTGGGAAACGTGCGGTGCCCAAGAAGCCATGGGAGAAGGACATTCCGGCTGCAGAGATAGGCGTAGACGCGGCGGGGAAGCCATCTGTAGTCGACTCTGAATTTCCGCCTCTGGAAGAAGGCGCATGGCCTGGAGCTGAGGTCGAGACTGCAGGTAAGGAAATATAAAACGATGCGTGGCAATTATTACGCAGCATAAAGCCAGCAACACACGCGGCGTTAAAAAGAAAAGGGACAATAAGGGCATAATGATTGCGAAGAAATGCAGAATTAACGGCGTCGAGCATACCGTCGCAGGCCTAACACGGGAAGACATCACTTTTGCGTTAACATATAGCAATCAAAGGGATCAGAAACTTTTAGAAGAAATAATTCTGGGGAACTGCCTAATGCTTGATTGAGGACTGCCACAGATGCTGTCCAAGCTGGACCAAGGCCGCACTCCAAAGTCTCGGGAATGTGATACATAACTACATACAATTATTGTCTTTGACTTTTGGTCTGATATACCATGCTTGCCTAGCTGTTCATCCTCGTGATCCTCCGGGCTGTCCAGTTCGATTTTTGATGAGACTAAAGGAGTATCAAAGGGGTATGTCGGTGTGTCGATGAACCGCCATGTATAGATGCGAGCATTCTGGCTGGGCTTCGCGATGCAACTCCAACGCCCATTTGGGGTTTCGAGGTCACACTGACACACCTCCATATCGCAAAATTCGTAACCATGAAGTGTCCAATGCACTCAGACAAGTGATAACCTGCTGAGCGTAGGATGACAGCTGATGTGTAAATTAGTGGCCGAGGAAGATGTTTCGTAAGCACGGACAAATGAGGTGGTGCCATGACTTCGTCAAAGGTGAGGGAAATCGGATGGGGGAATAAGGAATTGGGGGGACGAGGTCCTATAGTGACGCAGAGTGAGAACAGTCGAGAAGTTGATGAGGACAGTAATTAAGATGGTGAAAAGGTCTAGCGGTAGCCGCCGCCGCCACCGCTGTAGCGAGGACCAGCACCCATCCGATTCATCGCAGGACCAACTCCAGGGCCCGGGCGAGTAGCAACAGCGGGATTCGTGCAAAGCATACCCACACGGGAGCCAAACTTAGATCCTCGAAGAGACACCATGTGCTTTCGAATATGGGCAGCGACTATCTCGCGGTGCTGCAGACCCGCATGAGTGAGTATGTACTGAATGAGGTAGTTGCCGTACTGGTCGCTCGCAATGTCGACAAGGGGAATGCGAGGGCGGTCAACTCGGCCCTCACAGACTCGATCGAGATAGCGGCTGAGAAACTCTCCACCGCCAATCTTGAGGCACTTCTCGACAACCTTGGAGGCGTACTGATCAGTGCTGTACTCGGCAGCGTAGCGAATGACATGGTCGATAGCGCGGCTTCGGTCCGCTGGAGCCCCATGCTCACAGATGTGCTGGATGCACCAGTTTCCGAACTGTCCATGGGCCACGATGTCGATATTGGCAAGGACTTCTTCGATGCAGGGGCGCTACAAAACCATCATTAGCAATATGTCTAAGGAGTAGAGTGAGAAAACGCCTGCATACCTTGTCTTCCTCGAGACAATTCTCGAAGATGTTCTGGACAACCAGGCTGCCGGTCTCGCCCAGAGCGACCTCGTGCCACATGCCTCGCAAAGCCTCGTTGACGAACTTCATGATCTGGGGTGGGGACTCGGACCATCGAAGCTCAAAAAGCTTCTGCCAAACATGGCAGGCGTAACGATGGATGACTGTCTCGGGAATTCTGCGAAGAAGCTCATGGACCATGATAGCCTTGTAGTCCTCGGGGACGGAGTCGAATGCCTTCTGAACGACGTGGCAACCGAACGGGTCCATAGAGAGATTGAGAGTGTTGCCACGAATGGCTTCCGCGATCTTCACAACCTGCTCCGGAGTGCCGTGCTCGAAGCAACGCTGAACAAGGAAGTTGCCGAAACGGTTGACCATGAGAGGATACGCTTGAGCGACGATGGCCTCCACGATCTCATATTTCTGGTCCGGTGTGCCAACCTTGAGCTTCTGCTGCAAAAAGATGGAGGCCTGCTGGTCGTTGTTGCAGACAATCTTATCCACAATGTACTTCCAGTTGCAGTTGACATTCCGGTCTAACAAGCGGCGGTAGTTGAGAGGCTCCGTGGTTGGAAGGTACGTCTGACCCTCTGTAGCAATGGCCTGTTCAGAATGTGGAATTAGTATTTTGCACCAAGAGCCCTTCTTTTCGTTTTCCCAACATACCTCGCTCTTCCATCCATCACCAGTGGTGAACTCGGTTGCATGGGGCGAGAGGGAACTACCCGGGGCCTGCTGGTTGTAACCTTGATACATGCCGGAGCCCATGTTACCTGAAGCGCTGCCAGGGGGTCCACCCATGGGGTCGAACGGAGCAGGAGAAGGCGTGAAGCCACCATAGTTGTGGCCAAAGTTCGTTCCTCCGTATGGCTGTGGAGACGGCCAGCGACTATTGTCGAACCGATTGTTTCGGCGACTGCTAGGGGGCCGAGAGAACATCTCGGTGTCATGGCTCATGCGATCACCTCGATAACCATCTGCCATGGAGTATGGACCAGCGGGGTCCATGTAGCCCTGGTTGAAGCCGCCACGGCCGCCACCATACCAATCACCAACAGAGTCAGGAATGGGAGCAGCCGCACCAAAGGAAGGCGGAGCTCTGTTGTTGCCCCAAATGGGACGGGAACGACTGTAGTTGCTGATGGAAGGGGCGCCAACATCTGAGGAGTTATCGTCGATTGCCCAGGCATTCTCGGCTCCGAACACCCCCGAACGAGCTGAGGGCGGAGGTGGTGCGAGATCCTCTTCTTGCTTGGCCAAGCGCGAGTGAGCCAGCTCATGATCGAGGCGAGAGATCTTGTTCTGCGCTCGGGCAAGCTCCATTTTCAGTCGAAGGAGCTCGTCCATGTTGCCATTGGTCTCATTAAGGGTGGCACTAGTCGGGCGGCTTGTGGGCGCAGTTGTAGGGAACGAATCCGTCGCGGGAGTGATGGGTACCGAGTGTGTCGTCGAAGGAGCCTTGTCGAAGTGACGGGAATATAAGCTATTCTCATCAGAGTTCTTCAAAGACTCGTTCTGCTGATCGAGGGCAGCTTGCTGCTCAGACAGCTTGGCAAGGAGCATGTCCATTGGGTTTGTGCCAGCGATGGTGGCTGGCTCCTGATTGGTCTTCTTCTGTCGTCGCTGTGAGCGAGGCGGCAGATGGCGGGAGGAAGAACCAACCTTAAGAGCATTCTGATTGACAAGCTTGGATGTAGCAAGAGTTCCGACGATTGGCTTCTGCTTGAAGGCCGGAGGACCCTTTGGTTCTTGTTAGCTCAGATCTTTAAACAGGCGAGTTCTGACTGAAGCTTCCGAGTCGCATGGTGGTGACCAGTGACGGAGAAAGTGATCATTATTTTATGAGGCGGTGAAAATAGCGTTGGACTTACCGAGGTAGCTGACTCGATGGACGGCTTGATGTTCTCCTCCTGCTGGTGAGGCTTCGAAGCGGGCGGAGAGCTTCGCTTGGGGGTAGCACCCGTGAGGGGAGATGTAGACATCGTGACGTCGGACAGTTTCTTCTCGGAGGGTTGATACTTTGCAGAAGATACGACAGGGTATTGCCGAAAGGTGGCAGACAAGATGAGAAAAATGCCTTCGGAAGGGAACGCAAAGGAGAGTGTTGGTGGGATTCCTCTCTGCGTTGGAGGAAAAAGAATTGTGATGGAGAGATTGTGGAGGGGAGAGGAAAGAGAAGCTTTTTGTTGTGGTAATTGAGAGAGGTGAGGTAGGAGGGAGGGAGGAGGAAGGAGCTCGAGTCGGAGTGGGGAAGGAGGTAGATTTGGGCAGCACAAGCAACTTTTCTATGGAAAGGCGTATGAAGTCCCTAATCGAAGCTGCCAATGACCGGGAGAGGGAAAGATCTGAAAGAGACGAGATCGAGGAGCTAGTACCGAGGTGAAGGAGGAGTGATGCGCTGCTGACTGGCCTGGTGAAGAAAGGGCTCTTGTTGAGGGTGTAGAAGTTGGAAGGAGATCGCGACTCGGCTGATATCTAGTACAATCTTCCTATTTTAGGCGAGGACGTTCGAGTTAGGTACGCAGGCACCAGAAAGGGTCTTTCTATAGGTGAATGGCCCAGCGACCCGCTCTTCATCGTCCAGGTGAAGTACGAGGGGTTTGCTCGCCGGCCTCTGATCATTCACCACTAGCGTCGCCTAGACATCAGATGATATTCAAATTGGGGGAGAAAGCATGCAGCCCCTGCTGCCTTACACCAATCCTCTCATGAACCCTTGGGAGAGACCCAGCCTTTTGCGGTAGCCCCAATTACCGTGTGCGTCAATCCACATGGGCGGATGGCAGTTGGACGATGGTCAACGAATTCGGAGCAGAGAACGAAGGAGGTTATGCTGAGCTTCAAGGAAAATAGAAGCCCCTTTTGTTCTCTTTTCATGTGAATAGCTTCACGCAGCACACGATGGCTTTCAGCACTTACCACACAAGACAGTCCGCGGGCATCTTATCAGATAGAAATATCAGCTTGAAACAGTTAAACAAGGCTGGCTCTCAAAGAGACTTGTAATATTTTGACTCTGATATCCCCCATAGTATCTATACACTGACTGTCCTGTCTGTGGGCATCCTCCTTTGGCCTGTCGAAGCCGCGATCCACGGTATTTTCGTACCCTGTCTGCGGCCGGGGGACCCTATACACCCGCATATTCTGACAGAGCCATCGGGGTTGACTCGCTCGGTATTCGAACTGCTCAAAGTCTCGCAAATATAAATACGGAGGGCGTCCCGGCGCGAATGGTTTCGAGGGGTCGCTCTGTACGTAGTTGCACATCGTATCGTACAAACAATATCGTGATCGACGTTTATCGTTTCTTGGGCTCGGCTGCAGAACGGTCAGCATGGCCGCCCGATTTGGAGGCAGGGCCGAGCAAACTTACTCTTCGTCTTCTTCTTCTTTGGCGCACTCTTTCCTCTCGCCTTCAGTCTGTGTAGGCGTTAGCGGTAGCTCCTTGGCTCCCTTCGGCTCACTACGTACCCAGCAATGTGTTCCAAGCGGTCCATCTCTTCCAAGTCGAGTGTTGTGAGCTCAGGGCCAAACTCTCTCTGAACATCCTTAACAGTGACGACCTTGCGCGGATAGTAATCGGCGAGAGCAGGTCCCTTCAATCGTTGGCGCAGGATCTTGTTCCCCGTCCTCAGTCCCTCGGGGTTGAATGCTGTCGCAAAGACTTCGCATTGGGCCTGTTGGGGTCAGCAGACGAGCATGTGACTCGGAACGTCGTAAATTTACCTTCATGAGGTCCAACAACCTCGCGCGTGGGACACTCATATTTGCAGGTCTTGACGGAGCACTATCAGACCAGCCAGAAATTTGTCGCGAAGTTGAGCAAGCTTGGGCGAACGTGAGTCCTGAATTGGACCCGTAAAATGACAGCCGCGCACTCCAATTGGTTCCGGATTTGGGATCATCGATTGGCCGGCATTCTCAGGTACGTACTACCAGCCCTGTCGCATCCACGATGCACCTCAGCGACTAGATCCTTGCAGCTAAAGCACAGTGAGCTCCACGTACCTAGGCACCGTGCTACCCAAACGTGGGTTGTTTAATTTTCGTTGCTTGTGAATGAGATATTCTCCTTCTGAAGTGAAGAGGTCATTTCCAAAATTGCAACTGAACATCCTGACTCAAACCCGCCGCAATTCCGTTTTCTCTCTTGATAGCTCATAAGGCGACAGTGTTCTTCATCCTTTAGTAAAACATTGTGCATTTTACTGTATCGAGGAGGAGTCAGGATGAGCAAGCGCTCGAGTTCAGGAGCGCTGCCACCGAGCAAACGACGACACACGGAAGATGAGGCCATAGACTTGATTATCGATCGCGGCAATGACCTCATCAAATGTCTCCAGGCACTGACCAAATCCAAGACGAGAACTTCGATTCATCGCGAAGACTTGCAAAGGCTCCGACAGCTCAGCAAGGTTCTACTGCCATCGTTCGAGGAGTTGGCCGGCGAAGGCAATACACAGGATTTAGAAAGCGGCGAGATTGATGAGAACGAGGTGAACGCTTTTGCGCCATTCGATGGATTTCCCCCCACCCTACTGACATCGTCGTAGGAAGAGAATGCGTCACATGAGAAGGACGGATCCTCAATTACACCTAGACAGGACTCAGTGCTCTCAGGGCCACCAATCCCTTCTTTTATCCTGATCAAGCCATGGACACCAGTGGATATCCCGAACTCAATGCCGCCTCTTCCCAAAATTACGAATCCAGTCCTAGAGATGGCGGCCTTCACCCATGCGGGCGTCGCCAAGCACAAATCGGATCTCAGTTACGACCGCCTCGAGTGGCTCGGAGACGCCTATGTCGAGTTGATCTCGTCTTCACTAATTTTCCAAACTTTCGGAGGGATGTCGACGGGCCAGTGCTCACAGCTGCGAGAGCTTCTTATTCGCAATGCCAACCTGGGAGAGTACTCAACGCACTATAAGCTTTTCGAAAGAGCGAATCTGCCTCTTGAGTTCAAACCCAAGGGCAACCAGCCGGCCGCGGTAAAACCACAGGAGATCAAAAAGGTTCGCGGTGACTTATTTGAAGCATACGTCGCCGCCGTGATCCTCTCCGATCCCACCGATGGTCTCACTCGAGCTACAGAGTGGCTCAAGGCACTATGGGCAATGACAATCAAGGACCAGATCAGATCGGTTGCCAAGAAGCCCGGGTTACAGATAGTCAAGGAGCTTGGCGAAACTGTGGCCGAAGAGTCTAAGCTACCCCCAAAGGTCCTCCTGAGCCATGCTATCGGTGCTAATGGCATCAACATCCGCTACGAAGACCTCCCCAATGCGAATAGGAAGGACAAATATAACAAGAAGCTGGCCCTCTTCAGCGTCGGAGTGTTTCTTGACGGATGGGGCGAGAAAAACAGGCTCCTGGGTACCGGAAGCGACCTGAATAAGAAGGAGGCGGGCCAAAAGGCAGCGCAGATGGCGCTGAACAACAAGAAGTTGCTGAGGGTGTATCAAGAGAAGAAGAAGGCTTTCTTAGCAGCTCTCGGAGAGACGTAGGCTAGGCCAGAGTTGGGCGGTTACACTATACCCTGAATAGCAGTTTCAACCGAAGCAATAATGACCGTTGTCTAATCAGCCTCCAACTGCCAGGAACAATGCGACAGTTGCCACTGAGAAAGCTACCTAGCGTCGAAATTTGACTACCTAAGGTGAGCAACAGGTATCAGGGTGGTGGATAAAACACACCAGATGAACAGTGTGTGCTCCAACTCGGACGTTCATTGAAATATTAACCATACAAGTCGCTTGCGTGATCCCCTGGAAGCCGAGATGAGTAAACAGCTAGGTGCCCGATGCCGAATAACGATGGACCTCCGTAGCCGTTATGCTGGAACCCAAGGGCCTCGGCTCCATATCAGCTTAGAACTTACACTGAAGTCTCGGTTGATGGAACTTTAAATCGAGGACGAAAACGAAACGAAAAACGATGGAACATGCCCGCATTTCACGTGCCTCAAGGTTTCTCTCGGCAGAGAAGCAGACACCGCAGGCTACCTTACCGGCCCCCAACTTCACTCGTGCACTAGGGAGAGAAGACGCGGGGATGATGGGAGTTTGCTAAGATAGTCGGGGTCTCGGAGAAGCACAACCCCTGACAAGCCCGCGTCAAGCCCACGCACCCCGGTCCCACGCCCACTCTAAACCCCCAGGTGCTGGGTTGGGGTCACAGTTGGTTGTGCCGTTGCGTTGTCGTTGCGCTGCGCTGCGTTGCGTTGCGTGACCCGCGGCCGAGGCAAACACAATTTAGCGGAAATCGCCCACACCTTCCGATGCTGCTAACATCGGCGCGAACCCCCCCAAGCCAATTTAGAGACAGCTAATTGCCGGTACCGAAATACTTTGCCTCATTGCCAGCACCCGCCATCGCCGCCGCTACATTCTTGCTGCCAACCAGATCCCTTCCTCTCTTTGGACGTCGAAGGGAAAGAGTCCCATGGCGAAGCTCTCGCATGATGCATATCAGCGGGCTGGATCTTTAACTCTCTCCTTTTCCCAGCACCTGTTGCCTCCATTATCTGTTTCAGTTCCGGCTGCCCAGGTACCTCGCTCTACCGGTACATCCAGGTGATTTGCGGAACTTATCTGAGTTGCTATCTTCGCCTGGTGTGGTTGAACTGGACCCAACCCCGACCCAGATCACCCCGGATATACACCCGTAAACGCGTGCTCCCTCCCTTTGCCAACTAATCAAGTCGGCTCGGTCGCCTCGAGAACAGCCTTCTAGATGGCCGACTCCGTGGGTGAGTGCGAGCAAAACCTTACCGTCCGTTGTGGGGAGAGCAATTCCCCGGCTAATTATGCGATTATGCCGTCTCTCTATAGATCGCGTGTTCGTCCATGCCTTAAATACCGTCAAGAAAATCCCCAAAACGGGGGCATCGCGTCCCCCGCCGTCCGACAGACTGCGACTCTATGGACTTTACAAGCAAGCGATGGAGGGGGATGTCGATGGCGTCATGGAGCGGCCGACCTTGGCTTCCGGCATGCCAGCCGACGAGCTTCAACGGGAGAAGGATAAATGGGATGCGTGGAACTCCCAGAAGGGTCTGAGCCGGACGGAAGCGAAGAGAAGATATATCGAGGCATTGATCGAGACGATGCACAAATATGCGACAACACCGTAAGCCCATATCACCCCTATCTGCCACCCGGGCCGCCTCTGCGCATCGCAACCCACTGACTCGTCACAACAGCGACGCAAAGGAACTTGTCGCGGAACTCGAGTTCGTATGGAATCAAATCAAGAACAATAGCCCCAGCTCGACCGACTCTTCACCGAAAGGCACAGGTTACACCGGCGAATTACGACAGTTTCAGCCACCCCTGGCTGGATCCGAAGGGCCACTGAAGGTTCTCAGTCCTATGAGCGAGAATGATGCCGCGGAAAGAAACTCGGATGGAAGGATAGGCTTCGACGATGACGACAACGACAACGACAATGAAGGTGACGCGCTCGGGAGGAGCAGCAACTGGTCCCGGAGCGTGGAGCGAGCGCTTGAGAAGCTGTCCGCCGAGGTCGCAGCATTACGAGAGCAAATAACAATAGGGAGGGAGTGGAAGTCGAAAAAGTCACGAAGCTTTCCGGCTTGGCTACAGTGGCTTACATGGGTTGTCATGAAACATCTAGCTATCGACATGGTGCTACTAGCATTCATCCTACTATGGATGCGCAAGCGGAAGGACAGGCGACTGGAAGACTTGGTCCGAGCAGGGTTGAAGTTGATGCGGGAGTACGTGAGGAAAGTTTTACCAGCCAGATGACAACTCTCGCGGGCGATAGAAGGCACAGCCTGTGGGAATACTGGTCAAGGGTTTGCTGGATCAACAGCGCTCCTACTCGCTGGCTGTAGCGAAACAAGCTCGTTCACGACCTTCTCTGCCGTTTGTTTCCAGCCAAGCTGAGAGGCTCCCTCGGCAGCAATGACGGTCCAGACTTATTTTGATCGTGTCTGAGAGGATCGGCGTATGCTCTCAACCTGGCGGCTCGAATTTCATCGCCCCTTTGGCATGAACATGGGGGAACATTTCTTGTCCAGGCGACATCACGTACATCGACGACGAAGAAGTGCCACTGGAGAGATACGCAGTCTACCAAACAACATGGCCTATAGGGTATCGTAAAGGAGCTTTTACATGGGAAAGGAACCGCAAATGCTGAGCCGAACGCAGCAATTGGCTGAGTCTGCGGACGACGAGACAGAAGTCGATGATCGCCTGAGGATCTGTGTAAGTATGTTCG
Source organism: Colletotrichum orchidophilum (assembly GCF_001831195.1). Taxonomy (NCBI): domain Eukaryota; kingdom Fungi; phylum Ascomycota; class Sordariomycetes; order Glomerellales; family Glomerellaceae; genus Colletotrichum; species Colletotrichum orchidophilum. The sequence continues at coordinate 291,279 of NW_019172994.1, read as the reverse complement.
AAGGCTAGGCCCGGCCTGATCATATAAATGCGATATCTCACGAAAACAGTTGTAAATTCAAAAATTTAACGCTGCACTGCTACTCTCATACCTCCGCTGCACTTCCGTATCTGCATTGAACTGGTGCCCAAGGCGGATTTGAGGAGATTCAGCGTTCAATTGAAAAGTGAGAAGTGAGAAGCAAGCAACTCGAACACAGCCTTTGTGACTTCACTTGATTCAGCTCCTGTGTGCCCAACAAAGCTCATATCGATCACTGAGATATTGTGGCCGGGGTATAAGTCCGGGGCCACCTTGGAAACACGATCACAAGCGTGGAGCGTCAGCCTACCTTTACCTCCCAAGTTCTCCATCCTCAAGACGCTCAGATCTCAACCTCAACCGTTCGTATTCCACCAACCTCATCATATTATCCACCACGACAACCAGTACACGACACAAAAAACTCACACTGCGAATGTGGCCTAGGCCCGGCCGCGCATTTGGAAATTTTTAAGACGCAGAGGATTTGTCGGCAAGATGCAAGAGGGAGCAGGTGATCAGTCGACGAAGCCTGGGAAGGCAGGAACCGCCGGCGATCATCTCGAAGAGAAAGATAGCTCCACGATCCCCCAAGCAGTACCGGTCATGGCAATGTTTGTTCCTCTTGAAGAGAGTCTATTCGATCCCTTCGACCCTCCACGGAACGCGATTGACCGCATCAAGCTCAGCCAAGAGAAACTCGAGAAACACACGGCCGCCGTTGAGCAGAACATCCTCTTCATATACGAGCGGGAGCACCAGCGCATTTCGCAGGTTGCAAAGCAAGAGGAAGCGCAAAAGGGTTTCATCGAGACGCCCGCGGGCCTTATGCAGGGCGAGGAAGCGCTCATCATGGAATCCGTCCACGCTCCGGTACCCCCCGGCGTCGATTATAGCGACCGGCACTTGTCCACATACAAGGCTCCCGATCTTCCGCAAGTCCTGCCTCCGAGACAAGCAGCGCTTCAATGGTCACTCTATAATGCTGGCCAGGCCGTGGGTCAACTGACAGGATATGCTGGCCACGCCGAAGAGATCAAAGAGCCCTATCGGAAGATGTTGGAGCGACAAGCTGCACAAGAGGCATTACCTGCCAGCACTAGTCAGGATGATGAGCCTGCGCGAAGCTAGAAGCGACGACGGGTGACCTGAATCGCTATCGATGCCAATGTCAGAAGAATACGATTGAAGTCTGGACAGCAGATGCTAGATCAAAGACAGGTCGAGGATGACCGATCAATATCCTCAGCGCCACTGGGGAGGGGCTTCGAATAATGGCCAAGGACCCGCATAGAGTTCCGTGTGTGTAAGCAGTGACCATGGATGTCAAGAGATATTAGTAAATCACACTCAGTATCTACTTCTTCTGATGTCTTGTCCTCATCATGATATGTAACGACCGGCGGTAAGAGGCAGCGGTCATTGAAGATTTCTCCCATGCTTCCATAAACGGCGTCAAAATGCTTCATCTAGGTACACTAGATAGAGGAAGGCTCGATCAAGCATCTTGCGAAGCTCAAGCTCACCTACGATAAGTGTCCATTACAATTTAAAGTGAAGAAGAAAAAGAGAAGAGGCGCTATGCGACAAAAATTTCCGCAGACTAAATGGTGCTCAGCGGAGATTCTTGGTGCCTCAGGCGACAGTGAGCTCCCGGATGGTCGACCAATCATGGTTAATGTAAATTAATCGCGATTTACGCACTAGCGCCACCAAATCCCCATGGTCCGGGACAGAAGAGCAGTTCACTCCCGACGTCAACGATTGAATACCAATCTGCCTCCCCCCAAACGCCCTCCCCCGTTTCGTCAGAGTCTCAATCCGTCAAGGCGACACGATGCTGCGGCATTCTCTAGCACGTTCGGCTTGGCGGACTGGCAAGCAAGCCGCCAATGCCTCGCGAACTTTTGCTACAACAGCTCGCAGGAATGCCGAAGTCGAACTGACCATTGGTACGGACGAACCCGCCCTTGCGAGGGTTTCAATTGGATTCTATGGATGTTGCTGACAAGATCTACAGACGGAAAGAAGGTGTCGATCGAAGGTGAGCCGCAATGTCGCCATGTCCGAGGATTCCTACTCACGATCTTCTAGCCGGCTCCGCCCTGATTCAAGCTTGCGAAAAGGCAGGCGTCACAATTCCCAGGTTTGTACAGCCGTCAATGAACAAGCTATATTTCATTAGCTAACTCCTTAACAGATATTGCTATCATGAGTAGGAAGCCCTTTTCGATCGAATCGATGACCGCTACGAAGGATGACCTCCGACTGACAAATACAACAGAAAGCTCGCGATTGCCGGTAACTGCCGTATGTGCTTGGTCGAAGTCGAGCGTGCACCGAAGCCCATAGCCTCCTGCGCATGGCCCGTACAGCCTGGTATGGTCGTCAAGACAAACTCTCCTCTCACACACAAGGCCCGCGAGGGTATCATGGAGTTCCTCCTCGCCAATCATCCTCTGGACTGCCCTATCTGCGACCAGGGTGGTGAGTGTGATCTCCAGGATCAGTCGATGCGATACGGGGGCGACCGTGGCCGCTTCCACGAGATTGGCGGCAAGCGTGCCGTTGAAGACAAGAACATCGGCCCTCTCATCAAGACTTCCATGAACAGATGTATCCACTGCACAAGATGTGTCCGTTTCTCCAACGATATTGCCGGTGCCCCCGAGATGGGCTCTTTCGGCCGTGGCAACGACATCCAGATCGGTACCTACCTTGAGAAGAACCTCGACTCCGAACTTTCCGGCAACGTTATCGACCTGTGCCCCGTTGGTGCCCTCACCTCAAAGCCTTACGCTTTCCGCGCGAGACCTTGGGAGCTGAAGCACTCCGAATCCATCGATGTCCTCGACGGCTTGGGATCCAACATCCGCGTCGACTCTCGTGGCCTCGAGGTGATGCGTATCCTTCCCAGACTCAACGACGACGTCAACGAAGAGTGGATTAACGACAAGACCCGTTTCGCGTGTGACGGATTGAAGACTCAGAGATTGACCATGCCTTTGATCCGCCGTGAGGGCAAGTTCGAGCCCGCCGACTGGGAGCAGGCCCTCATGGAGGTCGCCAACGCCTACCACCACATCCAGCCCAAGGGCAATGAGTTCAAGGTTATCGCTGGTGAGTTGACCGAAGTCGAGTCTTTGGTTGCCATGAAGGACCTGGCCAACAAGCTCGGCTCCGAGAACTTGGCCCTCGACATGCCCAACGGAAGCAAGCCCGTTGCCCACGGCGTCGACGTTCGCTCCAACTACTTGTTCAACTCTAGGATCTACGGTATCGAGGAGGCCGATGCCATCCTCATCGTCGGCAGCAACCCCCGTCACGAGGCCGCTGTCCTCAACGCCCGTATCCGCAAGCAATGGCTTCGCTCTGACCTCGAGATCGGCGTCGTTGGCGAAACATGGGATTCAACCTTTGAGTTTGAGCACCTTGGTCTTGACCACGCTGCCCTGAAGAAGGCTCTGGCGGGACCTTTCGGCAAGAAGCTGCAGGCTGCCAAGCGCCCTATGATCGTTGTTGGTTCTGGTGTTACTGACCACGTTGACGCCAAGGCCTTCTACGAGACCATTGGTGCTTTCGTTGACAAGAACGCCGCCAACTTCATTACACCTGAGTGGAACGGATACAACGTTCTCCAGAGAGCCGCTTCACGCGCCGGTGCCTTTGAGGTCGGCTTCGTCACCCCCTCCACTGAGGTTGCCGAGACCGCTCCCAAGTTCGTCTGGCTCCTTGGTGCCGACGAAATCTCGGAGAAGGACATTCCCAAGAATGCCTTTGTCGTCTACCAGGGTCACCACGGTGACCGCGGTGCCCAGATCGCCGACGTTGTTCTTCCCGGTGCTGCCTACACTGAGAAGGCCGGTACCTACATCAACACTGAAGGCCGTGTCCAGATGACCCGTGCCGCCACCTCCCTGCCCGGTGCTTCTCGTACCGACTGGAAGATCGCCCGCGCCATCAGCGAGTTCCTCGGTGCTCCTCTGCCTTACAATGACGTTGCTCAGCTACGCGACAGAATGGCCGAGATCAGCCCGGCCCTGGCGGCCTACGATGTGGTTGAGCCCGTCGCTCTGCAGCAACTGAGCAAGGTTCAACTGGTTGACCAGAACAAGGGCTCCAAGGCCAGCGGAACACCTTTGAAGAAGGTTATCGAAAACTTCTATTTCACAGACGTCATCTCAAGAAGGTATGTTACTCATGCGAAGCCGCTCTCAGTTATTTTGGTAGGAGGCTCTAACGCATATTCAGTTCACCGACAATGGCCCGCTGCTCTGCGGCCAAGGCCAGTGGCAGCCCCAAGACCAACTTCATGGCACCAGGCATGGAGGAGGACAGGCCAATGGGCCAGATTGCGTACGGGGCATGAGGGACAGACTGTACGACTACGACCGTAGAGGGAGGTTGATGAAGAAGAAAAGAGAGTTCCTTTGTTTGGGATGGATGCATTGCTTGTAAATAATAGCACGCGCGGCTAGAGAGTGGCGGGTAGTTGGAAGAAAGTAAATACCTTCATGTCTTGTGTCTCGTGATGCTTTTTTGAAGTAGCTCCCGCCCGTCCCTGAGTCTATTTTGAGGCTGGGAAGCTGAGATTACGGATGTAAAGCATCAATCTCATTTCACTTCGTATGTTGGTAGCCCCAGAGCGGCTATCAAGGCTGCGAGCTTCAGAACTAGGCATCCACCATAGAGTCATCAGAGTGGCGAAGCTCCTAATCTACATCAGAGACCAATGGGACGCCGAAGATATTACTAAGAAGTGGACAGCCTCTAGAAGACGTCCCTCTGACCTTTGACACGAAAGGAACGCGCTCTGAATGAATACAATCGGCATGCTACTCAAGACCTCATCTGGAATGTATGCCGAGTAGAAGCTGGAACACATTGCATTCTTCCTGGTGATGCAAGACCCTGTCACTGCCTCATCTGACGGCCTGCTGTCGACAACAGATATCAGCCTCGACACACGCGGGTAATATAATTTCACAGCACGGGACTTTTCGTGGGCGCCGAAGGATAATGCATTGTTCTGTTTTGTTCCTGCCATAAACACCCAGACGAAGTTTGAGACGAGTAACCAACGCGATCCGAACACACCACAGCTGGACGATGAGTACGGAAGCCGCCGGGAAGGTGGATAATCAAGTCAATGATCCAGCGTCAGCTTCCACATTCGAGATCAGATACTCTAGCCATTATGATCATCTGATAAAACTGCCGATAGCATTTTTTTAATTCATGCTTTTGCGTAGGGAAAACATAGCTTGTGTAATCAGAAATGCCCGTCGGACAGCGGCTTGAAATGAGGAACATAGACGACATACCCATGTTTTGGCAAATCAACGAGGGAGAGAGGTATTGTGGACGACTTGAAGCTCTTCTCTTTTCACAAAGGCTTGCCAGCAGGCTGTTCCTATTTTGATAGTCTACGAAAATCATGGCTCAAGTAGTGAGCTCCTCGCGAGAGATATGACTCCATGACACTTCAGAGCCTCCACGCTGGAATCGGGGTTCATGGCCTCCCTGTTCTCTCCCGCTTTATGGCCGACACATTCTCGCGAGAATATGGATTTTACCGATACTCAACAGCACTTCGGAAAACCGAGAAGCCAGTGGGCGGTATTATGACGACTTGCCCTTAATATACAATGACTCTTTTTTTCGGACACACGGCCTCACTGCCTATGAGCTACAGCTGCATTGGATAGCCCTCTTCAACTTGGGCACATCGCCAACCCAACGTTCCTCCTCCGCCTTATCACCCTTATACTCCTGACCGTCAATCTCCTTACCATCCCAGCTCTCCTCAAAGGGGTGCAGCGCCATCTGCATAACCCTTCTTAAAACATCCCTCTCACCATCCTTCTCAACCCTCTTAATAAGCTCGTCAAGCACCCAGCCACGCGGCACAAAGTTAGGGTTGACAGCCTTCATGGCCTTCTCTCGCTCGGCATCCTGGCCATCCTCGCCCCAGTCTTCAACAACGCGGGCGCGCCACTTATCCAGCCAGCTGCCGACGTCAGCGCGACCCTTGGACTCCTCGCCAGCCGTCACGCCCTCACTGTGGAAGAAGCGCGCGGCCGTCTCACGGCGGGTGTCTTCGTCCGCGACGTCCGACAACTTGACGGAGCTGAGGCGGCGGAAGAAGTGGTTAAAGTCCAGCTCGTGGGTCTCCATGGTATCCAGCAGACCGCTGAACAGCTCGTCAAAGTCGCTTTCCTTGAAGTTCTTGAGGCCCAACCGCTGCGTCATGAGACGCTTGTACTCAGCCATGAAGAGCGCCTTGTACTCCTCGCCGACCTGCATGATGAGCTTCTCGGCCCGGCCGACGAGATCCTCGGATTGGCTCTCCTCGACGCCGTCGTTGACGAAGGTATCCTCGTCCACGCCGGCTCCTGCACCGATGAGCTCGCCCAGCGCCTCACCGAAGCGGACGAGGTTCCACCAGATGATGGTCGGCTGGTTGCGGTAGCTGTACCGCAGGAGATGATCGTCGTGGTTCGGTGTGTACGCCGGGTCAAAGTTGTCCATGAACGCGAAGGGACCAAAGTCGATGCTCAGGCCCATGATGGAGGTGTTGTCGGTGTTCAGCACGCCGTTCATGAAGCCGTAGGCCTGCCACTTGGCGACGATGAGGGCGTTGCGGCGGGCGACCTCACGGAAGAGCCGGGTGAAGCGGTTCTCGGCCGCGTCGTCCGGCCCCTGGATTTCCGTCGATGGGACGCCGCGCGCAGGCTGTTCGAGAGAAGACTCGGCGGGCTTTTCGGGGTTCTCGAGGCGGGCGGGGAGCTTCTCCCAGCCGCCAAAGACGTCTTCGGCGACGTAGGTCGCCAGCTTGCGGAGCATGGCGCGGTCGCCTCTTGCGCGGGGGAGGTCAAAGTTGCCCAGACGGATCCAGGATTGTGCGAAGCGCAGCACGATGGCGCCCGGCTCTACCGTCTCTCTCCTGACCTTGACGTTGGGCAGGAGTGTCAGAGAGAGCGCGCGGGTGCTGGGGATCCCGAGCGCATGGAGCGCCTCGGAGACCACGAACTCGCGGATACTCGACCTCAGCACCGCCTTCCCGTCTGCGAACCGCGAGTAGGGAGTGATACCGGCGCCCTTGAGCTGCAGCTCGTACCGAGTCTTGGTCTCGGGGTTCGTCGTCTCAAAGAGAGAGATCGCGCGCCCGTCACCCAGCTGGCCTGCCCATTGCCCAAACTGGAAGCCGCCGTAGCACTGCGCCCAGGGGTACCCCCCTTCGAGCTTCTCCTCGTCCCAGCCCTGTAACCTGTTCCCCGCGACGGTCTGCTTGAAGTCCTCCGTCTCTTCGTCGCCTTGCTCTATCCCAATGTCGCGCATCGCGGCCGGGCTCACGGCGAGGAGCTCCGGGTTCTCGACGGTCTCGGGGCGGACCCAGGTGAAGGCTGCATTGCGGACGCCGCGCGGGGCGATCTGGTCGCGCGGGGTCTTGTGGGAGTCGGCCGGGGTCGGGAAGATGGAGTCGGGCGGGAGGGAGGAGGTGTAGGTCCATGTCTTTGGCAGCTCTCCTATCGGGAGGCCATGGTAAGATGTTGGCTTCGCGGTTGTCGAATTGGCGCCATTGGAGAGTTGGGCGGCCATGATGGCGGGGATTGTGAAAGCTCTTGGGACGGCTCGGCGGGAGAGCAGTCTCGAGAGCATATACGCGGATTCGAGGTTCAGTCAAGCGTGAGATGCAATAGTACAAAACAAAACTATTCGAACGAAGAGATCGGGGTATCACAGGCAAGAGTACGTTGGAAGCAGCTAGGGAATTCTTTTTTGGAGGGGTCATTCGGTAATGATGATCCGTAGTGTGTGTAAGTCACCACTTAGTCGGCGATGAGGGGACTCTCGGAGCTTCAATGAAAATCCCCCCAAAAATTTACGCTGACTAAACCGAGGATGCGCACCTGGATAGAAAGAACCTCGGCGCCCACATCGACGGTCACCGATGGCAACGTCCCCCGACCCCGGAGACAATTAATCATCCAGATACTTAGTGATTCGAACAAAATTTTAATTAGAACTCCTTCGATCCCCGCCCCTAGATCCGAGGGCCCCAAGCCCTTTGAATAGGTAAGGCACCTTACGTTCGCGGTCCGAGTCCCGGCCGAAGCTGTCTGCTGCCCCCGGGTCATCACGCAACAGCTCCCACACTGTCGTCACCGTTGGCGTCACTGCGAGAGCGCAGCCCCCCAAACCCCCGCCGCGGTCCCGGGAATCCAGCATGCCCTGGCAGCAGCTCCAATTGGGGCAAGTGGGGGGAGGAGAAAGAGTTCCATTTCCAGCCCACCGCAGCAATTCGAAAACGCCTCCTTGCTGTTTGTGACGGGACACCAAGAAAGAGCTCCCCAGCATAGGTACGACTTTCAGTGATGTCAATTGGACGTCTCGGCTCTTGTTGGCCGATGCAGGCGGGGGAAGCATGTTTATCCTGCAGTCTATTGCATGTCATCGAAACAAATTCGATGGGAGAGCAAAAGCACCGTGCCTTTCGTACCTAGTGTCTCGTCTCGTCCCATCGTGCTGATAACACAACCCTCAATCACCCTCACCCCTCACAGCTCCTCCCGCCTGAAGAGACTAGCAGAAGTCCTTCGGATTAGAAATACAACCCCCTGTCCCCGGTTCATTAATACCCGTTGCTCGAAGCTATCTTATCATATCTTCATACACCGCCGTATGTTATTGACGAGACAATCATCAAGACTCTGCTCAACGCTGCGTACCCGTCCTAGATTGCCGCTCCCATCTTCTCAACTTCTTCCAAAGCGCAACATGAACTCGATTCTGTCCACCTTCACGCCCGATGCTTCGGGAACTCCACCCAAGCAGGTGGAATACATCCCATGGCTTACGCTTAACGATGGCAACATGATCCCAATGGTGAGTCTTAACTTCAAGTAGAGGATTGCCGTTCCTACGGGAAGATCTGCCGCTCGGCAATGCATGTCAGCGCTAGGTCTAAAGGCATTTCAGCGAAATGAAAAGCCACTCCATCACGGTCAGCCTACTTAAATGGCCATCTCATGCTAACGTATCGACAGCTCGCATATGGCTTGGGTACTGCCAACTACAAGTCTGGCGGCGCCAGCTTTGATGAGAGGATCGTTGACAACACCGTCATGGCGATCAAGGCCGGATACCGTCATCTGGATGGCGCCGAAGGTACTTGCAAGTAATTATCAATCTACAGACTACCAATCTAACGAACCTCTAGTATATGGCAATGAGGAAGAGCTTGGCGCAGCCATCAAGAAGGGCGGCGTGCCAAGGGAGAAGCTCTACGTCACCGCCAAAATCAGCGGGACCAAGAAGCAGGATACCGAAGAAGCTTTCGCAACCACATTGAAGAAGCTCGATCTCGAATACGTTGATCTCTATCTCATCCACGCGCCCTTCTTCGCCGACTCCGACGAGGAGCTCCAGCAAAAGTGGGCTGATTTGGAGGCTATCCAGGCCAGCGGCCGAGCGAAGAGCATTGGGCTCTCCAACTTCCTTCAGCCGCAAATCGAAGCCATCTTGAAGACGGCCAAGGTCCCTCCCGCCATCAACCAGATCGAGTTTCACCCTCATCTGCAGCACGGCGACCTGCTGGACTTCCACCGCAAGAACAAGATTGCCGTTTCCGCCTACGCTCCCTTGACCCCCATCACCTCGGACGTCGACTCCCCCGTCAGAACTATCTGGGCCAACCTGTCTAAGAAGTACGGCGTGAGCGACTCTGTTGTCGGACTCCGATGGTGCATTGATCAAGGTCTGATTGTCATCACCACCTCTTCTAAAGAGGAAAGACTGGCGAGTTACCTTAATCACATCCCGGCCATCAAGCTTACCCCTCGGGAGGTGAGTGAGATTGCCGAGGCTGGTAAAACCAAGCATGTTCGTGGGTTCTGGAAGAACAAGTTCGACGCTGATGATACCCGATGAGTTTGGCAATATTCGGGTTTCTGCACCACTCGTCGTAACCAAGAGAGGAGACATCTGGTGGTGTTAGTGATAATTAGTAATTGTGAAAAAAGTTCCAACGGTGATCTCTCTCAGTGATCTCAATTTCACACTTGCAAGGCACAACCGCGCGGAATAAACGTGGAAGGATTTGGTGTGAAAGCATCGTGCTTTATTTACTTCTGTTTCCATCGCCTCACAGCTCATCGTCAGATTCGGTCTCGCTGCCAGCGGGCGGTGGGGGTGCTTTGGGGGCTGCTTTCTTTCTTGCAAAAGGCAGTTCTCTCTTCGCAGGAGGCGCCTCCTTCTTCGCGGGCGCTGCTGCAGCCTTTGGCTTCGGCGGCGGGGATACTCGAGACCGTGTCTGCTGACTGTGTGTTGGCGCTGCCGATTCTTCATCTTCATTTTCACTAGCGGTCTCGTCATCATCCTCAGTTGTGTCGCGCTGCTGATCCGACTCGTCCGCAGCCTGTTCCTTAGCCTCATCAACATCCATTTTGTCCTCGCTTTCTTCTGACGAATCAGCATCACCAACAGGCGCGGGAGCGGTCTTCCTCTTGCCCGGCCTCGACTTGGCGGCCACATGGCCTTTTGCCGCGGCCTGGGAACTCTGTACCTGCGCTAGCTTCTCCGGCTCGACGGATGCAGACGCGAGTAGTTTCTGCTGCTGTCGGATCTTCAATTTCTTCTCGTTGAGCAGGTCGCGGAACTTCTCGAGGAGTTCCGACTCATCAGCCTCCTTGGCCGCGACTAGCTCGTCGATTTGAGCTTTGAGCTCCCGCACAGAGTCTTCGAGCTTGTTTGCTTTCGCGGTTGTGGAAGCTAGAGCTTTCTTGGCCTCATTGGCTGTCTGGGCCGAGAGGGCACACCAGTCGAATAGCTCAATGAGCTCGCGTGGGCTGTGGCTCAACTCGATGGCGCCGAGCCGTTGCTAGAACACCAGCCGTCAGCCCGGCCACCCCGAAGGCAAAGGCTGGGACACTTACTGTGAACTCATTCCCCTTTTTTCGAATAGTCAGGGTGAGAACTGACTCGTTTTCCACCGATGCAATTGCCTCAATGTCCCCGGCCGGTTCTTGTTGCAAAACCGCAGTAAGGATAGCGACCCATTCTTCCTCAGACACTGGACTGTTCTTGACACGAAGAGATGCGACTTTATCGTGACGCACTACCAGCGCAACCCTACCATTAGCTCTTCAATTTCCGTACATGTGGTGGATGAGTTCGGCGCATGAAACAGCGTCGACCAAGACCCACTCGCCCGGGCCGCGGTGATCGTCGGCCAGGAAGGCGGGATGACGAGCGTTCGACTCACGAGAAATGGCATATGGCTCCACGCCATCAGTTCCCACCAACTTGACATCCAGCGCCTTTGACTTAATAGGCGTGGCCTGGACGATGACAAAAGCGCCCTCACTGTCTGACCGGGGAAACCGGAGAACGTGGCCGGATGCCATGACTTAGTGAACTCGATGTAAAAATCGATTGCCCCCCTTGCGTGCCACGGGATGAGCTGAAGGTTCGATGTAAGTGGCAGTTGCAAACCGGTGTAGGGTCTGAGAGTCTTCGGCCAGTCGTTGGAAATTGTCAGTAAGTGCGTAATTATTTGCTTCAAGAGCTGGAATCTATCTTGCAACCACTTTGGCTCGAGGGGGATTCCTGGTTGGATGGGGGTTGAGACAGAGCAGTCCGGGAGAGTGAGACTGAGACTGGATGTCCGAAGTTGGTAGTTTGTTGATTAAATACAGAGTGTAGTGATGGTGGCACAGCGAGAAGCCACGGGCAGCTTCATCTTAACCGTGAGGGCCTGGGGTCGAGAGCTAGGCAACTATGGCGCTCAGATAGGCAGCAAAAGGGGACTGAGCCACACCTCAGGCAGCCTTGGTTTTGAGACGGTCGGGACGGGAAGGAGTCGTGGGAGGGCACGGAGAGCGGGAAAGTAGTCAGCAATTGTTTTGGTGCATGAGGTTGGTGCTGTCAACAAATAAACAGGAAGCTACGGAGATGACGGCCTTGTGTTTGGACCTTATTGCCTGGGATGGACCGGAAGAAAGGGCAGCGTCCAATATTCCTTCGCCCTGGCAAATCTTAGGCTTTCGATAACTTCTTTCTTGCCCTTGGTGGAAATCGACATAAGGTAGAAGCCAGCACTAGTAATAGGTAGCCTGGTGCCTCCGTTTTCTCCCTGAGCTGCCAGCCTCTCGCTGCTGCAGTCGCCGTTGGCTGGACTTGACTGAAAGACGAGTGTGGAAAGGGTTGTCGCGCCTCCAACGCGTCAGAATCGTGCAAGTGCAACCGTCCCCGCATGCAGGTGCTCGTCGTCCAATTGATGCACCATCTGATGTCCCCGCTAAATCACGTGGCACATCCTGGGAAAATTCATGATTCACTGGAGAGCCCTGGACCCGGTCTGCACCCTCCCACCTGTTCTTTCCCCGTCTGTTGTCCACCCCAAACCTGACTCTGCCTGTCCCGCAGAAAAAGGACCGGACCCAAGCTCGTCCAGATCGTCTCTGTCTTTCCGTCCCTTCCCTGCCGGCCATATTTACTCCCTTCTGTTGTCCCAGTGCTCAGAAAGACTAAGAGAGACGATAGTGGGTGTTAATCAAGGTTAAGAAAAAGAAGAAAAAACCAGAAATCGAGGCGAAAAGGGGAAACGGGAGAAACGTATAGAGTATAACACAAGGGCTGTCCCTGATAACCCCAACTCTGTCACCCCGTGCCTGCGGACCACCTCACGGGATACGTAGCTCAGCGGGTTTACCCACACCTGCGCGCAATACCAGCCACCCAGCTGTCCACCACACCACCCACTACTTGCGCTGTGCTGCACCACGTACCACTCATACTGGACCCAGCCCACCATCTAGCCGACCTACCACCTCGCTTTGTTTGCCAGGCCCGATCCATCAACCCCAGCTTCCCAGCCATTTTTGCTACACCTCATCCAACAAGAAGGGCAAATCCAATCCTCCCCCCCCGACACTCACGACTGCCCTGATCTCATTCTCCTCCAGAACCCTCGACAAACGTCACGCTCGACATCTCTGAACCCTGTTCCTGTTGCGCATCACATCACCCCTTACGACGAACTCTCTTTGGACGGCCTCCACTTGCTTTGCACCTGTTTGCATCTCTTGCAATTCATCCTACCAGTAGCCGACAGACACTACTTCGTACTCTACGCACATTCCCGGAAACGACGATACTTTACTCGACTCAAAACAAACCACGCCGCTATTTCTACGCCCTACCACACCACGAGATATCCTTTTGCGCCCCCCGCGACGCCGAAATACCACAAAAAAACATCGCTTGCGACCACCATCACTGCCTCCCAGGTTATGCCGGGCCGGGGCTGCTGTTATTGTTGACGATATGATCTTGCAACATTGACAAGCAGAAAAGCGCTCTCGGGAAGTCTTTTGCGATACGACCACGGCCCTCTCGGAGCCAATTCAATCCTGCGCTCGCCCGAACAAAGAAACCTACCGAAAACATGGAACCTTTACGCCTCAAGCCACGCCAGCCGGCAGCGGAACCCGACATCGAAGACTGGGACGATGACGACTTCCAGATCGAAACCGACGATCTGACATTCCGCACCGCCTCTACCGCTACCACCCTTCCTCCCACACGACGCGACTCTGCGTCTTCACATGTTTCCCTCCGTTCCGACCTCGAATCTATTCTGGACGAAGAGACACACGTGCATGTTCCGGGCGACGACGAGAAGTCGACCCTCGACGCTATCGCCGCTGCCACACAGGCCGGCATTCCGATACCCAAAAATGTACCCTCTTCCGCTCTAATGGGCGGCACTATCAAACGACTAGGTGGACGAAAGATCAAGAAGATCATGCAGGACGACTGGGAGGATGATCTGGTGCTGCCAGACTCGGCACAGGGCCTTCGCATCAAACCTCAGGACGGCTCCAGATTCCCCGACGCTCTTCGACAAGTCAGCGGCTCGAATCAGACCAGTCCGACCAAAGCTATGAAGACTCCCCCGGCGGTTTCATTGCTGGACCGGAGAGAGTCGACGGAATCAAGGACGAGCACACTATCAGGAACTCTCAACTTGGAGAGGTTCCGTGACAACGACGATGACGACGACTTCTTTGGTGATGGATCAGAAACCATCAAAGTATCAAAGACTCGTCCGCCTAAGCCCATTTCACTTATTACCCCACCGACCCCTCAGAAGATTGACAAGCCTTTGGACGATGATTTCGAGAACGACTTTGAACTGCCCTCCGACGGCAAGCTGAGGCTTTCCACTAGAAAGGACATCCCCAAGACGCCTTCGAATCAGGCAGATGATCTGGATTGGGGCGAGGGGAGCCTCGGTACTCGCTTTGGAGGCACTCGAAGAGATGCTCGTTCGAATAGGAGCTCGTCAGTCTCCGCCATGAGCCCCAGTGTGTCGAGTTCATTCACCGCGGAGAGCGAAGATGAGACGTTTGATGGCCTCATACTCCCCAGCGGTCCGGTGAATTTTGGAGAGAGATTGAGCCGCAGGAAGCTCAGTCGCTCTCCCGTACGTCCTGTGGAAGAAGAGCCGCCAAATCTCAAGACTCCTCAGCCGCGCAACGAGCCAGAGCCTGAAGACATGTTCGATGGTCTTGACGTGGGTGACGGTGAGGTCTTCAACTCGGGGAAGCTTACTCTCCACCGCAATATTCGCGTCAACGCGAACCGCCCGCCCAGCCCCCAGAGGCCCAAGACTGCAATCTCATTGACCTTTACCAACAAGGCTACTCCGTCACGACTGCCTCGCCCTAGTCATGAACGTCACGAACGAACTCAATCTGCATTAGAGCCTGTGTCCGAGAGTGGCGGTCCTATCTTTGCTCGTACGCGGAGATCTCAATCTCGTATGGGCCACTCATCACAGTCCTCTGTCACGAGCATTCATAGCATGCCAACGCCTACGACACCTTCTCCATCCAGTTCTTTGCTTCCCTCGACGCCACGCAGGCGAGAGCTTGGTGCTAGGACCTCAACCACGTCGCTGCGAAATGAGCCGACGACCACGAGCACGCAGTTGCTGAGATTTAAGCGATCTCTGCCTGCAATGAGCAGTTCTCACTCACCAGCAAAGACCATATCCCGATTTGAACGGCCACCATCTAGGACGGATGGCAACCGTCCGCCTTCCTCAATGCGGCCCAAGACTCCTACTGAGAGATCTCGACCCGCTGTGGAAAGCTTTGCTGCCCAGCAACGACGCCCCTTCCTCCCTGCTGGGGCCTCACAATCCCAGTCGCAGCACGTGACTGCAAAAACTTCTCGAAGTTTCCGACGCCACGATTCCGAGAACGCCCTAGACTTACGGCCGACCTCAAGGGCATTTTCTCGGTCGACGATGCGGTCGCCGAGTCCGAAAAGAGTAAATCGCCATTCGGATCAAATCACTCGCGACGGTTTGTCGTTCCGTACGCTCACCAAGCCAAACCGAACCCGGAACTTTGGTGACGGGCATGAGTTGGATGGATTTGACGACTTGCCCACTTCAGCGCATTCAGAGGCGAAATTTGTTCGACAACCTGTCAAGGCACCGCTCCGCAACAAGCTTTACCAGAATGTGCTTCCTGATCGAACCACCACGCCCTCCCCGGCACTTTGCTCCCC
The DNA here is from genome assembly GCF_001831195.1 of Colletotrichum orchidophilum. NCBI lineage: Eukaryota > Fungi > Ascomycota > Sordariomycetes > Glomerellales > Glomerellaceae > Colletotrichum > Colletotrichum orchidophilum. Next base: position 275,673 of record NW_019172994.1, on the reverse strand, counting down.
TGCGAAGGGTGATTACACGCCCCATTTCGCCCGCGATACCCAGGCTAGCCGAATTGCTCGGGAGACCTCGCTTGCTCAACGAGCTCCATCAGGCCCACTGGTGCCTCTCACCTCGTCGCGCGTCTCCCAATTGTCGTCCAGGAACAATTTCAACCCCGGACTACCACAGGCAACGGTGCGGTCGAAAAAGAAGAGGAACCTTCCCCAATTGAAACCTCATCTAATTTCCAACATGAACAAGGACAAGACTCCGCAACGTAAGTGCACTAAGCCATAGAATTGCACACTGATATACTGACAACCCTGCAGATCTTCAGGGCATGTTCTACAACCCCGACACCTACCGTTGGGAAGGCAACGAAAATGTCTTGAACGCGTTCGACCCACCCGCCTCGTCCCCGTCGCCAACATCAATGCCGCCCCATGTGGTACGAGATAAAGAAGCTTCTTCAACACCGCGGCCGGCTTTGATCACGAACATAAGCCACACAAAGGGCGTGCAGGTTGTGGGCGGCATGGTCTTTGACCCACAGAACATGTGCTGGCTCAAGCTCGGTCCACAGACAAACCCCAAGTCTGAGATAGCCGACCCTATGGACGGTTTCAATGCTCTGGACGATGACGAGGACGTTTTCAAGGACATTCCGGATCTCGACGACAACCAAGGCGACGCCAAAGAGCCCGGCCGCGTCAGCGACGTTAAGGACGAGTGGCTCGTCGGCGAAGAATTCGATGTCGGTCCTGAATTCGTCCGGAGGCAGCGTGAGGAAGAAGACAGATGGAGAAAGAAATGCCAGAAATGGCTGAGTGGTGGAGACCGAGACCGCGAAGCTGCCAGATGGGCGATTCGCGACATCCTGCTTCACCAGAGGGCTGCCCAGTAGACCTCATCATACAAACAGTGTACTGCTTGGGTGGCATTTTTTTGCTTTTTTCTTCATACATAACTATTTTAATACCCCTGGCGTTATGGCGAACGACAGGGCGGGCTACGACGAATGCGTTTGGGAGAAGGATTACGACGAACAACATTTACGACGATTCCAGTAACGACTTTCTGGAGTCTTCTTTGTGTACAACATACTCCTACAAAAAGTCTTGAATAGGATTCATGACATACGGCTTTTACGACGAAAAGAGGTCTGGCTGAGGAAATGGCACGCCGACTTTATGACCACAGAAATGATTAGGGACTAGGGGCTCGATACCATCAAGACCCAAACTGGATAAGAAAGGGTCATGATCCCTGTGGAGGAAAGGGTTGCTTTGACATCTGCTTTATTGTACACTGATTTTATCTTTTATGATGATTTTTCGGGTGAGGAGATTGAGGGCGAGTTTTCCTTTGTCTGCTGAGGCGGTAGAGGATTGGTTGGCGTCTGTCATCTACCTTCTGATGACGAGAGTGAGTCGCCTTCATGAAAAGCTCTGCTTAGACACTTTTTTGGCTTCGGCGTATTGGATTAGCAATAACCCGATCTTCTTTTCTCAATTCTCTTCGAAACCAGCTGGCTGGATAATATTTTCTTGATATGGATGTGAAAGGCTTCTTTCTCAATTGGTTACAGCAACGACGATCACAGCAGATGACGGCGACAACGATGACCATGACAACGGCCTCTTGATTGTTGGATACTTTTTTTTAATTTCCGAAAACCTTTTTGAGCTCCGACTCCCTTAGTAGTAATAGGTAATTATAATGCAACAACAACGACAACAGAGAGGGTTCGTTTCGACCTCGACCCTGACAAGATGCTTCTTTGTCTACTACACAAGATACACTGAGAAGATCCCCCCAAACCCTATTTCCTTCCTTTTCTTTTGACTTCATTCAATTCCTCATGTCTCTCCTTTATTTCGCGGCCTTCTTCTCCTTCTTTTGCTTGGGGCTCTTGCTCTTGGGGCTCTTTTCCGGCGCGGCCGAAGTGGATGTCACCTTCTTCTGGGCGGTACTCTTTTCGGCCTTCTTCTCCTTATCGGCAGCGGCGGCCTTTTGCTTGCTCTTGTCCTTCTTCTCGGGCGTCTTCTCCGCGGGCTTCTCAGCCTTCTCAGCCTGCTCGGTCTCAGTCTCAATCCCGGCCTCTGAGGCAGAAGCAGAAGAGTCCTTCTTGGCAGTAGCGGCGGCCTTCTTCGCCTTGGCGGAGAGGGCGTTGGGGTCGAGACCGCGTCTGCGCATGGCGTTACGCTTGGCCTTAAGGACGTACTCCTCGTCCTCACCCTCGTCGAAGCCGCCAAAGTCGTCGTCGGTCTTGCCACCGGCGTTGGACTCGTCATCGGTGGTGATGGGCGTCTTGTCTATGACCTCACCGACGGAGGATACGCCGGAGCGGTCCTTGTCGGCCTTTGCGGGCGTAGGGCCAATTTTTTGGAATTTGGCGACGAAGAAACCGTCGACGTTGTAGGTGTGCGGGTAGTAGCGGCGGGTGAGCTTGAGAGACGGGTCGAACTTCTTGCCCATGTAGGAGGTGAAGCCCTCGCGGCCGAAGGGGAGGTTGGTGTCGACGAGCTTGACGTTGGGGCGGCGGGACAGGGCATATGCGACGACGGACTCGCTGTGAGTTTGTTAGCAGGGTTGCCAAGATAGTGAAGAGGTTTGAGTGTGCTTACTTCTCCTCGACTGTGACGGAACATGTAGAGTAGACAATGTAACCGCCCGTCTTGCTGTGGTGGTTGACAGAGTCAATGGCGGCGAGGATCAGCTGCTTCTGCATGTGCGGCAGCAGAATGAAATCCCTCTCCGTCTTGTTGGTCTTGACGCTGGCGTCCTTTGCGATGACACCGGTACCGGAGCAAGGGGCATCGAGGAGAACGCGGTCGAAACCGCCCATGGGCTTGGGGAACTCCCTGGCGTCATAGTTTGAGACGACGACGTTGCGGGCGCCGAGGCGATGAATGTTACCGATGAGACCCTTGGCACGCTGCTTGCTGGGATCGTTGGCGACGATGACGCCCGTGTTCTTCATCATGGCGGCCATGTGCGTCGTCTTACCGCCGGGGGCGGCGGCCATATCTAGCACGCGCTCGTTCTCCTGTGGCTCGAGGGCCATGACGGGCAGGAAGGAGGAGGCGGCCTGGAGGATGTAGTAGCCGGCCAAGTACTCGGGCGTGGCACCGAGGGGCACGTTGCTCTCAAAGATCTGGAGGCCGACCTTGGACCACTTGCCGACGGGCTCGAGGGTGACGCCGCGGCCGATGAGGGCCTGGGCAAGGTCTCTGCGGTGGGTGCGGAGGGTGTTTGTGCGGATGACGACGGGGCGGGCGGACTCGTTGGCCTCGAAGAAGGCGAAAGCCTCACGCGGGGAGAAGAGGGAGAAGAGCTTCTCGGCGAGGTACTCGGAGTAGCCGTAGTAGGCGCAGATGTCCTTGATGAGCTGGGAGACGTACTCGGTGCGGGAGCGGCCGTCCTCGTGCAGTTTCGCAAAGTCGTCGAGCACTCTAATGTTTTCCGTGATTCTCGTTCTCAGGAGCTGCAGGTCGGGTGCGAGGAGTGTCTTCGTCTTGGCGGCGAGCTCGTCGTCCTCGTCATCGTCGAGGATGTGCGGCTTGTCGCCGTCAATGTTGGTCTGGATGCCCATCTCCTCGAGTTCGGCCTGGGCGTCGGCGTCGTCCTCGGCAATCTTCTGGTCGAGTCTCCTTGCGAGACCCTCAATGTTGGCCTTTGTGAGCATCTCCTCGCCGTCCGAGTCGTCTTCGTCTTCCGAGAACATGTGCTTTCTGCCGCCCCCTCGCTCTTCGTCCGAGTCGTAGACGGAATCGTCCTCAGACTCTCCCAAGAAATCATCTCCCAGCTTCTCCGCGGCCTCCAGATCGGAGAACTCGTCAACATCGTCGTCGCTCATGTCTGAAGGGGCACCCTCGAAGTCTCCGGCGTCGTCGTCGTCCGACATGTCTTCGTCCGAGTCCTCGACGGGCTGGGCCTTCTTTCCTCTCCCGTTGGCCTTTGGCGCAGGCTTTCCGGCCTTGGCCGCGGGCGCCTTGGCACCGTTGCTCTTCTTCGCATCCTGCTTCTTCGCCGCGGCGGCATTGGCCTTGGGCGCCGCTCTCCTCCTCCTCTTCACCTCGGGGGCCTCGACGGGTTCGACTGGCAGACCGGCCTTGCGCTTCAATCTTGCGAAATGCGCCTCGGACAAGGGTTCGGGCGCACCCTGCTTCTTCATACGGTTTCCGACACCCATTTTGGCTGACTACTTCTTGCCGAAACTTGGGTATTGGGTCGGGGGAAAAGGGTACGAAGAAATAAAAGTTCGATATGTACGGTACCGGCTGGTCAAGGTCGGTCGCCGCTACACTGCTCAGAAGGGAAAAAAAAAAAGTTCACTTGGATTAGAGCGGTCCCCCCACCGAAACTTTTTCCTATCGCGCACTGACCAGCATCGATAAGATTGGGTTAGCGCCACCCGATAAAGCCACGCCGCCCAGAAGAGCGTTCGAGCTCCACACCCCAGCTCAGTCCGCCCCGCCATCCCTCTTCAGTGCGTCAACTCTACCTGAGCAAGCGAGCAGACACTAGAACACCGGACGAAGTCATTTCCAACGCCTTATTTCCAGCCGATCATCTAGTAATTAAGCCTTCGCCGACAGTCCTCCCTATATCTCAAACAACTCATAGCTTCCGAACTCAAACCAACGACTCCAGCAAGCCGACCTGGCAACCTTCCCGAAAGCGCGCCACACAGCTTACCAAATCGCAACCATGGCCGAAGTCGTATTCGCAAGACAGTTCCTGGCGACCTTGGAGTCGCGCCCGGCGAAGCTATCAGCCGATCATGTCGAGGATCCCAAGAACTTCCCGGCTCGCCCTCCCGTAAGTCTCGTCCCTATAAATGAAGCGTTTGGAGCTATAGGTAGCTAACATGATGCAGTATATCCTGCCCAAGATGCCCAAGGCCATGAGCAAGCCCTCGAACCTCGCGCCTGGCCAGGAACGCAGCGTCAATGTCACCCTCAAGTCCTTGCGCAACCCTCCCTTGGATATCAAGCTGTCCTCCCAGTCGCTCAACACTTCCATCCTCGACATCAAGACGGCGGTTGAGGCGGAGTCACGGATACCTGTGGACAAAATAAAGCTGCTGTTCAACAAGAAGCCGGTCCCGGACAGCAAGGTGTTGAAGGACTTGCTTACGGACGGACAGGCATCTCTCGAGTTCTCCGTAATGGTTATTGGAGGAGCTGCTGCAGTCAAGCCTGAGCCTAGCGCTGCGGTTGCGCCCAACACTGCCGAGGAGGATATCGGAGAGGCAGCACTGGAGACGGACGAATTTTGGAGCGATCTCAAGGGCTTCTTGCTGCAAAGACTCAAGCACGAGCAAAAGGCGGAGGAGCTGTCAGGGCTGTGGCGCTCAACCTGGCAAGCACAGAAGAAGTCATGACGTAGGAAATCACCACGGACAGTACTTGAGCATAGGTCATGGTCTAATAAAGTGATTTTATCGTCATTGGGCAACAACAAGAATGCTCTGCATTCCGGCATGAGATGTTTTCCTATGGCACTGGGTTGATATAACCAGGCGGGCAGTTCAAATCTGGAAATTTACTAGTCACGCCCCAAAAAGAAACTCGGAGTGGGAAAAAGGTCTGGGTCCCGAAATCGCCAAGGGGGACAGTGGCCCTCCATATTCATCGTAAACTCTCCATGATCGTCGTCAATCGTCCCGGAAGACTGCAGCCGCCAAAGTGTATGCTCCGTCTCACAGCGTAAGGAAGGGTATGGTGTTTTGAGGGAAAGAGACATTTAACTAGCCATGCCCTTGCTGACGGTCTTGAGAATGGAGTCGTACTCGATGTCGTCGGCATCGTTGGCCTGAAGCTCGGTCGCAATACCAGTGAGCGAGCGCTTCAGGGCCTCCTTGGAAGAGGCGTAAACCATCTTCGCCTGAGAAAAGATTAGCGACAGTTCAATTGACCTTTGCGAGAGCGGGTACTGACCATGACACCAGCATCATCGGGGGACCAGGCGAGGAAGGTGATCTTGTTGCTGTTGGGGTATTAGCTGCAGGTTCCAAGTTGGGCGAATGCGGGGCAACGTACCGCTCACCCTCGCCAGAGGCAAGGCTGTACTCGAAGTCGTAGACAGCGTAGCGGGGGCCCTTGCCAACGGCACCCTGATGCATTGTTAGCATTGTCCTCGAATAGTTGCATTGTGTCGCGGGAGGCAGATAAACGTACGCTCCTGGACTTGGTCTGGGCGTTGATCAGCTTCTCGCGGAAGTTGTCATAGTCCTTATCGGCCGAGGCCTCCTCGACGATGATCTCCTTGTTGTCATCCGAGAGCTTGTAGATGATGTACTTGTACTTCTTGGAAAGCTTGAGCTCGTTGTAGGCCGTTATGCACTCCTGAGAGACTTGCGCTCTGGTGGGGAAAATCTGGTTAGCATGCGCCGCCTTGCTGAGATAGATGGAGCCAGCTTGTCCTGCTCCGCCGGGATCGACATTGAAGGAGCGGTAAAGTCGCCCGTCAAATGGTTTGTCGGCGCAGACTCGAGAGGCTCGTCGGAAAGGGGGAATACCAACCCGGATTGAGACTGCGATTGAGATTAGCATGGTGTTTTGGTAGACGGCTGATCCTTGGAAGCTTTTAGTTACTCACCATGATGCTGGTCTATGGCGGGGGTGTGGCTAGGAGAGAGGCGGGAAAGTGGGCTGAGAGCAGATTAGCAACTAGGAAACGGGAGGGAAATTGAATGGTTTAATAATGTTTGTAGTGTAGAGAAGAAGGGAAAATGGGGGTGCCTACTTCAAGGTCGAGTGGTTCGGCCGGGAGATTTGCTGCACGGAGGGTGGTGGCAGAAAAGAGGCAACAGCTTGCTTTCGGGTGATGAGGTATCTTGGACAGGAACGGAGGAGTTGGGTCACAGTGGAGGGGAAGCGGGCGAGAAAAACACCCGCATGGTGGGGTTGTTGTCCAGGTGAGATGAGAGCACGTGACTATCTGCGTCAGCCACAGGCGGTTGACGAATCCCACCCAGGCGGCAGTCAACAGACAGGGCCTGAACTTGGAATCTCTCAATTGGGGCAGCCCAAAGCCAGGGGCGACGAGTCCTGTTGCTGGTTTAAAATGAACACCAGAGGCCATCGCCAAAAAAACACAATGGGTGCCTGTTTACGTGACGTGGACCGAGCCACACTTAATGGTTGCCTGCCCTACCTTACCTTACTTGTCAGCATGAAGCCAAGGAGCTCTACCTGACTAAAGTAGCGGCACAATGGCTCAATTCTTCAAGCTGTCACTGAGCTGTCAACAATCGCTGTCGTCAACACCGTGCACAGCTCCAGTCAATGCATTCAGTTGCTCTTTGCTTTGTTAATCTTTAACTCGTTTTGCTTTCTTTCTTCATCTTACATAACTTGCTAGTGCTATTGTACAATACAGAGCTCTCAAGTCCCCTCAGGGATACTGCTGCGTAAAAGGGGGAAAGAGGGGAGATTAGTACAAATGGCCGCAGTTATACATCCTTTTTAATAGTAACACCAGTGCCCATGCCCCTCGCCCAGTTGACTTTTTTTTTAATACAAGAAAGACAATTTGATCATGGATCATGTTTTTACATCATACCACCCATGCCTCCCATTCCGCCCATGCCACCCATGCCGCCCATGGGAGGAGGTCCCTTCTCTTCGGGAGCCTCGACAATGGCGACCTCGGTCGTACCGAGCAGGGAAGCGACACCGCTGGCATCAACCAGACCAGTGCGGACGACCTTGAAGGGATCAAGGATACCGGCAGCGATCATGTCAACGTACTCGCCCTTGGAGGAGTCGAAGCCCTTGTTGAACTCGTTGGCGAACTCGTCAGTGAGCTTGCCGACGATGACGGAACCCTCGAGACCAGCGTTCTCGACGATAGCGCGAGCAGGGCGGGTGATGGCGTTCTTAACAATGGTGACACCAAGCTGCTGGTCGAAGTTGGCGGTCTTGACGTCCTTCAGAGCCAGGGCAGAGGCCTTGATGAGGGCGGTACCACCACCGGGGAGGATACCCTCCTCGACGGCGGCGCGGGTGGCATTGAGGGCATCGACGAAGCGGTCCTTCTTCTCACCGACCTCAACCTCGGAGGAGCCACCGACCTTGATGACGGCGACACCACCAGAAAGCTTGGCCAGACGCTCCTGGAGCTTCTCCTTCTCGTACTCGGAGGTAGTGGGGTCGTTCATGACACCACGGATCTGCTCGCAGCGCTGGGAGATGGAGTCCTTGGCGCCCTCGCCATTCAGGAAGATGGTGTCCTCCTTGGTGATGGTGATGGAGCCGGTGGAGCCGAGCATGTCGGGGGTAGCCTTCTCGAGCTTGATGTCAAGCTCTTCGCTGAAGACGGTACCATTGGTGAGGACAGCCAAGTCACCGAGGATGGACTTGCGGTTGTCACCGAAGCCGGGGGCCTTGACGGCGGCGACCTGGAGCTGGCCACGGAGCTTGTTGAGAATGCAGACGGCGAGAGCCTCACCCTCGATGTCCTCGGCAATGATGACGAGAGGACGTCTCAGCTGGGTGGAGGCCTCAAGAGCGGGAATGATGTCCTGGACGGCAGAGATCTTCTTCTCGGAGAGAAGGATCAGGGGCTTCTCGAACTCGACCTTCTGGGACTTGGCGTCGGTGATGAAGTAGGGGGAGACGAAGCCGCGATCGAAGCGCATACCCTCGGTAACCTCGAGCTCGTCGACCAGAGTCTTGCCCTCCTTGACGGTGATGACACCCTCCTTGCCGACCTTCTCCATGGCCTTGGCAATCAGGTTGCCGACCTCCTGGTCACCGTTGGCGGAGATGGTGGCGACCTGGGCAACCTCCTCGCTAGTGGAAATATCTCTCTTGTTCTTCTGGAGGAAAGCGACGACCTCGTCGACGGCAGCCTGGATACCACGGCGCAGGTCCATGGGGTTGCAGCCAGCGGCGACGTTCTTGACGGTCTCGGAGAAGATGGAACGGGCGAGGACGGTGGCAGTGGTGGTACCGTCACCGGCGGTCTCGTTGGTCTTGGAGGCGACGTCCTGGATGAGGCGGGCGCCTAGGTTCTCGAACTTGTCCTTGAGGGTAATTGCCTTCGCGACAGTTACACCATCTACAAACAAAGTCAGCTTATTGATCAGCCCAATATCAGTTGCACACTTGCTTACCCTTTGTGATCTTGGGGGAGCCATAGCTGGACTCAATGAGGACGTTGCGACCCTTGGGGCCAAGTGTTGTCGCAACAGCCTTGGCCAGAGTATCGGCACCAGCCAGCAGGGCGGCGCGGCCCTCGACACCGAACTTCAGCTCCTGTAGACTGAATTAGCATCCTGAAGCTGATGGCATTACCAAAGCTACGCGACATGTCGACTAACCTTGTGGGCAAAGCGAAGCTGCTGTCCCAGGCCGGCACCGGCACGGAACTTGCTGGGAGCAGCGGAGAGGACTGACGCTCTCGCGCGGGAAGTAAGGGCGCGCTGCATCTTAATCTTATTACGAGGGTATCTAGGTAAGAAAGAAGAAATACAGAACTAAGGATTGAAGGTGTCGCCGAGTTTGAATCACACGTGTCGCTCCAAGGAGATGAAGTAAAAAGTTGCAGTGAGTGGTAGAATTGGAGAAGCTTCCCGTCGCCGGCTCCAAAAATTTATCTCGGACCTTCGGCTAAACGAGGTCCCTTTTGGAGCGCCAGGACAAAAGGGGACTAGCTCCATTATAGGTGCATTTCTACCGTCTTCCAATGGCATCTGTCTCCAATCTCAGCATCCGCACATGGTACGGACATCCCCTAGTGACTATTGCGGCATTGCCGAATATCGACATGGGTTCGAGCATCGGAGTACGTCGGCGGAGGATCGACTGCGGGCTTCTCTTGAGCAGCTGCACCCATTATGAGAGCGCTGACGTCGTCGCAGTTCAATAGACTTTGTTTGGCACTTTAAACAAGTCACGAGAACTGCCATCCGAGCAATGCCTTAGCTGCACGCGAGTTACACCTAATTTCAAAGGTGCAACGTTTTAAACAAGCTTCTTTTTTTAGTCTCTTCATAGGTTCTCTTCATAGGTGCGGATGCCTCGACTTTATTGCAGCAGCTCACTGTACTTGAAACGTTGAGAACTGGCGCGCTGGCGCCGTGGCGCCGTGATGCAACCCCTAGCCTCTTGGCTACGCTATCTCAAGGATGAGAATGATGACTTGGAGAGCCTGTTGCGCGAGAACTTAATAGAATAAGTACGATTAGTTTGCAACATATATCCTTAATTTCCAGCTCCTGTAAGTCAGGGGCCAGAGCAGCCTCCTGAATGATGGTGATCTCGCAGTATAAGAAGGGAGTTGGTCGCAGACGAAGTTTCGGACGATACTGCAAGATCGAACGTCACCAATATCCAAAACTTCAATCTCTCAAATATCTATTCACTCTTTCTGCAACAATGAAGTTGTCACTCCTTGCCGTCATCGTAGCCTCCGCCTCTGCCGCCCAGGGCGCCATCACCTGGACGCTTCAGAAGGCCGCCAATCCCACATCCGACCAGAACGACGCATACACCAAAATTGAAGCTGCCATGAAGCTGGCCGTCGCAAGACACGCAAAGCTGGGAAGTGCCAGCAAGACCATTCGCGTCTATTACACGCCCGGCGTTCCTACGGCTGAGGCCAGCTATAATGGTGACCTCCGTTTTGGATCGAACCGATCTTTCATGAACGAGCGTACGGCGCTCCACGAGATCGCTCACACACTCGGCGTTGGTCAAACTACCGCCTTCAACTCCAAATGCTCATCCGGCGACTGGGCTACGGCATTGCCCCTACTCCGTTCCTGGGACGGCTCGGATGCTAAGATCAGCTGCGGTGGCGGGCATTTCTGGCCGTATGGCCTTAATTACGACACCGAATGGAGCGAAACAAATGGTGACCGTCATGTAAAGATCATCAACGCTATGCTTGCTGATGGCATGTAAGGAGAGAAGGGTTCTGCATTTGCCAAATTCATGCACAGACTCCATAAATATTGGATCGAATTCTCTGGTTCGTTCAAATGTACATAGCATGACCGCGAGACAAGGTGTCTGTTGGTCTTTCAATGAACACGACAAATCCAATCTTAGGAGCCTTCCGAGCGAAAGTCGATTTTCGTGCATTGTTCATGCCATCCTTTTCTCCTGTGGCCTGTCACAAGTGGTTATCGTAAGTCCATCATGAGATCCAGCCAACGTTTATCAAGGGAAATCGAGGTCCAAGCGCTTGATATCATTATCTCAAAGGTTTAATCTGTTAAGTCTAATGCTATGCCTTGGCGCTATCAGCAATCGAGCCAAGGCGGACAAAATGGAAAAAGGAGAAAGAGAAACCCCCGTGTCGAGGTCGGAGTCTTCCCAGTGCACAGTCGTATCAGCAACTATGCTCGCCGTGTCTGCTGTTATCCCTTCAGAGGTACTCTCCGCTGCCAAAACAGGCCAAGGGGAGATGAAACAAGAGGAAAGAAAGGGAATAATAGGGAAAAACGAAAAACAGAGCAAATCTCGAATGCACCCATAATAGCATGGTATCATTCTCTCATCCCCGTATTGCCTCCAACGCCAATGTTTACCTTTTTCCAAGGACTCAAGTCAGTCCAGGATGCTGAAAGTTGATTGAGCGATAAAGCCTGAGCCAATCCATGGCCGGCCAATCCATTTAGTAAAATACGTTAGTATCAAATGCCGCCAAATTGACCTCGCCCAAGCCAAATCCCTCATTGTCTCCGTTGGGGGTGGAGTCAACAGCTGTGGCATGATCATTGACAGCATCCTGCCGATGAGAGCCGCCAGTGGGCGACACATTGAGAGACGGAGTGCCGGAATGCAGATTCATCCGGGGGTTGTTTTCGAAGGGCTGGGTAGGAATACCAGCTTCCTGGCCATTTAGGCCATTGAGATTGCCGTACAAGTTGAGATTCAATGGGGTGGCAAAAGTCGTGTAGCCATTGCTCGAGTAGACCGGGACCATGCGATGAATGCCAGACATCGGATAAGAGACATCATTTGGGTTATCAGGCATCTGAGAAAGGTGGAATGCCTCGGGAGCGAGGCCCTCGACATAAGCTCGTGCTTCGTTCTCAGGTGCTTCATTCTTCCAGGCTTGAAGCTCTTGCTCAGATAGGTGAATATTGTTACCTCCGGTATGGTGCTGAGACTGTAGGTGAGACTGGAGTACCTGCCATTCCTGCTCGGTCTGCTGCATCTGACTGTGCTGGTTCGGGTACTGCGTCTGGTGGTATGGCTGCTGCTGGAGCTGGATGTCGTCATCGGCATGTTCTAGGGCCTGGCTGATCTGCTGAGCCTGTAGAATAGGCAAACCTTGACCGTTCTGTTGAACAAGGGCGTGCTCGTGAATATGGTTCATCAGCTGAGCTTCGTTGTTGTGTAGATGATGGCCCAACTGGGAAGGAGCCTGGTGAGAGGCCTGGTGAATGGGATCGTTTGAGGACTCTCCCTCCTGTTGAACGTCAGTGATGGGGATGGAATGTTTTGATCAAAACTCACCTTATTGAGGGTTTCATCGTAATCCGATTCAATCTCATCCTCCTGGTCCTCCGCAATTGCGTCATCAATCTCACCTTCATCCGAGTCTCCATCACCTGCTGCGTTGGTCTTCAACTGCTAGTTGTCACCATGCTGACAGGGCTGAAAGAACGGCTCATGAAGGCTGATGGGTCTGACAGCATCTTCGTTCTGAGGGGTCGGTGCATTGATATAGCCGCGGATATCCTTGTCCTCTTTCAAGCTCTTGGCCTGGCTAGGGAGGGGAGGAACACACCAACCCGCCTTGAGAACACGCTTGCGCTCTCGGGCCAGGAACTGGGTGAATGCTGTCGGGGTAACTCCAGTGAAGCATTGGGGGATGATCTCATCCCAGGGCAGTTTGTTGTGTTTTTTGGCACACCACCACTGAGTCCAGAGCGTCATCACAAGCAAGGGGTCTTCTCCTGTGAGTACGGTCAATTGCCAGGAACAGACTTCAATGAGAATCATGTTGCTTACTGCGCCATTGAATTAATGCCCGTTTCTTTGGGCGACCGGCGACCTTGACACCTTTCTTAGGACTCTTGTGCTCCTTGGCCGAAGTGTTCTTCCTAGCTGAAGTGTTCTTCTTTATCTTTGCGTCATTGTTGGCCTTCGGGATATCAGGAAGCCGGCCCTCGGACTTGGTGCTCTGCTTGTAAGGCGCCATCTCCTAGACGGAAAGATCCTATGTTAGCTAAAATTAAATCCAGTGAGGTACAATGCACAGTGTCGGATAGAAATCTTGATTTTAGGCAAAGGAGGAAGCCACCAGTGAATGAAGATGGAAAATAGACGCAACACACAAGTTGAGAAAGGAGCCTGCCGCAAAGGGAAGGCAATCTTTTGTGTGGCAGCAGGTGGGGGATGAAAGCAACGTCAAGAAGGAATTGGATCAAACGAGAGATGGAAAAGAACTTACTACTGTGATCTCAATGAGATGATTGCAGGATTCGTAGTAGGTGATTTGTGTCTCGGAAATGTCTGATTACATGTAGACGAACAGTCGACAAGCTTATCGTGGTGATTTCGGTCGAGACAAGTCTCGAAGGGAACTGTGTTGTTTGAGGGTAAACAATGGAGGGAGGAGGTGAGGGGATTATTGTTGCGTATGAGGCGAAAAGTCGGGTCGGGTCAGAGGGGCAGACTGAGGGATGGCTGTGGGTGGAAGGAAGTTGAGAAGGTGGGAGGCAGATGAGGGTCGCGAGGTTATTGACAGCAGAAAGGCGGCCATGGTTCGAGGGTGGGCAGCTCTATATTGACCCCACTTCGAATTGACTCGACCGGGAGAAAGGCGCCTGTTCTAGTAGAAGTAGAGGACGCGGTGGGAGTGGTGGGCCCGCTGGAGGTCAGGGAGGCGGACGGGAGTAAGAGACGCGGTGACGGCCTGCCAGGCACTCTGGAAGCTAGGCAGCTGCTGAAGGTATGGGAATGCTTTCAGGCGTTGCCGGGTAACGATCTCACTTCTAATAGTTCTTACGCGAACAAATGCAAGGCTCGATCATCTATGCCACTAAGGTATCTAACAAAAACGGTTGTGATATCTTTCTTTCTGCTCAGGAATATTACGATGGCAGAGATCATCGTGTCTGCGCTGAACTGCTAAATTTATGCCGGATACTCTGGTGGACCAGAAAATAGACAGCTACTGTTAGATATCCAGTTGCCTTGTGAGTCAACTCGCTGTGCGATCGCAGAATATGGGTGAGCTCGGTAGACTCGAGCCAAAAGGCAACAAATCTCCAGCGCGGGCCACTCGGCAGAGGATTTTGATCTCACAATGGCACACACTGCTGAATGTGAAGCGAATTATTAATCTCGTGATAGGTACGAGTCAAACTATCAGTGATCTACAAAACCAATTTCCTCCCGTCATGCCTTCCATCTTTCCAAAGCTTGGTGATCAGATGTATAGAGTACGTCTCAGATCGAGCAGAGCTGTCCACACAATCGGACAGCGAACGCTGAAGGCCTATTGTCGGCCCTCTTCCTTATGGTCATTCTCCTTCGTTGAGCGCTGTCTCCCAGTGATGGCTCGTAGAAATCTCCGGAATCTCGACTTCGTGGGCGGTGTGCTCAAGTGATGAGCTTGCCCAAACTGCTGTACTGAGACTTGGGTTGAGGAGTCTGCCGAGTGTGCAAAGCCACCGAAGTCTTCTCTTCCCGTGGATGAACATTGTGGTACCCGCGTCGCTGTCGCATAGCCAGGCGGCTTCTCGAAGGTTGTTGAAGTATGTCCGCCGAGTCTCTGGTTGTGAGACATAGCAGCGAGTTGCTCGTTAACAGCAGCTTGAACTGCCGTCGCAATCATTGCTGGCAGACTGGAGGTGATCTGATGCAAGTCGGTAGTGACTGTGTTGAGAGCTGTGTTGAGCATGTTCACTGATCCATCGAAAGTATTTTTTTGGGCTCCCAACATGGTGTTTAGAGTGTTGAGTTGCGAAGCCATGACTTTATTGAGTGTGGCGACCTGGGCGCTCATCGAGGTGTTCACTGCATTGTTGAGTGACGATAAGCCATCGATCTGGGACGTCATTCCATCTAATTGGCTGTCGAAACGACTCATGTTGCCCTCCATGCGAGTGGCATTCATGCGAAGAGGGTTGGCGACGTCAAGAAGTGTGCGCTCGGCGATCTGCATGAACTCTTCGGCGATGGCGTCCAAGTCGTCTTGTGTGGGGTTGTTGATGCCCTTGCGCTGAAGTGCCGCCTGTGTAATCTCCAGCATGCGCGCTTCCTTGTTGATTGAGTTCATCCAGTTTTGAACTCGGTGATCCATCTCTTGAAAGTTGGCTGGGGCTCCGTGAGCATCATCGCGAGCCTTGATGAGACGGGCAATGTCGACCTTGAGGACGTTGTATTTCTCGGGTGGGGGATCAGCAGGGTCGCCTCTTGCATCTCGGAGACGCTGGAGATGATGGTAGTCTTCTACGATGGTTTGAGGATATTCGGCCGCAGAGGTTGTGTTAGGAAACTCTCCAGTTCTTCGTGCTTGCTGGAGTTGTTGGGACATGGCTCGAATACGCCCTGGAGTATAAGCAGTCTGCCCAACGAGTACATGGTTGGCAAGGCTGGGCATGACGGTAACGTCAATCTGATCGCGCGCTGAAGACACCTTGGGCTCATTGACGTCCAGGTTTGGAAATGACAGCTCAGTATCAGTGGGCGATTCTGGTGATGAGAATAAGCTGTTGGTATTGCTCGAAGTGTCGGATCGGGGCGATGAGGCGGCAGACGAGTGCCCCCATTGATTGCCCTTATCGGCACCAGGTGAGAGCGGAGAGTCGCACATTGCGTCGTAATGAATTGATGTCGTGTTTGATCTGGTGCGATGGAGAAGGAGTAATTGAGTGACTCCGTCTGCGGGGGCGGTCAGTTGTGCGTCCAAAGCTCGCGATCTGAAGTGGGAAGAAAAAGAAGAGGCGAAAGAAGCCGCAATCGACAAAACACTCACCGATTCGTCTAGAACCTGGAGTTGCAGAGGGAAGAGATATCTCGCCTTCGATGACAGCGAGAATTTTCGCTCGTTAATTGATGAAATGATAAAAATTGGCTCGATGAATCGCCCGTTTGGAGGGGAGGACGGCTGCCGCGATTAAGAAGGGAAGGGAAACTTCGGTGCGTTGGATGTGGGAGGGAGAAATCAGATGTGCGTGTATGTCCCACCCAAAGGACAGCCGAAATTTTTTTGCATTTGTTTGTGTGCTCTCGGCTGAGGTGGCTGAGAAATGGATGTCGCTTGGTGAGGTGAGGGAAGCAGGTCAGGTAGGAGGAAGGTGCAGAAGAGAGAGGGTGAATCGCGGATGGAGCAATCTGGTTGGCTGCACAATGTCTGGACTGGAAGGTCAGGCAAGACATGCAAGCGAGCATGTGTCGTCGGCCTGCTTTTGTTTTGCAGAGAGTTGAGTTCTGTGTATGTTGAATTGGGAAGGAAGGAGGGAGCTGCACCTGCTTCATGTATGCCTCTCAGCCTGCGTTGCCTTTGAGAGTGTGTCTGACCGCCCGAAGAAACTCGAAGGCAACTTGCTCGAATTATCTTGGCGTCTTACGATATTGATACGTATTTTTGCGTGCAAAAGGTTCAATAGGCCATATGAATCTTCATAGTGTCCTCGATGCTCAGTTGCATCCTGAAGTGGCGCAGCCAGGTTATGCGGGAAGGACTAGGTGCTCTGGAGGTAACCGAGATCACCGGAATGTAAATGATAAGGAGTTGAAGACTTGAAGTAATGGAGCTTCTTGGATCTAAAGGTAAAGACGCTCGATATTACTCGCCTGCTAGATTCGAATCACGCCTGCAGAAATAGCCTGGTCTGGAGGCCAGAGGAACTGGGACAGCCAACATGGCACGCGAGGAAGGAAATTGGGCAGCATTATGTAGGGTAGACACAGAAATACCGCTATTATTGATCCTTAATACCATACAAATATGCGTTGTCATGAATCTGGAAGGCACGAAAAGTTGCAAGGAGCTTGTTCTCACACATGAAGTGAGGGTGTCGTCGAAATTGAGCCCCCAGTGCTCCGGACCAAGTGGGATGATCCCTGCCGACTGTTGCCAAGACAGTCCCACTTGCCCAACCAGGCAGCGCCATGGCGAACCCTTCAATGGCGCACCACTTTCATGTCTCACAGAGCCTGCCTGGCGATCGGTGGGTTGCGAAAGAAGTGAAAGCCAAACGTTTTATTTTTGGAGTTTCTAGATGACCCCAATCACTCCCATTCCCATGTACGAGCCATCCTTTCCAGCAATTTGGTGAGCCATGACAGCCACATCGTCAGCGTAAGAGGTCTATCTTCAGTCCTAGGAAATATTTTGTCAGCAACGTCTTGGAAGAACTGCGTAAAAACTACTCACATATCCCAGCCAACTGTGCTGCTTCCAGCTCCCCATGTATCGCGCAAGTATCCGGCCATGTATAGACGGGAATATCCGGTAGGAACCCCCAGCCATGATAGCAAGCTGGCATGTCGCTAAATCTCGGATTGCTCGTCGCCCTCGGCAGCATCTGCATTGAAATATCGGTGTTAGTATCGCTCGAAACGGACGCGGAAGGAGGACTCCGAGATTCGCCGGAATCGTGAACGGGGCAATCGCTCGTCTTCTCCACAACATAGAGAAGTTGCAGGTCGTCGTCATCGTCATCGCGGCCTCGGGGGACATTGTAGTACGAACCGTTGGTGGAGTCAGCGACAGAGGCCTCAGGGTCCGACTTGACCTTGAACTGGTTCTCCTCCTCGGCGTCGTCATCGTCATTGTAGGACGAGACAGCCGGGTGATTGGCCAGCTTGGATCGCTTGGTCTCCTTGGTGGGAGTGTCGGCGGCGGCGCGCTTGCCCTTCGACTTAGGAGTAACCTTGGCAGCGCTCTTGGACGGGGTCTTGGGGCTCGCGGTGCTACCACCGGGAGAGGCGGCCATGGGACCGGCCTTGGCCAAGTCGCTGGTCTTCAATCCATACTTCTGGAGAACGCGCTCGAATCGCTTGGCACTGAAAGACGTGCTAAGTCAGCTTGGTTTGGTCGAAAAATCAAGAGGATTAGTATATTAAATAGCATGACTTACGCGGCAGCCTTGGTAACAATGTTGCAGTCATCAGCAACAGACTGAAAGTCAACCTTTGGATGTTAGGTACTTCGCGTCACGGAATAGAAACTCACGACACTTACCTTTCCACCTGTAGAGTGCTTGATGCAGTAGACGAGGAAGGTCACCTGGCCCTCAGCATCGGTTCCGACGGAGGCCATGATCAGTAGAGTAGAAGAAGTTTAATAGAAGAAGTTGAGTATGGGTAGTGTAAGATGAAGATGAAAACTTGAACTAAGGCCCAGGTGCTGAGTCTGTCTGAGGAAGCTCAAGGTTAAGTTGTTGTTGTTGAAGAGAAGATTTAGGTTGGCGAGAAGTTCTGGTGAGAGGCTGGGTTAAATGGGCTGGCTGAGTCCTTGATCAACAGGAATTGGCGAGAGCCACCTGGACAAGACGTGGGCACAAGCGGCTCAAGAGGTAATAACAGATCAGGCAGGTGGCCAAAGGATTTTACACAAATGGCGAGAGCAGCCTGGACAAAAGGTAGGAGGAGGTGGTCTGGACGAAAGGTAAGAGACTGGACGACAGCACAATGATCAGACGTTATTAAGACAATGAGGCGAGAGCTAACTAGACAAGAGTTGGCCACAGGTGGTTCAAAAGGTGATAAGAGACGAGGCAGTTGATCAAAGGACTTTACACAAATAGGAGAACAGTTGAGACGAAGACAAAGAGTGCAATGAAAACGATGAGAAATGGAAAGCGTAAAGAAAATGAGAAACGAGGGGAGAAGGAAATCGGCAGTTTTGAAAAGGAGCAAGAGAACCGGAAACAAAGTCTTAATGTGCAGAAAAAGGCATCGAGGTAGCTCTGATGAATATTAGTTTTCTTGTTCGGCGTATCGTGGCTGGAGAGGGAGTTGCTGAGCTCGAATTGAATGCGCATGGTAGTGACTGCTATGTATCGCAAATATGCTTCCTATCATCCATGATATAACACCGAGCTTAAACGTCGACGGACATCACTTGGAAATAGAGATGTTGTTCACGAATTTGAAGCCACTACTGGAGCATCATCGGTTCTAGGAAGCTTTCAATTATCTTGTATTCCTAGGTGGGCAGTCACCCGATTTTGATACCGGAGACGCATTGTATGAGCCACGACCAGGACGCATCTCTCAAAATATTTTCGTTCCTGAAAACTGACTCATCCCGAGGGGATTCATAGTCAAAAAAGACTTTTTAGATATCGAGAGTCTCTTCTTTGAACTTGATATCCTCGGTCTTGATAATAGTCTTGTCATCGGTGTCCATGCCATCGGCCTCATCCTTGTTGTCCTCGTCCTTGACAGCTTTCTTGCCCGTCTTGCCCTTGACGCCAACGCGTCCAGTGGTCTTTTTGATCTTGGAGCCAGAAGTGGGGGTGCTGGCGGAAGCCTGAGTGGTCTTCTTGGGGGTGGAATAGGCCGGGTCACCCGGCTGAGTGAACTTTCGCTTTATTTGCCCATATCGAGTCTGGATATGAAAGTATTAGTATATTTTTAGTGAACTAGTGTTTTTGAAGTAAAGAATTGAAGTAAAGAAGAGGAACCCACCTGAGCAACACTCGCGTTTTTGAAGCCAGCGGCCTCGGCGAAGCTCTCCCAGTCAATGACAGGCTTCTCAGTCATGTGCTTGAAGATCTGCACCATGAAACTGGCATCAGAGAGAGTGACCTCAGGGGTGGTCTGGTCAGCCATATTTACTGTCTAATGTACGTCAGCACAGTCAAAACGTATTGGAAGGGGCGAGTGATCAGTGAAAACTTACGGTGGCAAGTGCTTAGTATGGCGACTAATTCGGGCGTGCGACTGTACTTGATGAGCTGACTTTTCTGTCAGTAATTTGATCATTAAGAATTATTCAATGGAAAGACACTTACTTTGCTTTTGAATATTGGTGTTGTAGAGTAAGGAATTTGTGGTTGCGGATGCGCGATTGTGAGGGATGAAGAAGCTGAGCTGTGAGGTTCGCTCGTGATGGATGGATGGATTTAAAGCAAGAATCCAAACGAAACTATACGGAAGGAGGGAACAATTTTCAAAATCAAATCAAATAGGGAAGGAATGGAATAATGGAAGGAAGCATGAGTTGACCGGGCAATGCGGCGGTCGACGGTCATGGCCGCCAGGTAGATAGGTGCCCGACATCAAGTACGCATGTAGACGATGAACCTGCCTCGTCTTGGGGCATGATTAACTCACAGAACATAACCCAAATTAGGCAAAAAGTTTGCGAATGACAGGCTCCCGTGGCATTCAGGCAGTTATTTTGGGTGAACAGGTTGGGTTGAGACTCTGTAGATACTGGTAGGGCATTATGTGTCAAAGACTTTGCCAACTTTACAGTGTTGTTCTGGTTCCGGATGACAGTCTCATTGCTAAGAAATTTAATATGGTTTCAATGAAAGCATGGTATTTGACTTGTATCATGGCTTTGTTGGAGATCTCGGGTATGTGGTGAACAATGACCATAAGTTTCAAGTCGGTATCAGGAGATTCATATCGCTTTTGAGATTTGTTGACTCTGATGTCAATACTGGAAGAGTTCTTCCAGAGAGATGAAGGCTTGATTGTGTTCGCCCTTGGATCAATTGAACTACGCCATAAAGTCGAGGGCTCGACATTTGATATGTCAACTTTGATCACATACCTAAAGTAGGTTTATGCGCCGCTCTTGAATGTCGTTTCTGTCCGATTCTCTCTAGACTAGGTATTCCAGCGCCGTGTAAATATAGTTTATTCACTCTGCCACTAATCGGTCGTTGTGGCTCTCAAGAGCACCCTAGGTAAGCAACGTAACCCACAAAGAACATGAGGTTTCTCGGGGCCCGATGATCAACTTCCAGCCTCGGCAAGCCTGGGAGAACCAGAATCGATCCAAAGAGGTAGGTGGCCGCTTTGGGACATTTAATTGGGGTTTGAAACTAACTACCCCTGGTTTTCAGTATGCACACAGTCACCAACTTGTTGGTGCAAGGATCGCATCATACATATCGGCCCGCAGATACTGGCAGTGATCCCCTCACACTTCCCTGTCCAAAGAATGGCTACAAGAGGTGGATAGGATTCATGCTTGAAGCAAACAGCTTGAGAGATCATGTTTTTATATGTAGGGATCCGTAGAGTGAGGCTAGTCGTGGCTTATCGATGGGCCACTTCAGACGCCCACCAACAGAACAGAATCCTTGGCGAACCGTTGGTTCACAACCTTGCCCACCACATCGGGAATACTCCTCGTCACATCATCCAATCAAAGGGAGAATATCGAAGGGTGTACTTGAGGGCCCTGGACGTTTTGCAATGTCGAAGGAGTCTCTTCCGATACGGGCGCAGTCTGCTTTAAGCTAGTGCGGCACAAAACAACGGGCCTTCAACCAGGTCTCTGTCCTTTTCGATCTTGCGCTGCGACTCTCTCCAGATCACGTTGAATTCTATAGACTCATTTCTCCCCTCAACTTTTCGACATCATGCCAAAGGAGGAAATTTACGACCTTCATCCTTACGGGTGGGAGAACGACCCAGAAGTGGAGAGATTCAGAGTATCCACCCTAGATTACTTGACATGCCAAACATACAACCACTACGCAGTATTCTTCCGCCTTGACGATGTCGCCAAACCGAGAGTCGTCGAGGTCCTGAAGGCAGGCCTCGAGAGGACGCTTGCTCAAGTACGCCAGTTGAACGGAAGGATTGAGAAAGACCCTTGGGGCGATTATTCCTTTACCAAGAAGAAGGACTCAACCGTTCGCTTCGTCGTCCAATGGCTCGACTCTCCCGAGGATGCCGACAAGTATCCGTCTTTTGACGAGTTTGAGAAAGCCAACTTTAGCGCCGTATCGCTCGGTGACCTCCGGCTTTGGGCTGTTTCGCCAATGACTTACGGTGAGAGGCCCGAGGCTACTCCGGAGCAGAGTCCCGTCACCGCGGGGTTTAAAGCAAACTTTGTCCGCGGTGGACTCATCTTCAGCACGCACCACCATCATTACTCTCAAGATGTCATGGCTTGGGCTGGCTTTGTCCATCAGCTGGCCGAGAACTGTTCTGCTTTTAGTAACGGAACGCCTTATCCCTCGTGGGATTCAGCCTGCAATGATGTTTCCCGCTTCCTCAAGCCTGAGCCTCCGGAGAAAGAGAAGGTAGACGGGCCACCGCCACCCGATAGACATCCCGATCACAAAGTCGGTGTCTGTCTCCTCTTCCATCTACCCAAGAGCAAGGCCGCTCAGCTGAAAGAGCTCGCCAAGCCCAAAGATGGTACCTGGATCTCAACGTATGACGCTTTTTCTGCCTTCATGTGGCGGCACATGACACGCCTTCGGGCCCCAGTATTCAAAAATGCCCCAGATGAAAAACTCTTTTGGTGCGAGACCATCGATATGCGTCGACGTCTGCACAGCCCAAAGTCACCCGCTCGAACTCAGCAAAACGTCATGTACGTTGCGATGTCTACGACCGCACCGGTGGAACAACCCACTGTGTCAGACCTCATCTCGAAATGGCCGTTCTGGCGGATAGCGCGCTATGTACGCCAGTTGACAGACAGCGTGACGCAAGAAAGTCTTGATGAAACGCTCAAGATGGTAGCGACGATCCGTGTCAAGTCGAGCCTCAACTCCCGCATCGACTCACACCCGCCCATGTCGACTATCGTGGTTGACCACCGTGACGCCAACATTCCCTCGGCTGACTTTGGCTTCGCGAAGCCCGCAACTTATCGATACTTGATGGGGCGTATTTCTGAGGGCGGGGTTCTCGTCTACCCGCCCCGAGATCCCTCGCCCCAGTCTGACGAGGGTCCGGAGATTGCCATCATGTATGAGAAGGAACTCGCTCAGACTCTCATCGAGGACCCGGAGTGGAACAAGTTCTTTGAGTACAGGGGCGTCGATGCTGAGCATACCGAGGCATAGCAAATTCTCGAAAAGATATTTCGTCTAGTAAATATTTCAATTTGAGAAGTTACAATGAGCTGGCGACCCATAAACTACTTCATCTTAGGAGAAGAAGGTATATGAGGGTCAATTCATATTATTGAAACAGTACGTTGTGTTTATTTCCTGATCGTCAATTCTCGTCGTAGCCTCTAGAGCTTGTCCAGGTATCATTGGCAAACCGACACACAAATACTTTCAGCTATCCCTGACTATAGGAAATAAAAGTAAAACAACATCGTGCTATAGAAAACTTGGGAAAGACTGGTGATGGTTCTTTGAAACAGTCCCAAAGACATCATAAAATATGAAAACACTGGCTATCAAGATCAACCGACTCCAAATCAGCGACGGAAATAATTTCAACGAACATCGCTAGCTATCCACTTTCGAACCCAGGCAAACATGATCTGACCTTGGCAATTTGACCGTTGAGAATCCATCCATCTCCCAACTCCCAAGTCCAACATTGTCATCAACTCGGACATCTCAAATCTGCATCACTTTAGAATATAGCCTCTTCATAGAACAACTCTCCAGGAACCAATCCCCATCAACACGCCTCCACGTCTCGTGATAATGCCCGGCGCCGGTGGAATGCATCCCCGCTTCCGAGCCCCTGGTCCCGCCGTGATAAATCATCCCAAACACGGCCTTGACCTCGTCCTCGGCGACCTGCTCCAGGTCCCCCGCGTCCGTCAGATGTATCGTCTGCACGACCTTGAAGGCCGCGCTAAAGTGAGCGACCCACGCCTCGCGCGACTCCCAGCGGTACTTGACCCCGTTCAAAGTCAAGATGGTGCCGTCCAGGTCGACGGCTTCAAAGGTCATGGAGGGGAGCATGATGTTGTCAAAGTGGTGCCACTCACAGCTGTCCGCGAAGCGGCAGTATTGAGCCTTTTTGCGGCGGATGATCTCTGCTGTTTCTGGGGAGATGGGCATCTTGTCGGTATTTGCTCCGTGGTTCAAGTTAGAGAAAAAATGTATGAGATAAACTGATCACGAAGATCGTTGTGAATGAGTAAACAAACTGATAATGCCCTTCATCCAGTTCGTTCTGAGAGTGAATCTCCATATCGACACCATGTTTATCATCAGAACATAGGCAGAAGAGGGGTTATGCGGGGACATCCGTAGATCAATGCA
Source organism: Colletotrichum orchidophilum (assembly GCF_001831195.1). Classification (NCBI taxonomy): domain Eukaryota; kingdom Fungi; phylum Ascomycota; class Sordariomycetes; order Glomerellales; family Glomerellaceae; genus Colletotrichum; species Colletotrichum orchidophilum. The sequence goes on along the minus strand of NW_019172994.1, from coordinate 251,551 downwards.
TTCTAATCCGAGATAGGGGTCGACATCAGGTAATTCCCACGCTCGAGTTCCTTCATGAAGAATTATGGTAACATCGAGGCCGTTGAAGACCGGGGTTTTCCTGCAGCCCTCGCCGCGTTACAGCATTTGACCCATTTCACATTTGCCAGGGTCGTCCGATGGGCGTCAGCATTTGTTCAGGACGTGCCAAGCAAGGAGGTCGATGGTTGATTGGGCACTGTACGATGCTGTGGACATCTCATGGAAATAAATCATCTTGGTGAGATGATGACTTTCTCACATTCTATAACGACCGGACACGCATCAACTTCCTTTTTTTGGCAATCAAATATCTTCAAGGCAAATTCTAAAGCAATGTTGGTACAACTTGGTAGATCTTGCGACTGGCTTCAATATTGTAAAGTGCATCTACCAAACCTGCAACTTCGATGAAGCATCCAACCAGATCATGGAGTCAAAAGTTACGTAGCCCGAAAAACTCATCAAACGGAACCGCGGCCCCTTGAACGAAGCCCTACAAAGTCATCGGCGCCCTTCATAGTATCAGTTGTACCCAGAACAGGTATGTCGAGACTGTCTTACACCATCGATCGTGATATCGTGAGATGAGCGAATTGTCGCTTCCCTGCTGCAGTCTTGAAGGAGAGCGATGTCCTTGACGCATATTCACCATGTGTCTCAACAGATCGAAATATAGCAAGTATCACCTCGTGTCTTATTCGGATTCTGAGATGTGTCTGATGGCCGCATCTGACATCTAAATGTCATATACCAGTATCCTTCTCCTCCTACGAGCCGCAACCGGTTCAAGACAGCATTGAAACCCTCAACCACAACCACCAAACACTCACCTCAGACACCTCTCCCAGAATCTCGATTCCTATCAGATATTCGCGACTTTCCAAAACAATCTGTGCAACCTCATCTTTGCAAGATACCACTCCCCATCCCCATCCTTATCCCTCCTCCAAGTTTCATAGTAATGCCCACCGCCAGTCAAATGAACCCCCTTCTCAGATCCGGCGTTGCCAGCATGGTACACAAACCCAAAGACGGCCTTGGTCTCATCCACATTCCCGGCCCCGTTCTCCTCGTCAACTTCAAAATCCCCCGGGTCAACAACATGCAAAGTCTGCATCCCCGCAAACACCGGTTCAAAATACCCCACGAACCCCTCCAGCGAATTCCACTTCTGCTCCACCCCGTTCTCGTCGACGGCCGTCTGGCCCTCCGCGTCGAGGAACTCGATCTCGGCGTCTGGGAGGATGATGGTGGAAAGGGAGGCCCATTGCTTGGTGTCAAGGTACCGACAATAGCGGGTTTTTTTGCGGCGGATTGTTTCTGCTGCTTCAGGAGAGAGGACCATCTTCGATTGTAAGGTGTTTAGTTATTTTGGGGGATCAGGTTGTGTAAGTGACAGCTGCGAGGTTCGTATTTGGCCTTGGTTGAAACGCAGCGAATCTCACAACTTGGGTTGATCAAATGTAGCATGTAAGCCATCTTTATTTGCACCAAGGCCTTCTATCTAGAGATGTTAAACCTCGTCCTTTACGACATGTGATCTAACACTGTCATAAAAGAGAAGCGATGCCAAGCAAAAGACCGTGTTACCCCGCAAAGTCTCGCTTACTCTGAAGATCCAGTCCTACCAGATGCCGTGGAAGCACTTCTTACATGAAAGTGACGTCCGTACCGTCGGATTTTCGATTCCACAGCAGCTCCAGGCACAACGACACTGATACGTTACCTGCCTCGCCGCGCAGCTGCACCTCCCAGTGGCCCAATAGTTCTACGCAGTTGACTCAGCGTACCATTTGTAAGCTACCCCATAAGCGGCTCTGCTCTCTGTCTGTGAAGATCAACTCGCCGATGACTGCCCACCTGTACGACGGGACCGGTGAGGCAAGGCCCCCCAAAGCAAAAGAATGGCTGATGTGAGACCACGAAAATTCCACACGCGACGAAGGAGAGATGAACACAACGTTCTTGTCAGCTACACGCCCATCACGAGGGCGGCGGTTGCGGTATCCATAAGATGTAACCGCAATAAGGCTCAACGGCTCTCGACGCCGAACGCAGATCATCTTCACCCTCCGATGGACCTCATGGATAGTTTCCATCGTCTGCCTCGGGGCAAGCAGTCCCACATCCCAAACCGTCAAACCGTTTCGTGCTGCGTGCTCACCGTTTCCGGTAGCACAGCTCAGGGGTTTTACATTCCACTGCGCAACCGTTTCCGTTGCCCCACCTCCGGCCACCCGGGTGACTAATCCGGCAGCAACCGAGCCAGAGCCGGAAAGTCCCAGGGAAAAAAAAACCGAAAACCCAAACCCAAACGCTCAAAGCAGCAGGACGTCTCTGTCACGGCAAGGGAGCGAGGCGACCAGCCGCTAGACCGAATGAGGACCCCCTGCCGCGGTGCACCGCTGCACCACGCTTTGCTCTCCTTCGGGTCCCACAACCCGCAGCCGGTCCAATTTCGGGGAACGGGGGGATGACCGGGATAAGGAAACCGAAACATCCACACGCCCCTTTGTAGCAGGGGGAAGGGGAGGGCAAGCCGCCTAGAGAAGGACGTCTAGCGGCTTTCTAGAAGGTCGTCGAGGCGGACAATCTCAATTCCTGGTTCCCGACTCAAGGTCTGTAACCCGGCCCCCCTTACCATGACTAGCCCCGCGGGCATCCTTCCGGTCGCTCGGTGCGCGTCTGGTCCAGGGGGTGAACGCGACCTAGTGCACTCTACAGAATCCCATGAATCGCGACTGGTAGCAAAGGTTGGTGTTGGCGTGTCGCGGTCTGGGGTCGGCGTTGCGCTTTTGGGTAGGTCGCAATGGTGGTGGTGGTGGTGGCTTGTTCGGTGCTCGGTGCACTTGGTTGCAAATAGATGCAACGCCGGGCCCTTGCGGGACGGACGCTTGTGATGGCTTCCTTTGGGGTACTTTTCTTGGTTCTTCTCAGCCTCTTCCCCGAAAGCTTGTGAAAGGGTCCTGATGGGAGAGAACGGTGGTAGGCGGCAGGCGGAAGCGGGTTTTCTCTCGGTGCGATGCTTTGCTCGGTGTGGCGTCGGTATCGACGAACCACACCGGTCTGTAGGTACCCAAAGGGCCTAGGGGAACACACACTTACCGTGGTTGAATCCCGTTTCAGTCTGATCTTTTTTGCTTCTTTCCATTGACCCCATTAGTGTATGCCTGCTCGGCTACCTACCGCTTGGTGTTGATCGTCGAGTAAGTCCCGTAGCTAGCACGGACCGGATGCGACTCGATTGCAGCCGGCCGCCGCTCGCCCGTCACTGGTCAGGCATGTTGCTCCGGTGGCATCTCGTCGTCGAGCTTGTTTCACAAGACTCTTATCACACACTGGATGAAAGACCAGGGCGACGATGGCAGGGGAAAGTGAACTCAAAAGAATGTTGCCTGCCGCGACCAGTCCAGAGCATCCCTGTCTATCTTGGCTGTCTTGCAAGTTGTCGGCCAGTCAATACGTCCACGGACCACCACCGCCTTCAGCTTTTTTCCAAAGAGGGTTTCCCCTGCGTGTTATCGCTGTATGTTCGGATATCTTGAAGTGCCTGAAATGCTTGCCCAGCTGGTGGTTAGTCACTTCACTCGCACACCCCCTTGCATGCCTACGGAGACATTCTCGCCCTTTACAAACTGGCAGGTCTAGAAACGGGATGCCCTGCGGCGTGGCACAACCCCGAATTCGGGACGAGACTTTGCCGTTGATGGCGGGGACCAGTCAGATCGTGAGTTGTCGTCTCTGCGATCTCATTCGAAAATGGGCGCGACGAATATCCATCGCCCGGGGTCTCCCTTTCCGTTGTCGTTGCTGAATGCTGACGACGCAAACGGTGATGAGACGGCTTATTCGCGGGGAAGAGAACCAAGACGTGGAGGAGGGCGCTCTCCCGTCGCAAACTCGCGTTCGAGGCCCAATCCGAACTCGCCGTTTGTTCGTTTGTGCGACCAACAAAGACGACGAGACTGGAGGTAGGTGGAGGCGGAGGAACACAAACTCTCCTCCACTGCGCAACGGCCTTTTCTTGCCCACCCTAATCTTAGGCGAGGTCAGCAATCAATCAAGGCCCTGAGTCACTGACAAAGGGGATTGATTTGACCTGGCCGTTCTCATCCCAAGGCTGGCGACACACACCCTCCACAAACAACCACCACCGCCGCCGCCGCCGCCGCCGCCGTAACTACAGCTTGGACGATCCGGGGAAACAAAGGTGGGTGGTACCTGTAACATCCGTATGCAGACTTAGAGTGAGTAGGTCAGTGTAAATGAGATTCCGAGTGCGCCACCCCAGTCTGAGTCAGGCCGGGGAAGCATTCGCAGCGGGCTGAGTCGAGGTAAGCACGGCCGTATTAGTTGTATCTATTCGCGACGTTAAACGAGCAGCAAATAAAGGCACGAATAGCAAGTCGCCGATGTGTTACTTTTGAAATAGGCAGGCAGGTAGCATCGGCAGCAGCAATAAGTAGGCGGTAAGCCTGTCGGCGTGCTGTAAGGACAAGGCGGTCTGGGTTGTGCGCCTGTCACCGCCTTCCATGGTGTGTGTGTGTGAGTGCATGCCCTGAGTAGTCCGTAATATGCCCGTTGTTTGAGTCGTCTTGCGTCTGGAATAGGAATTAGGTTGGACGTCTCAGGTGTCAGTTCTTTTGGTTTGGAAACTTTGGATGTTGGGGGTGGGGTCAGCCAGTCAGCAGCAGCACAGTCAGAAGCAAGCTGCTCATGGCACACATCATCCATTGATGAACCGGGTTTCGTAAGCCTGTGGTGGTTGTTGTTGTCGTAGTCGCATTTCGTTTGGATGCGACTGCTGGTGCGGTTGCGGGTGCGGTTGCGGGTTGCGCATTCGTTTGGGGGTGGTGGTGGTCAGGGTTGTAATTTGTTGGTGATGTCGGTGGTTGTCTGGCGGAGGAAGGGAGGAATTTCGGGCATCCAACGGAATTCCAAACGAGAACCAACCGCAGCGTCGGGGGCATCGCCGCGTCGCATCCGGGGGGCCATCCATCTAAACCAGTCGCATTCCCGCGAGTGATTGCTCTGAATCATCCAAGTCACAACCTTGTTGGTGTATCCGTATGGAATCTATTGACACCAACCATCCATGGATCTTCTGGTGTAAGTACTCTGTATCCGTAGATGGAACTAGTTTGCCGGCCGGGGATAGAGGCTGTTGACTGTCACTTTGCGTGTTACCGAATGGGACGATGATACGTCTGTAACTCTGCCAACACTCTGTACATTGTATGATGTACGGAAAGCGCCTCCGTGTGTATCTGGAAATTGAACACCGACTCCTGGCGGATGAAAGAAGAAGCGCCGCAAATGACACAGGATCCATGTCTTCCTCCTTCTCGCCTCGCCTCGCCCTGCCCTGGCCAGCCTCGCCAACATGGCCTGGCTCCAACCTGACTCCGGGCACCTGGGACACGCAGCAGTATCCGTACGCCTCGTGGGAATTTTCCCGTGATTAAGATGAGATGCCCAGGATTATGACGGGAGAGGCTGGGCAAGCGGGAAGAGGGGAAGCTGGGATCACTCTTCGCGGTATCAGACACCGAGCCCAACAGCTTACAGGGAACAGGCCGGAAATGAGAAGGAAGCCCAAGACTCCTGGGACCCCTAGCAGCCTGCCGGAGTAGAAAAAAAAATCTTCCAAATGACGGAAAAGAAACGATTTGAAGCTAGATGGTGATAGTCGATGGAATTACTGAGACCGGGGTTATCGAACCGGGCCAGTGGATTGGGTTCCCCCCCAGTCGCTTGCCGGCCGAAAAGAAATGGCAGCCGGGAGTGAAAAGTGATGAACAGAACCTGGAAAAAGAGACAATGGCCGTGAGAGAGCCCGGGGGTCCGGAAATGGCCGTTCTGGCTGGCGGCCCTGGTTTGCTCTTTCTTTTTTGGCCCTTTCTAATTTTTTTTTCCCTGTCTCCATGGGCAAGTTGATAGAACTTGGTAAAGTTCAATACGGAAGTTCCTAGCAGACTTCCGTCGTTGGCCGTTCTCGTCTGTCACTGGAGCGGGATGGGCGCGGATGCAATGCGATGCGATGCGCCAAGAGACCGTCAGCCCTTGCTGGATGCAGCTACAGCAGATTGCTGGCACAACTATCCATACTCTTTTTTTTTTTTTTTTTTTTCCGGTTATTATTTTCTTTCTCTTGTTAGCTCCCGACAAATTGTTGTTGTCGTGGCTTGCAGTTGTTATGGTGTTGTACAGATGGATGTACAATGCCTCAACCTGAGGTGCATGTAATTTGGTATTGACGGTATCTGTACCTTACCAGGTAGGTATTGTCTTCGCTGGAACAGGAACAAGATCGGACGTCCACCATCGCTGGCCGGCATCAAAGGAAAGGGGGCAGGATCCAGGCGGCGGTGAGGCGTTGCAAGTGTGCGGTGTGTCGGTGTGCTTCCTGTAGTTCCTGTGGTTCCCCGAATGCATTCAGTCAATTGTCGGCGCGCACTTGCGCATTGCTTCGCGTTGCTTTGCTTCGGGGAGTGTTTGGCGAGTTTCCCCTCCTTCCCCTCCTTCCCAGGGCAGAGCATTCCAGCCTATCGAGATCCATTGAGACTCCCATTCGAGGCTGTGACCCGACAATCTAAAAAGAATGAGGGGATGAGATGTTCGGCTTGATGCAGTGAAAGAATCTTAGGTAAGTAGAGGGGGGTGTCTTTTGTGCGACAAACACTTGACAGACAGCTTTGATCGATGGCGAGTGAAAATGTCAATATCAAAATCAAACGGATGCGATAGGCCGCCTCTAAGACTCGAATTCTCAGTCAAAGTTGAGAGATTCAGCGGGCGATTGGCGATGGAGCGATTTTGTCCAATGAGATGTGAAGGCGGTAACGCGTGTTCAGTCGAATAACCGTTGACGGGTAAATTCAGCAGCGAGAGATATGCCTTCTGCCCCCGCCGTTTGAGACGGCAAAAGTCTGGACGGAGAAGCACCGAGCGCGCCGAGGTCTCTCCCTCTATTTCGCTGGGAAGGCACCAGTAAAGGTAAGGTACCTTAGTTTGCCTGTGCCAGTTCTTTGGGCTCGCCCGAGGCCCGGGGCAGCCCAGACAGCCTTCCGCGGGGGGCAGGGCCCGCAAGAAGAAAAGACGGGGCAGAAATAGGCCCCCCGGCCAGAACATTTTGAACGGTTTGACCAGGGGCCAGACAGAAGCAAAGGGCGATCCCCAGCCAGCCGCGAAGCATGCCGGGGCGGGGGTTAAACGGCAGGCCCCAGGCCCCAGGCCCCCGCCTCACGCCGCTGTCGGGCCTCGAATGGGGCAGCGATTAGCAGTGATTGCTGCTGATGGCACCGGGAACACTCCCTAGCAAACCGCCTGAAGGGCCTGAGAGTACGGTTGGCCCCTCCGTGGGTTGCCAGCTTTTCGTCAAACTCTGTTCGTCCCTTGCAAGTCTCTTTGCTGCCCAAAGTGGGCGCAGAGGTACTTGCGGATCATGATTCTTCCCCCTCTCGTCCTCTCGTCCCCCTCCTCACGACCAATGATTCCCGACACACCCTCCCCCTTCCGACAAGGCGGTCAAACACCGCTCATTCTTTTTCCGTCCTTTTTTGCTTTTTGGGCTGGTTGGCTGCCGCTCTGCCGCTGCCGCTGCTGCTGTTGGCCTGTCGATGTCGCTGCCCCTACCAAGTACCAAGTCGCAAAGGTGCGCTGTGAGACAGGCAGACTGCTCCCGCCGCTTCCCCGTCGGCGGTCTGCGGGCCTCTTCCGTATCGTCGCTCGGCGTCTCCCCTTTACCCTACCCCCTGCCTCCCATCACACAATCAACGCCAATACCGCCGTGTGTCTCTCCCTCCCGTTCTAGGTAGGCCTTTCTCCAATGTACGGAGTACAGCTGTTGAGTACCTACCGTAATAGGGGGTGCCGGCCTCGTGTTTGTCACTGCTGCGTCGTGGGGGTGGGCAAGCAACATAATCGCACCGACAGGGGCCGTCGACAATCACCATTGAAGGATGCGAGACACCGAGGCACCAAGAGAGAACGGATTGACGGAAATACTCAGGATAGACCCGATGCAGAGTCAGAAACTCTGAATGGGAACTGGAATGGAATCGCCGTTCGTCTCCCTTGCGTGTCGATCGCAGACCTGGGCAAGCTGGGCTGGGGGTGTCGCAAGTCGGAGACCGCTTGCGCCTAAACCTGTACACGGAGCCAGGCCTGTCCGTTCGCAACTCCATTCCCGTTGCCCCATGGCACATTCCCCGCGGCCTCTGCTGGCGATTGCGATGCGATTCAGCTTTGTTGGCGCCATGATGTTTCTCACATTTGATAGCTGACACAAAGGGGTGCTACTCTGTCCTATTGAAGCAATACCTCATACTTGCCATCGCAACATGTAACACCGTAGTCTGGTATATTGTATATATCATGACTCTGTCCGCCTCATGTTCGAGTCATCTCGGTGTTTCGACCACACAGCGGCGGTAAAAGCAATACAAAGTACACCAAACAACCATGAGCAATCAGAAATAACAAGCGTCATCATACCAACAACACCATTCGCAAGATCCCGCACACGCCGAAAGACACCACCCATACAACTCTCATTCGTATACACGCAGAGCTGCAGGCAAGAGTCACACCAGGCCAGTCGACTTACTCGGGTGCAGATACGGACTCAAGTCATCACCGCGAAGCCAAAAAGCAGGATTTTCAATATTACGTCCTGTCCACACTCTAAACAATTCCGCTGTACTGCTGTACCGCCGTGCCGACAACGACTACGAGATACGCACAACTTCGGACATTTCAGCAGCCCCTCAGCAAGGCCACGTCGAGAATAGCCACCAAGCCCAGGCCCGCGGTCCAACCCAGAGTTACCAGAAGCAGGTAATTCACCAGCCAGCCAAAGCCTGAAGGGCACCAAGAATTAGGAATACGGTGTTCCTCCCGCGCGACGACCAGCCCTGCCGCCGACATTTGTCCATTCTCTGGTCTTTCCGTTTCCACCCCGTCAAAAGACACGCCCTATCCCACACCCCACGCCCCCCCCAATTGCCGGCCGACAGCTGCAACCGCTTTCCGCCCAAGCCCAACACTTCAGCTTCTCTCTCCCGTTCTCTCACACCGCACCCCCTGCGCTGTCAGCACTCATTTTCACACCCCCTTCCGCGACTTCCCATCTCCGTCACCGCCTCCCTTGCCTAGTTTTCCCACCCCCTCGGGATACCGGGAACGCTGTTGCCCCCAATTTTTAGGCTTGCCAAAAGGCCTAGATCCACTCTCCGAAATTCCTCGGAACGTTGCTCTGCCCAACCTTGCACCTCCTGGCTCTTGATTCCCACCCCCTTTTTCCACACCCCCTTCACCCCCCAACACCCACACCCCCAAAAACCAGAGGAAGGCAGACGCGCCCCTTCGACTTATAAGTCTCCCGTGTCCACCTTCTCCCACACTCTTTCAGCCCGCGACAATCAACAATAATATCCACAACTCAAGTCTTATACGAACAAGACCTTTCAACACACAACAACTCTCTACACACATTGTAGCCATGTACGGCTCATACGGTTCATACAGCTCCATGGGCTCCGTCTCCATGACCGCCCCCATCGATATCTCCCCCAGCAACATGCTCGCCCACGACCGGTCGTGCGCCTTCCCTTCATGGCCACGCCGCGATACCCTCGCCGACTTTGACGGCGAGCCCAGAGCCACCTCCTATCTTTCCGACGAGGACCTCTTTCCCCAGGACTTCGAGGACGACTCCCACAGCGTTTCCAGCCACGGCAGCTTCTCATCGCCCAACTCTCGCTCGCCCCAGATCTCCGAGGTCGAGCTCCTCGAGATGGAACGCGAACGCATGGCCATGCAGCGCGAGGCCCTCCGCTGCGTCATGGCTGAGAAGGAACGTCGTCGCCAGGCCGCTCTTCAGCAGAAGAAGTCGCAACGTCGCGGAAGCTCCAAGAAGAGCCCCAAGAACAAGCTCGCCTCCATGACTCCCATCGCCGAGTGAGAGCTTTTCACGACAAAGCTACAGCCCTCTTACCTCTGGCATGTGGTAGTGCACATCCATCTGTTGTTCGGACGAGCGTATTCTAGCCTCGCCGACACGTCTCGACAAACCCTAATCTATAATATCGGCACTTGTACAGCATGGTGCCGGCGACGACCACACCAAACCAGGAAGTCTGTGACCCGGAACGTCCAATATGCTCCGACGGTCTAGGTCTATGGTCTTCAAACACAAACACGCCTCTGACAACTCAACTACTATGGCCGAGGCCATCGTGTGCGACGCGGCCTAAGCACGGGTTTGCAACCGATTGTCCAAATTCCGGCTTGCTCACCACTGCACGGGGCGATTCGGAACGCCGTGTGGGGGAGCACAAGTAAAGCCGATCGTGGGGGGGCCAGCCCCCAGCAGTGTGTCTCAGCCACACTCGCACATGCCCGGCGATGTCGGCCACCCACCCAAGGGGAGTCATCCGGCAATGGCTGGTGTGGCAGGTGAGAGGACTCACAGGTCGGCTGCCTCGTTACGTTGCAATCGATACCTAGTCCTCGTGGATTGATCACTTGGGCACAGGCATTTCACATGTCGTGCATCACTCTGTTTATTGTTTATCTCTTGTGTCTTTTCATGTTGATACCCCCCTTTGCTGTGGCCCGCCGAGGTTGCCCAGCTATTTTTTGTCTCATGGAGTTTGTATTTCATATACTGGATTGATTTTGTGTGTGGATCGATCAATGGATCGACTCTCGGGTTATCGGGGCAGCATGGCATACAGCACATTTTCACAACAGGACTTGCATCCGCATTATCGGGGAACTTAGCATGGGACAAATATCGCCCTCACGAGGCTTCGCATTAGTTAGTTAGTTAGTATTAGTACGAGATACCCTTCGCCACGCGCGACATCAACATTTGATTCTATTCTTTATCATTACAAGATACTTGCATCCACGTATTTGATTCTTGGTGCCCTAAGCATGCATTCGCCTACCTACTCAAGAACGCACTCAGCATGAACCTTTGCATGCGTGCATCGAATGCGTCATGTATTTCAAATCAGGAAATGTCAAGAGTCATTCCGTAGTTCCGTTCCGCTATGCAGAACAACAGGTAAAAGAGTCATACTTTTACGAGCAGCGTCAGCGTGTGGCAGCCGGCATAGTGGTTGCTGATGTGGATGATGTGGATGATGTGTCTGCCGCGCGCTGCCTGGACGCGGGAGTGTAGGGCTGTTGGGTTGCTGCTTGCTTCACTTGCCTTCCGTCGCTGACAAAGTCCATCGCCGGTCTGGAACTTGCATCGCCGGGGGCTGAAGGTTTACCCTGTTTTCTCTGTCGCTATGGGTTATGGGCTTGTGAGGATGTTTTAGCCACAAGTGATGTCGTCATCAATACTGTCTCGCTGCTATCCGAACTAGGCGAGTTGTGTGTTGTGCTAAAGTGTGTTGGGGAACTCGGGGTTTCTGGTTGGGGGAGGGACGGAGGCAGAGCCGATACAGCTGCGCTGCTGCGGCTTGTGACTGGAATCAGGAAAGGAAGAGAGCCCTCAGTAAACGGTCGGGAACGGTCGGGGAGCTCACCCCTGCCTCTTAGGTAAGCATGCTTTTGGGCAATTCCCGTAGCGCGGTCCCGGCAGTTTTTGCTGGAAGTGCGGGTAGACTTGTCAGCCCTGGGAAATGCGTAATCAGCTACCCATTTACCTTCCCGTACAGCGCCCCAGGGAAATGGGGGGGATCGGGATCCAGAACTCAGACCGTCATGCCGTGTGCTCCGTCCGAAAAAACACAGCCTCACTTCATCTCCTCCCCTCCACCCCGGATTGATTCCAGGCCCCTTGACTCTTTGGCGAATTACGAATTTCCCAGGAACCCGGAGCAGAGGGATCCAGACGGGGACCCAAAAGTCATCTCTATTCTTGGTGTTTTACCATGGGGGGGAGTTCTACCGATCCCTATTGCCGGCGTGTCCAATGCAATCTTCGGATCTTTGGACCTTTTGGGTCAACATCTCTGTGTGAGCGCGCGTAATGTGGCGTGCGCGTCTACCTTTACTACCTTATAGTACTGTTAAGGTTCTCTGGGTTCATGTGGCGCAGCCGGCGGCCGGGCGGCCTCTATTGTGGCGTACGCCATGGAGAAGCCTCGGCAGGTTCCTCGCCTTTCAACCACCCCGACCGCGGCAGAGTTCACAAGGACCCTGGACTCTGGCAACATGGGGCCGGGGAGAGAGAGAGAGAGGCGCTTGCGCCGCGGCCGCTTTCGTTTTCCATTCGGGTTGCTTGGAGAACCGGATGCGCTAAACAGGGCACAAGCAAGACTTCTTTTTTTTTCTGCACTCGATTGATGAAGTCTGATTTGAAGGATCGGGGGAGCATCGGAGATCCGGCGGAATAGTTACCGCTTCTCGGGGAGGGTTGACCTTGGCCGCAAGGAAGCCGAGGCCACGACAGCGGTGTTGTTGCATTCTGCTATGCCGCGGGATGAATCTCCTCCCCTGCCAACGTTTGGTGACGTTCGGTTCTTTTCGCTCTTGCTCGGAACGCAATGGCATGGCATGACGCACTATGTACGCGGTATGCCGAGGCTCCGGGGGACGAGGAAGAGTCTGGGGTTTGAGTTCAAGGTGTATAGTGTAGATTGCAATGCCTTGGCTCGATGACGGTATTGCGGCCGACGGGTGAGATGCGGAGAGGATGGACACTAATGTCCACTTCCACCATCCGGGGGACGGAATCTTTCGGACTCGGCCCCGGAGTGCGGAGGAGTTGAGGGGGGAGGGGGGTGTAGGCAAGATGCAAGATATTTTTGTAATTGTCATGTTTTGATGAACTCGGAGGGGATCTGGATGAGTCACCTGTTTCGTCGGCATCACCAGAAACTGTTGATCTTGGGATTTACCTGAGAGATGAGGAATCCAGATTGTGGCGTGAGAGGGAGATCTATGACAGACAGATCTTGACTGCAATTTTTTTTACAGTTTCAGCCACACCTTTCGGGATCTTCACGTCGGGGGACAATCTACAGGCAATCAATATATGGTTTTGTCGATAGCCAGAGTAAGGGATATTAACATTTCAATTCCGTCTGATCGGTACGGAGAAACTCATCATGTCTCGACACCCCCAAGCGCTGACCTGCGGAGGTGAGGACTCCGACCATTGAAAGGGAGTCACGATATGATAACCCCAAAAAGGCTGCGTCTCGGTATCTCAATCAACCTCCGCGCACCCCTTGGCGAAACCGGACATGATTCCCCTCCTCCTGCTCAGCTCTCCGCGAATTCTCGTTGAAGAGTCCAAGCGAAGGCGCCATGCCAAGGCAGCTTACCCGTTATCGCGAAAGCTACTTCCGACATGTGTGATATAGCTGCTTATAATGCGGGTGAGGTCGGGAGGAGAGAAAGGGACCCTCCCCGCATTGCGTGCGATTACGCTCGCTGCAATGCAAGTCGCGGGGTAGGTAAATCTTGTCCCTTTGAATGGAGACGATACGATTGGCTGGGATTCCTCCAGTCCAAATAGGCACGTAGGTGAACTGGTCTCCGTATTGAACTGGGCCCACATTCCGTTTAGAACTCTAGTTTTACGTTTACGGCCGCGAGACCATGGAAGTCCTTGCCGCGATTGCGAAATCGTGCACGGCGCGGTCCTGTAAAGGCAGGTGGCGGGGCGGTTCACCGTAGTCTCCATTCCGATCATCTTTAAAGCGGCGATGGGGAAGGGGAAAAAAAAAAAGGAATAGTTGGGACGGCGGACAACATCCGTAGACACCCCTTTAACCGTCGGCTCGGTCCAGCGCAGAGCCTGCACGATCCACTCTCCCATTCCCCGCTGTTTGAGCTCCTGGTCCCCAGTGAGAAGCGTGGCAGAGCACCAATGCCAGAGCATGGCAATAGGCAAACTTGGGAACGGTGGAGTCAACGGAAGGGTCCCTGCACCGGGATGGGTTCCCGGAGCCTGGACCTCGTTCTTCCATTTATCCAAGGACCAAACACCACTCCCCCCCTCCCCCCGGGGGTCTTTTGCAGCTTTGGAGTCATTGTGGGTCTGACAGCGGGAAAAGTTGATTGGCAAATTTGGGAGCTAGAACGGGATGCCCCGGCGAATCCCAACGTGTCAAATCTCTCCAGCTCCTCTTCTCTCCCTCTTGACTCTTGACTCTTGAGTGGGTGACCCACGCGTCCCCACCGACTGAACAACGACGGGACGATCGCTCCCGGGGTTTCGGAGAGGGCTCTAGACCCTTTCTGGTTTTTACACACTTTCCTATTTGGTCATGGGCAGTGGAGCTTTCGTGGAGCAGGTAATCAAGGTGCTCTAGCCCAAAGGCAGGGAGCTCCTCTTTGGTGCAAAATTCTACCAAATGGAAAAGTCCACATGGGAAAAAGAGGGTCTACGGGTTATCAGTTATCAGCGGCGGGCTTACCTACTGTTAGAGAGAAAGGGAGTCCCATTAACCAAAATGGATACATAGTAAAGATGAAATCTCTTTGGAAGAATGAGGAAGGAGAGTGTATGGACTAGGTATGTAGCTTTTATCCAACGGTCCTTTTGGCAGACTCGAGAGTGTTTAGCAAAAAGACCCTGTCTCTCAAATTCTCAAGTCTCAACCCACATGCGAAATTTCGACAAGCGGTATCCATTCACCCGCCCGGCACGTTTTTGGTCTCGGTGCTACTTTTCCCGCCGAATCATTCCCCCTCTCGAAGCTCTAGATGCTTCAAACCCCCATCAGCCAAGGAGAAGAAGGCTCTCTTCTGCTCCGCTTTTCCGAGGCTCTTCTTCGGCATTATGGCGACTGATTGGTGACAAATGACGATTCAGAAAAACTTCCTCCACACCCCGACCCCCAACGAAAGAAATTCCTTTCAGGGAAATCCTTTTAAGGAAAATTCTTCCATGTGGTGTCTACTCGGAGTTTCTCCGCCTTGGAAAAAGGTCCACATATCAGGATAGCTCCACCAACCCAGCTTTGTGGTTGACACTTTGCGCGTCGAGACCGCGATACCGCGTAATCCTCGTCTCGTTGTCGTTTCGGTAAGCTCGAGTCGTGGAGACCACCCCCAAAGGCAAAAATCAAAGTCGTGGTCGGAGAATCCCCGGCGCCTACCTCTATCGCGACCGTTGACGCGCGCACTCACACACCTCATATCTCGGTCTTTTCTCCGCCTTTCAACGAGTTCGGGTGGCTCATGAGTCGTGTGTGGCGCACGCCCATCCACAACCTTTTTTCCCCTCTATTCTTTCCAGAAGAACCTTGGGAGAGGCGGGCAGCGGTCGTCTTCCGAAAGGGCATCCTCAAGCGCGATCATCACCAAAAAGCTTGTGAATTCCAGGGACGCAACGCGGAACTGATTCAGTTAATCCCCGAAACCTCCCACTTTGCTGCAGGTTGTACGGTAACTATGACTTCAGTCTTTGGGCATCATGAATAATTTGACCATCGTTCCCGGCAATCTTCCGGAATTTTTCATGCAATTCTTTTTCAACACGCCCCCTCCTCTTCTCTGGATACCAAACGACCCTCACATTTGTCTCTTTTTCCCGGCCGGCAAAGACGATTTGCCAGGTTGCAAATCTCTCGGACCAGATTACACTAGAACCAAGATTCCAGCCTGCGGGGGAGCTAATTTCGCAAGGCAGGCCACGCGAATTGGCCACTAATTAGCATAGAGTTTTTCCCTTCGTCGTTCAGCCGTCATCCTGAACCTCTGGCCCCAGGGAGCTGACGTTCTTTTTCGGGCGACTGACTAGCGTATTCGTAGGCGGCGCAAAATCCCGACTTTGATCTCTCGAAAGGACGGCAAAACCTGGGGGAAAACGGGACGGGGTTTGTTGGTTGTGGTTGCCGGGTATGAAACTCGAGGCGTTCAAGCCATACCGATGGGTAGTTCCGTTACACCGAATAAGATTCCTTTTCAATTGCTGTTGGTTGGCTGAACGTAAACCCGCCGCGAACTCAGACGCCGTCTGCAACTCCTGTGCGACAAACCCCGCCCACAGATCAAAGACGAACTGGGTTCACTTGAGTTTTCCCCTCTTTGCCTACCTTACCTGGGGCGCCTGTACCTCTGCCAACGACAAAGTGGGACAAAGACAAACCAGAGACGAAGAGTGAAAGACAAGCCGAAAGAACAAACGTTGGGCGTTTCCTGGAGCCAACATTCTCGGGTTACACATCATCGTTTTGGGGGGCTCTTCGTTTCGCTTCGGAGACCCGTCTGCCGTCCGATCAGTTTCGGGGCGGGTTCCGTTTGGCGTTTTGGGGAGCCAGTGATCTGCCACAAGCGATAAAAAAAGAAAGAACTGGACCATGAGCATTGGACGGAACGGTTCATCCGCATTCTTCAGTTGCCAAGACCTAGAGGCGGGAAACTCAAAAAGGGCGCCGTTTTCTTTCTCCGCAGGCGGCATGGGGACTCAGGAGCAAGCATGCACGATTGACGGACGGCAGGCCACACCCTGGAAACCGTGTCGAGTTCCCGGACAGAATATGGCCGTCGGGGGTCGTAGATTGTGTAAAACGGCAGGTCCGGTGTAAACGGATCGACCGCGGTGTCCGTCAAGCAGCGTATCCGCCATCCACACCCCTTATCGTAGCTCTCGGGCCTTTCCGAGATAAGATACGAGACGAAGACCAAGGCCAACCTAAGACATTGACGGTGAGTGCTCAATGAGGGGTGGTGGGCGTGGGGTTTACCGGCGTCCGGTGCCGATACGGACCGGGCTTATCTCACTGCGCACTTCGTATCTACACTCCATCACGACGAAGGGGCTCGCACGCTATCATCCTGTTGGCATTGCTATTTTCAAACTTTTTGGCTTGATGGAGGGATGGATGGACGGCGGTGGCACCACCACGCCTACACTTCAAACAAACGGGACAAAACAGCCAGCCGCGCCGCCTCTTTCTTCTTTTCCCCTGATGGCGGGGAGAGAGAAAGAGGGAGGAGGGGGTGAAGCAAGGCTTCCGCACGGTGTCGCGCCTGGACGATTTGCTCGAGGATCCGTGCTTTCCGCTCGCAAGCGCAAACGCCATCACTGTTATTTTTGATATCTTGGGGGGTGAAGAGGGTGAGCAACACCACGTCTGTTCTTTTGCGATTTCCCCGTAAGCCCCGGCGCCCCAAGCAAGAGTCCGTACGGGCGAGCTTTCCGGGTTGTGGACCACCCGTTGGATCACTTGTTGGACCACTCGTTGGACCACTGGCTTCGTACCAAGCCAGCGCGTGGGCGCGCTTTCGCCATTTGTTCGCGCCGTCTTTGAGCGAGCTCTGTGGTGGTGGTGTTGGTGGTGGGGGGTTCTCGTTGTCTGTTTCCTTCACCGACCCGAGACGGCGGTGGGAAGGTAAGCTAGGTAAGCGTGGGGGTTTGTCTACGTGTTGTTGGGTGATGCCGGGTGAAGCGTTTGTTGACTCCCTCACCTCACCCGCCGCCGTCCTATTCTGCCGCCGAAGCTCGGAGGCGGTAAAGCTCCCTCTCGTATCGTCCGCGTCCAATATTGGCAATGCTTCAAGAAACCTTGATTATAGTCGTTCATCAGAGCTTGCTTTTGTGGCTGCATACGCCTGGGGGTTTTTTTTTCTTGTTGGCTGCTTTTTTGCTTTCTTCTCCCAACGGCGGCTGCGGCTACGGCTCCCCCCCGCCAGCCCAGGCCCTTTCACTTACATCATCGTCACCGCCATATGCCAAACGCCCATCACGGTCGGACATTGCATGGGGACTACTAGAGGGGTGTGGTGTGTGTGCTGCAGGGCAGCACAAAGGGGGAACTGATCGGGCAGGAATTTAGACAGAGACTTGCAGCGGAATATGACAAGTGATAGGTGAGCGGGGGCTGGAACGGTCCTGGACCACCCGGGGCAACTCGGGGAATCTCAGCGCGACCCGCGACCGCAGTGTCTCGTCGATCCCAACGCTTGCGAGATTACAGAATACAAGAGTGCAGAAACACACAGGACGAAACCCCACGGGCCTGGGTCTGGGTGCCGGCCATGACCGTCGACCGCATCTCGCAGGTGTCCAGCCTGCCACTGTCATGCATTTGCTTGCTTTGGTCGGCAGCGGTCACTGAGCGGTGTCTGTAACGGTAGGCAATCCAGACGCTGGCCCGCTGTCGGGAGATGGGCGATCCTGAGATATCGTGCATTCCAGGCCTGCCCCGCCGGAGCCCGGCTCCGGAGTGACCAAAAACAACAGCACTACCCCCCTCCCTCCGTACAGCCCGCCTTACATGACACCTTTTGTGGTCGGCTAACGATTATTCATGATACCAATCGTCTTGGAGCCCAATCTAAACAACGTGGGCATCGCAGCGATTACACCCCTCGGAGTCACGTCGGGGTGCCCCATCATACTCAACGGCCATCGCTCCGGACTTTGCATCCACCCCATAGCAAGGCCTCGTACGGGGAGATTATTCCAATTGGCCTCGCCGTCATTTGTGATGTTCATCCCACCATCACCTACATACTCATACTCAAAACCCCCACACGACCAAAGTGCGGATGACAATTCAAGTCGACAACGGTCCTCTCTATGGAACGCGATGAGAAAGTCAAAGCTGGGCGCCTCCACATCACATCACATCACACACTTCATCACAGTCGACGGATGCCAATAGCACTTGCAAGAGTGTCTGGGTGACCGTGTCCCATGGGCGGCGCTCGGGACCTGACTGGCCGGGCGCGTGCGAATCCTTTTCATGAGGCCGCGCTCCAATCACCGTTCGGCGCATCGCGCAAGTTGTGTTGCTTGCTCTCTGTTGGGCAAGAGAGTGTGCGCGATGGCCAATCCCCATGTTGGATATCAACCGTATATTTGTCTCCTCCGTTTGTGCGCGCTTCGCAGTCACTCCTCTCCCATCAGTCTGTGACTCACCGATGGGGTTCCTTGGTGGATGCAAAGAAAGGCTTTGTAAAGCGGTCGCAGAATAAGGTACTTGACACTTGCACACCGCGATTTCCTTTCCTGCAGCCCAAACGCATATTTCTTGATTATCGCTGCATGCGCCGGCACCCTCACCTCTCTAGTGTTCCCAACCCCAGTCCGCTTCCCATCCCGCTGCATCAAATCCGATAGCGGGCCGCCCTGAGCGCCGTCGACGAATCTGTGTAATGCACACACCACAACCCACAACCCACTCATCACTTCCCTCATCCCGCTCTTCCACATTAAAAGATGCAGGTTGTCCCAAGGCATGTACCTCGCCTTACGTGCGCTACCGGCTACGCAGGCATGGGGAATCCGAAATAAGGTATACGGTGTGTGTACGCCGTGGCAGACGTGCCAACCCAAGCTGAAGGTCGGGCGGGGGGGTAACTGGTGTGCTTGGGTGCTTGGGTGCCTGGGTGCCTCCCCGATTCGCCCGCGATCGTGCAGCTTGCGTCCCAAAGGAAAGAGGAAAAAGCAAACGCCTAGCAGCATCGCCAGCTGAAACCGCATCCCTCCAGAAAGAAAAGAAGCCCCCCTGTCGGTTGCATGTTTGGGCTCTGCCCACCCCCATTGATACCTCTTCTGCCCATTCGTACGTGCCCTGTCTTCACCGCTCTCAGTATGATCACAAAATTTGAAGCAAACTTGAGAATAAATGACAATGGTACAAACGCAAAAACAAAATAAAAAATGACCGATGCATCTGTAATCTGAGCCTTGTCTGAGATTACTTGGCATCGGGCAGATGTAAGAATGAGCTGTCTCTCCACCAGTGTCTCATTACACACATCCGCCAGGGCATAAAAGTCCGCCCAAAACAAGACGAGACTTATTCCGAAAAGCAAGGTGAGGCCCAGACAGTCCCATTCCAGCGTGTCAATTTTAAGAGACCTGTTTGCGACAACGAACCCCTGGTCACGGCCGCCAACTGGCAGATGCACCACTGCGTTGTCTCCGATTGAGTACGCCGGATCGCCAGGGAAAACGAAAATTGATCAGACTCGTTGCTTCTCTCTGTCCCCTCCCCGCTCCTTGTGCTACGAGGAGTGACGTGTTTGTCTTTTTCGGGGGCGGATGGGGCGCCGTTGAGGGCGTGCGCATCGACCACACTCAAAAGTCGTTGACTTTTTGTGTAACTTGTTTGTTTTAAGTGGATATGGGGGGATGGGAGTCAGGCTCAGGAGACTCACCGCGTGTTCCTGTGTCCACCGCCTGAGAAGCAAATTTCCGCCATGGTGAGAATCGGCTTCCGGCGTCTGATGTTTCTCGCGGTCAATGACACCCCCGGAGCGGTATCTGAGCTCGCGCGGTGTAGGTTTGATACGGATGGCGTTCTCGGGCATACATGGCGGCTTTGTTCAACGTCTGCAAACGCCCGTTTCCCCTGAACCGATAGTGTATCGGGAAATCCATATGCTCCCATGAACATCTTTCATGAGTCCTACATGCCAATCACCGGGATTGAGACGGCACCTGCCAACTATTCCATCCGTATCCGTCGAGAGCAAAACACATACTGAGGACCTAACGGTGCTGGTTCACCCGCACACGGATGAGCTCAACCCTGGCTCTCTCGCGTGCGTGGGAACGCCCCTCCGGCGTCCGCGGCGACTGTCAAACCTACATGAACCGCACGCAGTCCACCGCCGATCCCCTATCAGGGCCCTGTGAACCACCTCGTCGGGCTCGTTAATGCTCCCACTTTTCGCTCCCGTCTGAGGACGTTGAGGTCCGCTTTTGGTCCCGATGCGATGCCCCACTTGTCCGGCTCCGCGCTGGTCCGTGTGTCGGCACCGGAGGTCCCGCGACTTGCCTATTCGGGACGCAGAAGGTCGGGGGACCGCGCTACTTCGGATGATCTGCAAACGGTCGCTTAGCGCGAGATCGAGTCAGTTCACCTTGAGTTATTGCACGACAAAAGCACTTTGAAGGCCTGTTGTGTGTTTGGTTCATTACAACAAGTTTGCAAAGCCATTCACTCCCTCATAGCGTAGGTAGGCGAGACAAGGTTTTCAGAAGATTCTCTATTATTCCGTTTTTGACATGCCGCGAAACAAAGACATCGGGGAGATGCCACATCTCTAAATTAGCTGCGGAGGCTCGTAAAAGAGAGACAAGAAGATGAAGTACGTGGAACTACGCGGAGCGTCTCAAGCCCGCCCATTATTTTCCTCGGTCATTATTTTCGGGAATCATACCATCCTCCCATTTTCCATCAAGAGATCGATGCCGCGTTATGCGTCAAGTCTTTACAGAGGCAGAGTCTCCTCCGCCTCAGAGACGGTACCGTTCGTAACGGCAGCGCGATGGCCGCGGGCGACGTATCCGTAGGCGGGGTAGTACTGGTCGAGCCAGGAGAAGAGCTCGAGGGCGCCGGGGGTGTTGCGCCAGTCGCGCATGAGGTCGAGGGAGATGGAGAAGAGGGAGACGATCTGGACGCCGGCGGCGGCCATGCGGTCGTTGGAGACGTCGCGGATGAGCTCGGTGGTGGTACCCGAGGCCTCGACGTTGGCCCAGACCGAATAGCCCTCGGCGCGGAGGGAGAGGGCGAGAAAAGTGGTGCAGACGTCCGTGGTGATGCCGGCGAGGATGATCTGGGACTTGTTGGCGGCGCGGACGGCGTCGCGGAAGTCCGAGTTGTCCCAGGCGTCGACCTCACCGTTGCGCTTGATCAGGGGCGCGGTCGGGTGCAAGTCGAGGATCTCCTGGGGGAGAGGGCCGTTGGGGCCTGTATTCGTGCCGTTAGAGTCCGAAAGACTGGGGGGAAAGCAAGCTCAGAGTGAAGAAGGGCATACCGGTCTCGGCCGAGGTGGTCAGGACGACGGGGAGGTCAAAGACCTTGGCCAGCGAGGAGTGAGCAAGCATTGAGTTGCGGAAGAGGGTGGGATCAAAGTCGCGGGCGAGGTTGAAGAGACCCTCCTGCAAGTCGACGACGAGCAGCATCGAGTCGTTCTTGTTGAGCCTCTCCCAGGGGACGGCTTGTGTTCGTGTTAGTAAATATCTCCTGTATCCGGTAGGCCTTAATAAAGACATTGGGTAGTAAGCTTACCATCAGCGTTGGCAACGGCGGAGAAGAGCGCCGAGGCGGCGAGAGTCATGGAAAACTTCATCTTGACGGAGGGCTTTTGGGGGATTGATCCTGTGGAAAGCTGGTTGAGTCTTTAAGAGGAAGATGACTGTCCTTGTCTGGATTGTCTGCTGGATGAGGATGAAAGGGAAAAGACCGAACGAAGGTAAGACACTTCACTCTTCTTATAATTAATTCTAACGATACATAGCGGAAGCCGAAAAAAAAAAAGCCACCAGGTGAGAGAGACTTGAGTAGCCCAAGTCGCTCATCTCGGACCAGACTCCGCCAAGCCAGCATCGTGGACGAGTGCTTGGCTGTCCATGACCAAGCCGAATACGTTATCAAGTTGTGGGGTTTGCCAATAGCCCAAGTCACACTGGCATAGGGAGCACTTCCGGCTTGGAGGCATCAAATGCGAGATGCAGGGCATAGAAGCCTCGCCCGTCCCTCCTTCACGGGAAATTTCCCAATTCGGAAACATGGTGGAAGGATGGTGAAGCAGACGATGGTAAAGATGCATGGCTTTGACAAGCATTCGGTAACCAATGTGCTGTACTTTAGTAAGCTCCCCCGGTTCATCCTATGTCGGCGACAATCCCATCAAGCACTCATCGGTAGTGTGCGAGGTTTGTCATTGGTGGTTCACGCTTACCGAGCGGCCCGGGGTTGGTTTGCGGTGGAACTCCGCTCGGTGCGACCCAGACCCGCATATTGGGATTGCGGAGAAACGTCAGCATTGCCATCGATTCTCTGTAAATCCAGTCCCGTGGGCATTACACAGAAGGAGCTTTTCGAGATCTCGGTGTTGGGGAGGGAATCGATGCCTGGGCTGGAGTAAGCTCGACAAAAGCGACGTGACCGAGGGGATCCTACACATACCTGGCCAGCGGGCGATGTTGGGAAAGCATCGTGTAAGTCATACCGCAGCATCTCATTTCTCAAGCCCCGCCGGCGCAAAGACGTAGAACATGACGTCCTGCCTACTTGGCGATGGTGAGATGGGGCAGTCGTTGACGGCTTAGCTAAGAACCCTGTCGGTATTTGATAATGCGGTGGCTTTTGCGTTGTGAGATGCGTCCCGCTCCGTTGTGGAGACGACCTTGAGGCCCGATGCCGCCATGTAAGAGTGGAGGCGCCGATTCCTAAGCTGTGATGGTGCGTGTGTCAGCACCCATATTTGCACAGAGAAATGCTCATCTTTCTTGCTCATTCGCGTTCAGGCAGGGAAATACCGTAAACCGGGGTTTCCTCACAATTCTCCACTATATGTGCCATGGATATTCTCCTCTGTATCTCTCCATCTGTCTCCGAGTCTGCTGTTTTCTCATGTCGTCGTCGTCCTGGGACCATCCTCTCTTCTCACCACTTCTCGTCAATTTTCGTTGCTGTAAGTACCTTGGTCGCGCTTGTGTATTTGGTATATCGGCCTCTTTACTTGAGAAAACAGTCAAATCGATCCGGTGATACAAAGGAAAAGACAATCAAGGCGGACGGGAGTGTATCTCAGGTGTTTGGTAGTGCACCCATGACCCAAGACTCTAATGCTGAGGTTTCTGGGGGTCCGGCATCGACACAAACTACTGGTAGAGGAGCACTAGACGTACACCAGCAGTGAAGACAGGCTCTGTAACCGACCACTGGCGAGATCAGATTGTGAAGTCTGTGGCATGATAAGAGAGAATGACTGCAGAGAACCTTACATCGATGTAGTGAAAGGCAGAAACCAACAACGAAACGGACGAGCTGTTCTGCAGGGATCAAGGTAGCAACAGGACTCCAGCCAATTCAGATTGGGGTGGACATGGTGGGTTGGTCAGTCGCCTTTGTGAGACTTTTGCATGCGATGCCTCCCAAAGCGCGAACAACAATTTGTCCAAGGCAAGACGAGCACTTCTACCATGGGACCTGGGGAGCCAGTATGGACCTTTTAGACCTTCTGACACTAGTCGGGGATATTGGAACAGCATTGGGGAAAGGCTTGGCTTGGTAGATTCCAATCTGGGCTCATGATCAATGACATCAACTGCAGCGACTGCTCATACTGTCTCAACAACTATCAAATCGAGGCATTGATTTGAACGAATCTTGTGACATTTTCTCATTCCGAGACCCTCTTTCCATGTCACTGACTTTATGCAAATGACCGATTGAGAGGCGCCGTACAATGCCCCTTGACCGAGAGTCATCTGTCCGGCCTTTCAAAACGTCAAGGGAATGTTTACTTCTGAATCATGGCTACTCCAAACGCCGGACATAACATGTAGATGATCCGAGTACAACAGAAACCGGAGCAACCGAAGAGTGGTGGATAAAACCGACGAATGGTCGGCAGAGGCTCCCCCAACATTAGGCGTGTCTTCGACATTGTATCCAGACCCATGTGAAATGTTGCCTGTAAGAAAGTCAAGCTGATCAACCTGGCCCATGAAACAAAACACCGTACGCCGTCTTTATCGATATGCAAGCCCTTAGCTCCGCAAGGCCTCCAGCCTGTTGCGCATCTGGTTCATCATCGCCTCAGCGTCCTCCTCTTCCTCCTCGGCCTCGACCGGTTTGGGCTCTTGCGTGACCGGCGCAGCGGGCAGCTTCTCCTTGGACATACGATCCTTCAGGATCTCGCCGAGGACCTTGTCAACCTCGCCCTCGGCCTCCTCCTCTTCGAACTCGTCCATGTCCTCGGGCAAGCTCTCGCCAACCATCTCTTCGATGATGCCAGCCTTCATCAGCTCTGCGCTCAATTCCTGCATGGTACCGGCTAGCTCGGGCAGCCGAATCAAACGATTGACATCCTTCATCACGCCGACACTCGCGCGGATGCTGCCCTCGATCTTCCTCACGGCAAATGCCTCATTGACTTGCATCTGCACGCTGTTCAGTTGCGCCTTGGAGGTGACTAAGCGGTTGCTCGTCTTTCGCGCGCGGATGAGTTCCCGTGCGAAGTCTCGGGCTTCCTTCTGTGCTTGTTTCTGCCTCGTGGGGTCTCGTTGGGCTCGTTTGTCGGCTTGGAGAATGAGGTTCTTCGTCTTGGCCTCCACTTGTCTGACTTGGTTGATGTCGCGGTCGAGTTTACGGATATTCGAACGGATGAGGGCGTTGCATTTCCGCAGCTGTTCAAGAAGAAGGAAATCGTTAGCAACTCTGGGCCTGTCTGTCACAAAAGGCACAACCTACCTGTTGCTGCGGATCAGGCTTGACAAATATGGCTCTGAGTGTCTCCATGTTGTGCGAGTCGACAAACAGAATGGCCGGAGAAGACCGTCAATACGCAGAGCCCCGGATTCCGATGTGTCGCTTTGGTATACAGTGAACGATTCTTCGTAACGCGTTGTGTTGGGCTGTCGCCAGCCTCGTCGGTTGACAGGTTCAATCAGCACTGCCTTGGGTTGGGAAGCGATGTGTCGTCATTCCCTGCCACTTGCTTGCCGTATCGACTGATACGGCTTGTGGTGGGGGATAGTCATCACGTGGGGAATGTGCGGTTGATATGTACTTAATCAGCCGAATGTCTTTATGCATTATATATATCTTTCGCGTACCGCATTAAGCGATGCGGATGCCCAGCCAGGAAATCCTCGGCTTCCTGAACAAGGCACCTCTGACGGCGATAGGAAATGCATTTGAGTCAATGACTGCAGCACTAGGTTCATCCTGAAATACAAATGCCATTCAATCGGTAATCATTAGCATGATTGAAAGTCTACGAGGCGAATGGAAATGGGAAGATGTTCCGCCCTTGTGCCATCTAGCGGACAGTTTGAGAATCCGACTGCGAGCAGTAATAAGTAGCACGTAGGTAGGCGAATCGCATATTCCGGGCGGCCCGTATTGCAGCAAATGAGACCCCTGGTGGATAAGGAAATCGGTGAGGGCCCATGATGATCTCGCTGCCTAGTTGTCCCGCGTCAGAAGACAAGATGAAGTTACGTTGGCTACCAAGATAACGAGCAGAGTGATGCTCGGGTCCGGTTGGATGACGGCGGCTCCGGCACTGTGAGACTGGGGAACACAGAGCAGAACAGACGTCTCATCTCGCTGGAAAATCAAAGATTCCCGATCGCCTTACATTAGTTGACACAAGGCACAGACTGCTCGAGGTTGTTTTATTTTGTGCATGCGTCTACCATGATGCGCCTCACCAAGAGCTGCAGGCGAGCGACATCTATCCACTCAGAATGCTTCTCTCGCCTATTTCGTGGGGTTGCAGGGGGGCTGGAAGCTCTTTCGGCCGTGAAGCAAAACGTCAGCAAAGAGGGGAAGACAGGGAAGTAGGTACTTACAACTGGGGCTAAAGTCCCACACAATAAGAAGTACCTGGTAGCAGCTGGAAGAGGCTCGGCCAGGTACCTGGCACAGCCAAAAAGAGGACCGAAAAAAAAAAAACAGCCCTTGACTAGAGGGAGGAGGGGAACCTGGAGGTGGAAAAGGAGACGGAATTTCTTACCTACCTTAGGTAGTGTACAGTGCGTTCAGCCCTGCCAGGGTCCGGTCCGCAGCGGCCCAGTGGTGGTGGCAGCACCACCTACAGTTGGGCCCCAGTGCCAGCCCAGTGCTCTGCTGGCTAGGTACTTGCTAAGGTACGCGCTGCGTGAGGTAGGTAAGTTAGGTGCTCTGTGCTTCCTGCGGCCTGGTGTGGGTTACCACCAAATCTTTCGGATTCGAGCGCCTTCTACAATTGCCCGTGATCTCCAGGCGGTAACTAGAACCCACCCGGCCTCACCCCAACCAAGTGGAGGGCCCAGCCTTTTCAAACCCGTAGCCTCACAAACCCCTCCAGCTTCTCTCTTCCACACACTCAACTGGACTTTCACATCCTCCAACTCTCACAGTAGTTGTCGATATCTGCGCAACTGCTATTCTTTATACCCTTCCTTCCTAGGTCAATTTGTCAATCACGATTGCCTACTTGCGATACATTTGCGCTCCGCGTGAATCAACATACCCCTCATCCCCCGTCATAGCTCCCTTCTCGACAAATTTCCACCAGCAGAATGTCTGCCACCACACAAACTCCTGAGGGTATGTGCAAGCTCATCTCCCCTTGGTCGCATTCTAGAACTCCAATCGCTGCTTCTCATCTCCGACTGCAATCTTTGCCGTGTTGATTTCTCCAAAACACGAGCTTCCCCCAAGTCGGAACCTGTGCTCGGGCTAACTAGGTGTCTCCATAGTCCTCTGGGCTCAGCGCTCCAGCTCGTCAGACGCCTCCAAGAACTTTGTCTACCTGACGATCACCGTTCCCGATGTTCCCAAATCCAGCCTCAAGGTTGACCTCAAGCCCACCGGCTTGTCCTTCAGCGGTCACTCCGACTCTTTGAAGCGCTCGTATGCCGTAGACCTCGAGCTGTACGCTGAGATCGATCCCGCCGAGAGCAAGGTCAACCACACCGGCAAGAACGTCGAATTCAAGCTCCAAAAGAAGGAACTCAAGGAGGAGTACTGGCCCCGTCTGCTCAAGGAGGCCAAGAAGGTTCACTTCCTGAAGACCGACTTCGACAAGTGGGTCGACGAGGATGAGCAGGATGAGGCTGCTGAGGAGGATTTCTCTCAATTCGGCGGCATGGGTACGTGTTTTGCAAATTCCCTCCTTATTTGGCACCCCGCGGTGGCGGCGCAAGGCATAACAGAGTCTCTTCACGTTCAAAGGCTGATATGGTGGCTTAATAGGTGGTATGCCCGGTATGGGTGGCCCTGGCGGCGGCGACTTCGGCGGCATCGATTTCTCGAAGCTGGGCGGCGGCGGCGCACCGGGCTTGGAAGGCTTGGGAGAGATGGATGATGAGGAAGATGAGGAGGAGGAGGACGACGATGATATGCCTCCTCTGGAGGGCGAGGAGGACGACGGCAAGACCGCCCCTGCCGCTGACAAGGCTGCTGAGAAATAAGCAATCTCTTCATCACGCACCCCGAGACGACTTTCCCGGCACTTGAACCAGCAGTTCTGGCTGCAATGCCCGTGGATAACGCTCTAGACTAACGACCATGAATGTACTCTTTCGAATCAAAAGACAAAAAGAAAAGATGATCCGTGATATTTGGGACTGGTTTCTGTTTATTTCCGATGAGAAGCGGAGGCTGGAACGTTTAGCGAATGGATATCATGGCTCTCTAGGTATTCCTCCAACCTCGCTGTAGGAGTATTTCCCCCGCGAAGGCCGTTTATCGTCTCTCCCTGTAGGCGCCCGGTCCACAAGGAGGTGCGCATAGTTATGAGAAGACGAATTGACCCAACCAAACACCATGGTTCCCTTCATCGGCAGACGCAAGCCTGTCATCCTTTGTGCCCTAGCCATGATCTATCTCTCTTGCCTCTGCAGCACATCATCTTTCGTGCTAACAACCAACTACCTTGTGTCTCCTTTTCATTAATTGGAAATCTGATATTGGCCAGGAAACACGTTTGGGTATACGGCAACAGCATTTTCTACGGGCGGTCCTCTTATAATGGGCACCACAATGCACTGGACGAAAATTGACGTTGGGGTTGGGGGCTCGGCGCTTTGTGTATTAAAGTCTGTCCGACTTGGGGATCGCTATAATACATGCCCTGCTATAACATGGGCGAAGCGGATGGGTGATGTGATATTCCGGCTCTATGAAGCCTTGATCGGTGTTTTTGTGATGTTTGGGGTAGTTGCCGGAAGGACGAGAGAGGTAGTCTGAGAGCTTGAAAGAAACCAAAACATGTCGAAACCAAAGCCATAATCCCGTAACCTCCGTGTCTTCTCTCTCCTTCCAGCAATCTGTTTAAGAGGTTCGGAGACGCGCACATAAGGAAAGTTCGAGGGACTCCTCGCGCGGTGTAAGCACTTTGACCTCCTCAGTGCCCTGCGTTCTGTGAATGAGTCTGAAGGAGCAAGGTGCCGTTTACATGATCTCGTCCTCCATAGCAGCGTCGCCGTTGGTGGCGGCCGGAGCCGGAGCGGCGGAAGCAGCGTTCTCATTCGGGTTGGCACCAGACTCGAAGTAGTCGGCCATTTCGGAGTCAAGCTCCTCCGCCGTCTTCTTCGCAGGACGGCCGGTACGCTTGGCACGAGGCTTCTTGCCACCAGTGCCAGCGGCGGCAGGACCACCCTTACCGGCGTTCGCGTTGTTGCGCTTGTTGTTAGCAGCGGACTTGGGCTGAGCCTTAGGCTGCCTACTATCTTGTTAGTGAGCACTTCCTAATTTCTTGATATGTTGCTTACGTGGTGCGCTCAGCAAGTGTCTTCTTCGCAGGGGGAATGACATTTGCTGCCTGAGAAGCGCCAACGACGATCTCAATCTAATTCCAGTTAGAAGAACGTCTATGGACGGAATTACTATGAGGAGCATACCTTGATCGGGCGGTTGTCAACAAGAAGACCATTCAGCTTCTGGAAGGCTTTGCTAGCGCCATCCGCCTCGCGGAACGTAATGTTGGCAATGCCACGGCTGACAGAGTTGGGTCCGTAGGAGATGTCGACTCTCTTGATGGGTCCAACTGATGTAAGAAAGTACTCCTGATGGGAAAGTCGATGTTAGTTATCCGCAAGCGTTGAGGTTTTCAGTCACTATCGTTGTTCGAACCCGCGCCGCACAAGGGGCAAGACATCGAAAGAAATCCAATGGTCGACCGGAGCATAGGATATTGGCAGCGAGCAGAGCAGTGAGCGTTAGTACGCACGTCAACGTCCATCCCCAAACAAGCCCCATCTTGAGCCACGGCTGTCTCATGCTCAGTTGCCATCAAGTCGGAGGGTATCACCCCAAGTCGTAGTAGCTGCAGCAGGCAAACGTCGTAAAACGTAGCCGTAACGCCTCTTTGGAGACCACCATTGGCGTTTCAGAGTAAATTGGCCATGTGCACTAGGCTCCAAACCTCCGCTGAACTGCCATCCGATGTTGTAGGTTGGCGCATCGATAGCAATGAAGCTGTATATCGAAGCCGTCCTGGCCTGTACTGCGACGATGCTCACTGCTTTGCTCGCTGGAAGGTGCTGCATGTAGCACTGTCATGCTGAATGAGCAGTACCAGACCGAGCTGGTAATGTGGATATCTGTCGAAGACAGCCAACGTCCCATATTTTCAGTCGGCGGAACCAATTGCTTGGGTGCTGACCAGGCGACCTCAAGACGGTACTGTGTTTGCGCGACAGGGACGTGCTCAACTTCTGATGAGCTCTGCGCCATTTCTCAGGATCGCAGACATGGAGGAAGGAGTCTTTGCGGCGTCTTTGACAGATTCCGTTTGGGAAGTGGCAATGGCCACAATGGATTGATCTCGCTACGACGCCGGTTGGGAAGGAGAGCAGGCGAGAAATGACATGTCGAACAAAGTCCGAGGGCTGAAGAGCCTTATCGGCAACATACCTTGATCTGTTGCTCGTTGACATCCTTGGGCTTTGTATGGGTTAGCTTGCACCAGGACTGATGGGGGGGGGAGGGGAGCAGCTTACCAGGTTGCTCACGATCACCTTGCTGTCACCAGAGCCTTGCGCGGGCTTGGCGACATTGGGCTTGTTGGCGACGGCGCCACGGGCAGGCCGCGATGTCTTTTGAACACCGCCGACTGGGGCAGCGGCCGCAGGGCGACCACCAGTGGATCGTCGCTGAGAGCGACGGCCGGGTCCACCTGTAGAGCGACGTTGGGTCGAGAGAATCTCGTCGAGAGACTGGTCAAGCTTTCCAGACATGATTGTGAAATGGGATATGTTTCGTGGAATGCTTTGTTTGCAGTGGTGCTGCGATAGAGTAGCAGCTGGTCGATGGTTCTCTTCAAGTATTATTAGGTCGTGAAGAGCGTGATGCGGAGCGAGGTGCTGATGTGATGAAGAATCAAACTTTGACGCGTAGCTTTGCGCGCAAGGAGTGGTCGGTCTGAAGGGAAAGGTACAGAATACAAAAGCTGCGCAAAATTTTGACGATGCAGCTGAAGAAGTAAAAGTTTGGTCTTGAGGTCGAGGGGTCTTTTGGATGTTGGGCGAAGAAGTCTGTCTTGGGAAGGAGAAATGTTGCGGGATGAAGGAGATGGGCAGGTAAAGGCGAAATGGGAAAGGAGACGGGGCATGGTGCCAGCGGAGCGGCAGGCTGCGGCGCGCCTGACCAAAACAAGGGGGGCCTGAGGACCCAGTTGGCAGCGGGAAGTTTTGATTGGATGTGTTAGTCCGTTTTGGGCCGAGAAGGACCCGCCAGAGCTTGCTGCCTCCTCAGCCACATATCCCCTGTCTGCGCCTTCCAATTGTTACATTCAGGAAGTACCCAGGTAGCTGTTCACTTCACTGGAAGTCTTGCAAGCTCTTCTCTCCTTTTCTCTGGTGCTGTGGTCAGATGCATCCAAAGGTGAGAAAGGTCAAAGTATGAAAGAGGGTAAGAGACAAATGCAATCCCAAAAAGCGCCAGTGTCACCAGAAGATACGATTGATTCAGCAGGCTATTATGAAGCATACATGGGATTTGCTTGGAGAGAACTAAGACAGGGTAGGGTACCTCAGGTCATGGATCTTGGTATCTAGCATTGTCATCGAAAGAACATGATATTGAGTCTGTGCCGTGAAACCCTGCAATAACTTGAGTTTCATCACGGGGTCCAAATGCTCTTGAGGGCTTGAGCCTGATGAGAGTGGCTTCTGAATGGTAATGCTCTAATGTTTCGAGTCTGGAGGTCAGGAGCGTGTAGACTCTCCGAGTATTTGCTTCTTTGACTGCAATGACTTGCAAAGCTCTGTGTTCTTCTTAGGTGGGAATCTCCGGTTGTCAACGCCTGACGGTGCATACTCGATAGCACCTGTCCCCTTCGACATTGATAATCTCTCGTCGGTCGATGTCGGCCCAAGCCTTACGTCTCAGTCGTCCCAAGACGGCCACAGAGTCCCCAAATCTCCATCGCCATATGTATCGTACAGCCACCTTCCATCGGCATCTGACTACCTCACTTGCGCGCTTTCGTGGTCTTCTAGGACACTGCTTTGGCAGACTTCGCGGGTCGCACTGCCTTCTCAGGCTTTTCCCCTTCCGTGTTGACTTCTACATAGTGGTAGAAGATAATCAAAACCATGGCCGCAGAGCCAAGGAAAATCGCAAGGCGGTAGAGATCGTTGTCGGAAATCATGCTGGGCTCGAAATCGTTTGCGCGATGGTGCTTTTCGGTGATGTGACAGAAGGGTCTTTGGGGGGGGTTTCTGGCTTTTGGGTGTCAGTTTTCGTACAATTATGCCATGAAAGACGATAAGACTTGGCATACAGTGAGTGTCTTTCTTCCGAATAACGATGGAAGGAATCGGGATTGTTCGTCAGGGTCGGCTACTTGGACTTGCTGGCGCGACGCACATGGAGCTTGAGATGAGGATGGTGATGGGCGGCCGAACGGACAACGAGACCACTGGAGCTGTCCACGCTTAGACCGGCCGCGCTAGGAAGGACCTGTGCTTGAGTCGGTCCTCCACTCTACTTAGTGCCGCATCCCCCTGGTCGAGCCTGTTGTGACGCTCCGCCCCCACCAATGTAAGCCCTTCACGTGACCCGCCCACCGAGCCTTGGACTTCTGACTTCATCCACGCCGCTCCCACTCTTCTTGGAATTGGTGTGATAACTTTTTGCGTTGCGTCGATCTGAGCGGACCCTACCGAATCGTCTGTCGACATCTCAAAACAACACGACCAAAGTTAAAGCCGCCAGAAGCGGTCTTTCAGTCGTTGCAGAAGACTTTTGCTTCTGCCCACCAACTTTTTCTCGTCTTTAGAAACCGAATACCCCGCCAAGATGCCTCCCAAGAAAGTGGACAAGCCGGCCAAGAAGGCCGTCAAGGTCGAGGACAAGACCTTCGGCATGAAGAATAAGAAGGGAGGCGCAGCCCAGAAGCAGATTGCCCAGATGGCTTCTTCGATGAGGAACGGCGGTAGTGCTGAAGAGAAGCGCAAACAGGCGGAGAAGGAGGCGAGGGAGCGGGAGAAGAAGGCGGCGGAAGAGGCCAAGAGGGAGACTGAAATGCTTCTGAACAAGCCCATGCAGATCCAAAAGGTTCCATTCGGTGTCGATCCCAAAACGGTGGTTTGCAATTTCTACAAGAAGGGCAACTGCGAAAAGGGCAAGAAGTGCAAGTTCTCTCACAACCTCGAAGACGAACGAAAAACGTCGAAGAAGAACCTGTATACCGATACCCGCAAGGAGGAAGAGGAGAAAAAGAAGGCCGAGACCTCTGCCGACTGGGACGAAGAGAAGCTTCGCTCTGTTGTTCTCTCCAAGAAGGGCAACCAACAGACCACTACCGACAAGGTGTGCAAGTTCTTCGTCGAGGCCATCGAAGACGGCAAATACGGATGGTTCTGGATCTGTCCAAACGGCGGCGACAAGTGCAAGTACAAGCATGCTCTGCCACCAGGGTAAGTCACGTCAGTCCAGCTGTCAACCCCTATGCTAACGCGGTCACAGATTTATCTTGAAGACCAAGGAACAGCGAGCGGCCGAAAAGGCCCTCATGGACAAGTCACCTCTCAAGACCCTCACCCTGGAAGACTTCCTCGAGTCGGAACGACACAAACTCACCGGCACCCTCACACCAGTCACGCCAGAGTCATTCGCCAAATGGAAGAAGGACCGACTGGACAAGAAGGCGGCTGAGGAGCAGGCAAAGAAGGCCAAGGAAGCAACTGGTCGTGCCCTGTTTGAAAGTGGCAACTGGCGAACAACGGAGGACGATGATGAGGAAGACGACGATGACGAAGACGACGGAATGTGGAACTTGGAGAAGCTACGAGCCGAGACCAACGCTCTTCGCGAAAAGAGGGAAGAGGAACGCCTGGCTGCCATCAATGGTGGCCCTGTTCCACCAGTGGTACCGGAAACGGAAGCTACCGAAGCGTCCGGGTCTTGAGCTCGCTAAAAGAGGAGAACCCTTCTAGTATGCGCCCGAGGCTGCGAGCATCACCACGAAACAGGCCGATTCCGAGCACCTGGAAAGCCAGGTTCATCCGGTGGCCGTGTGGATGCTGGGCCAAGCCACGGTGGCAGATCCGTCTACTCTCACACCTAAAATCAATGAAGTATGACTACGTACGCAACGTGCACATCAACTTCCGAAATTGAGTACTCGTGAGACTACCGATGGGATATATTGAGGATTTTGGCTACTTAGAGAGAGGCCAGAGAACGCTGGTTGTTACATTCAATCATGACGTAGATCTATGCTCTACACCCTTCGTTCCAGTTCCAACCTTGCTCGTGCTTAGAACTTTTCCACGTACGGTCTGATGTCAACCTCCTGAGTAAACGCGGAGCGGTGTTGCGTGTGCAGGTGCCAGTAGGTTTCGGCAATCTTGATGTTGTAAGCCAAGGGGTCGTTTGAGTATGCTACGAAGTCACTTACCGCATCTGGTGATATCTTGCCATCTTCTACACCGCCATTGGCGACGAAGGCCTTGCCCCAAGGGGTGTCGATGCCTCCATCGATGATGGCGTGTGAAACGTGGACACCCTTGGGACCGAACTCTCGCGCCAAGGACTGGCCCAAGGCGCGGAGAGCGAATTTGCCCGCCGCAAAACTTCCAAATAATGCGCTGCCTACGGCATTAAGTCAGTCATCTTTCAAGAAATATACGCTTCAAGGACAGACCTTTGATGGACGCTGTGGCTCCAGTGATGATCAATGACGGCGGGTGAGGGGAGTCGGGCACCGACTCAAGCAGCAGGGGAAGCGTTTTCTGCGCGAATGTGAAGAAACCCTTTCTGCACGCCATGCCTGTTAAATCGCTTCGTATAAATCAGGGATGAGGTCTCACGTACGGCGCGGCATCAAGACTAGCGTCAAGCTCCTCCCGCTTGAGCTCAAGGAACGGCTTGCGGGCGAAACCACCGTTTACGTTGTAGATGGCGGCAGCGAGCTTGCTTCCGGGGAGCTCCTTCTTGATCGTCTCAAAGGCGGCGTTGACGGCGGCCTCATCTGTGGCATCAGCCGTGATGCCAAAGGCTTGGCCGCCAGCCTGCTTGATCTCGTCTACAATGGCGTTATAACTTTCCGGCTTGCGGGCGAGTAGCACGACTGGGTACGCCTTTGCGAAACGGACGGCTGCTGCGCGGCCTGCGGTTGCGTTAGCTTCGACTGTGTGTACGTCGCGGGCTACGCTATGGTAGAAATGAGTTCTGACCAGTGCCGGAACCCGCTCCGGATATGATTGCGTAGAATGACTTGGAGGCCATGTTTAATCAGACAACTTGGTATCTAGGGAGTTTTTGAGTGATGTTATCAAGACGATTGTCAATTAGGAACTATGAATTGCAATGAGACTTTATGTGATGCGAAGTTCGTAGGAAGAATAGATGATGGAATATGTGGCTTTATTTCTACTCGAGGATTACATATGGTCGGCATGGCACTGTGAGATTAGACCATTGCTCGGATCCATGACGGCATATGCGGAGGGCCGAACGGGATGCCCGATTATTAATGCCCCCTCTCCGGCAGTGCTCCAATTACGGCCCTCGACCCGGCGTGAAGTGCGACGTGCGACGTGCAAGGGAACATCAGAGAATCGATTAGCAAAAACATTTGAAAATGATGAATTTAGATCAATAATCAACTACCTCTGAGCTAGACACCGCGCAATTGATAGGCTGATCTAGGTATTGCACAACCTTCTCCGCTCTACCTCGGTCATTCCCTTCGCTCGTCGCCTTCCTGTCCCTCAAGGGAGATACTGCTTCGCCAGCACCATTGAGCGCTTGCAATTTCTCTGTCACAATGAAGAGATATCTGTATCACGAGAATAATAAATGCCACCTTGCTCATATTATAATGCGATGGATTTTGTGATGCAAAGGAAGAGAATGAGGATGAGTGACATGGAATAAGAGTCGGGAGCTACGATCCTTGCCCGCGGTGCGAACCGCCCTCAAAGGGTAGGGCCCCGCTTTTTGCCAGCTCCTTCTCTCCAACAAGAGTCGCGCCTGCAACCTATCAACGCGTCGCTAGCTCATCTTTTCGACCTCAAGATCGACCTATACCACATCCCTGGTCGATCGCTCGAGGAGAACTACGGATACCCAACAAGTCGGCACTACCTACCTAGGTTGGTTTCGTACAGACCAGACACGCAGCAAACCTCACAATACTTCGTCACGACTGACTACGACTACGCACTTCGGGCACCTACCAAGACCAACAACATCTTGCCCACCAACATGCTCAAAGACT
This sequence comes from Colletotrichum orchidophilum, assembly GCF_001831195.1. Lineage (NCBI taxonomy): Eukaryota > Fungi > Ascomycota > Sordariomycetes > Glomerellales > Glomerellaceae > Colletotrichum > Colletotrichum orchidophilum. The sequence goes on along the minus strand of NW_019172994.1, from coordinate 215,422 downwards.
TCTATACATCTTAGGACCTGTCGAATTTGAGCATATTCATGATGCCACCATTATTTTCCCTGGACTCAAGCATCAAAAATGATCCTGCTTCGCGGGGTCCGGGCCATCCGCCCATCCCACGACAACGCACGCTAGATAAGTTTCTGAGTCGACCGGGCAGCAGCATGCCATCGACTTCTTCCACTTTAGGTGTTCAGACCCAGCCGAGGACATCGACAGCTCAGCCAGCGCCGCGGTCCTCGTTCGCCGTCATTCTGGAATCCAGTCCTCGTAAGCGCACGGGAACAGCCGCCGTGAGGACGGTCGAGGACGACGCAGACGAATTGGTGATATCGGATCTTTCACCACAATTCAGAAAACTCGCAGCTCAAGCAAAGTTGGGCGTGAGTCTCGCCAAGCCAGCCTTACCAGAAGCCATCAAAGATGAGCCAGAGGTCACTTCGCCAGGGGCCGCGACTCCTCCACCGCAGCCTCGCAAGCGTGGCCGGCCAAAGGGCTTTCGACCTGCTCTGATGGGCAACAGAGCCTCACAGGAGGCCGCCGAGAGTGGACCGAGAAAGCTGCGGCCGGACAGGCCCAAGATAGGCGCCTTATACGCGGGGAAACGGCGAGGTCGACCGCCCAAGGCAGCTTCACCAAAGCCGCGAGACATCTACGAGAGTCTAAACCCGCATTTCAACACATACATCTGCGAGTGGAAGGGTTGCCAGGCCGAGCTTCACAATTTTGCGACTCTGCAAAAGCATGTGCTGATTGTTCATGCCAAAAGTGTAGCAGCCAGATGTCGATGGGCAAAGTGCGCCGATCGGCAGCCACCTCGAGAATTCCCCACACCGGCAGACCTCAAATCTCACTTGGAGGATCTCCACATGCTTCCAATCGCCTGGCAGGTAGGGGACGGGCCGCAAGTGTCGTTCAAGCGATATGCTCCCGATGATGGGACCAAGCTCCCTGACTACCTTTTTGACAAGGCCGGCAACCAAATCACACCGTCAATCCGGGATCAGAAGGAAGAGGACTTGTACACGTGGCGCAACAATAGGCGGAAACTCAAGGACCTTTTGCTCTTGAGGGACCAGAACCTGCCGAGCGAGGACGAGGATGACGGAATGGAGGAGGTGGCTGAGGGAGACTGAAGTGGCTGATGGAATGTGGCGCAAGGAAGCAGTTGTGAGTCGCGGGTCGAGTCCTGGCGAGGGCGGCTACGACACCACCGACAAACACTGGATGGCGAGGCGAGCTGACAATGCTTGTGACGACTAAGCTTCATGGCATGGTTTCGGATGAGGGTTGACCGACTGCGCCTCCTTTGGGATGACGGAGACTTCAGGACAACGGGGGTATCCGCTGCAAAGAAGGCCCCTGGAAGTCGTGCGACGGACTCGTTCGGCTTGCTGGAAAGGCCGTTGAGCGGTTTCCCACTTCCCCAGACAAGCATGGATGATTTAATGTGGCCTCACTTGTACTTGACGGGTAGCGGATGAGCCGGAGAGTCGTCGTGTGTCGGAGCATGGTTATTCTTTCGAGAGGGATGGCTTGGCATTGCGGCTCTTGCTAAATTTGACAGTTCAGGCTGATGCAGGAAGGGAAAACGGCGCCAGGGAAGAGTCTGGTCGCATTCCATCTTACATCATCGGCGGGGAGGTGCGGTTTTTTGTGGGGGAGATTGCTCAACGTTGCATGAGGAGACGAAGGTGGAGTGACACCTCGGCATCCAGGGAGGGCCGCTGTGAGGGAAGAAACATGTCCCAGCCCTCTCTCGCGCGTAGCAAGGTGGTGGGAAGTAGGCCGGCTTCCCGGATATCAGTTGAATCCAGTTTCTTCTTAAAGAGGTTTCGGGGTGGGCGAAACGAACAGAGTAAGCAGACATCTGGATCAACGGGAACAGACGAGACAGAGCCTAGAGGACCGCCTAAGAAAATAAAAACCAAAAGAATCTATAGACCAAGTCTAGAATACTTCCCTTGCAGCATAGCAATTCGACAGGCGGCCGACGGACTAAAGTGCTACTGCAGAAGAAAAAGTGAGAGACTGGGCGGGATGATTCGTCGGAAAGCGCACGACACGACGAACCACACCAGCTAGGTACGGAAGGTGGCGATGGATGGCGGCCCCCGCGGTGGTCGTAACTCTTTCTGCTTGGTCAAGTCTTTTCGAGCTTGATTAACAAGCAGGCGGGAAACCTCTAGTGCCCCAGACGACTGGATCGCCGGTCAAAAACCCGCGCGGTCCTGAGTGGTGTGGATGGCTGAAATGGACCGATTGAGGGGGGGTGACTACGCAGCAATGAGGGAATGGAGGGAAACAGCCCGCCGCCACTGCTGCAGGAGACTGTCGGTGTTAGCGCGGGATTGATTACCTACACGATACGCGGCATGCAGGATCAAGTGAAGTACCTATGGCCGTCCATTTCTTGCGTGAAGTAAACCTTGGAGGACGGGTGGCTGATGAATGTCTTGCAAAGTATTGACAGTGCGACAGTGTCTTATTAGACATTTCAGAAACAACCTCAAATATTTTTTTCTTCTTTCTCTCTTTCTTCCCTATCCTCTGGTCATAGGTGGTAGGCGGCAGACGTGGAATGGCCTGCGAGATCAAACACAATGAGGCTTTTTGCCCCGACATCTGTGCCCGTTTTTGCATATTCGTCTGATGATTGATCAATTCTCCCCCTCACTGCTGGTGTTTTGCACGAGCCCTCGAGGGCGAGGGAAAACATGTCAACGGCGGGGATCCTCGTGGGACACAGAGACACGAGAACAGAGACAGAAACAGGGACGTAGGGGACATGATGGTCACCTTGAGAGGCATGGGAGGTTTGTGAGTGCTGGGGCTCTGGCATATAATTGCCGGTGAGCCTCGTATCTCGAGCTGGCGCCGGCGTATCTTGGCCCTAGAGCGTGGCATACGCTCAGTACCAAGCACCAGAGGTTGTGCGTTTGTTTATCCTCAGTCAAGTCTGCCTCCATCGTCGAAACTTGGACGAGCGGGAAAAGATGCATGAGTAAGCACCAGAACGCTTGAAGTGAAAAAAAGAGGAACAAGCTCAGCAAGCAAAGGCATCAACGGTTGGAGAGGCACTAGAGATAGAGTTGGCGAGTAATAGTCTCTCTGTCTTGAAGGTGGTGTGGACGAACAACTGAATGCCTGTAGTCTGTACTCTGTAGGTATCCGGACATACTAGGTACCTAAGGTAGTGTAGAAGAGTCCATTTGCGAGGCGTGGAAAAAGGCCGGCAAAAAAAGCACCAATCGCCGGACCAAATCCCTTTTGTCAGCAAAGCCATCCCAATTCCCGTCTTTGCCATTTTGCAAGCAGCCCGCCCAGAGGCAGGTCAGGAACCTACTATGTACAGGAACCTAGGCCCAGGCCGGGCCCGCTTGAAGCGGAACATCCCTGCCAAAAAGCCGTCCCATTCTGATCTGTAGGTCAATGTACCATCCCCTGCCCCCCCTGGACACGCCGCACAGTATTAAGGCGATGGAAGTCACCTGGTAAACTCCCTCTAACCCCCCCCCCCCCCGAAGGCGCGCATTTCCTGGCTGGCTGCCGTCTTTCGCGTGGGCTGGCACTGGGGCTAGGTACCCCCTGTGCATCGCGGTGCACTGCCCGAGAGCCACTGGACACAGGACAGGCCCGTCGAGAGGTAACAGAGCCCGCCCAGGCGGGGGGCGGCGGCGGCGGCGGCGACAGAAAGAGCGAGACCCAGTGAACTCCCCCAAATGGGCCAAATGGCGCCTGCCTTAGATAGAAGACTGACTACAACTGCGGCGGTGCATCCGGAGACTGTGAACTGGGAACTGTTGGAGGGAGAGAAAGCCACTGTCCATGGGTGACGAGCCTAGACCAGGACTACGACCAGGACCTCCTCGACCTCGACCACGGCCACGGCCATCGACCAACGACCAACGACCAACGACCAACGACCAGCGACCAACGAGCGGGGGGGAGTGGCCTATGAGAAGGTGTGAAGGTGTGGGAGTGTGAAGCCCGTCCGGAAGGACGTCTAAGCCCACATTACTAACTCACTTTGGACTCTCACCTCCCCGTCCATCGCCTACCGCCTACCGTTCCATACCTCTGTCACCTACCTGCCTACCTACCTATCTCTTTCCCTGCTTTGCTTACTGCACCTCCTCCACCACCACCACCCTACCTACCCTTTGGACGCTACTTACACTTAGCATCTAGTCCCACGCTCCTCCCACTTGCTTCACCCTCACCCCCGTTCTCACCTTCACCTTACCTACTCAACCCCGACTTGCCTGCCTGCATACTGCCGCTGCCGCTCCTCTTCCGCTCCATCTCTTCTCCGCACTTCCGAACATCGTCGGCCCTCTTCGCTTCTCCTGTAACTGTCCCGTCAGCCATGGCATCGGTCGCTTGATTGCGCACCCCCGAGATTCCGATATGCCTGCCAGCCGAACCCACCAGAATGGCGCTGCCCAGTTCAACCAGAAGCTGAAGAACCTCTTCCGCATCAACCTCAACAGCGGCGCCGACCGTGACAGGGAGAAGTCCTCCGCTGCTCACGTCCACTCCTCACAAGACGCCGCTGCCACCCGCCCAGAAATCCGGAGCAAGTTCGGCAGCAGCTTCTTCAAGGGCACCGTCGGCCGATTGAGGACCAACACCACCGCTAGCGAAGGCAACCCCCTCGACGAGGCCCTCAGCCCGACCGCGCACGCGAACCCCTACTTTGCCCACCAAGGCCAACCGGGCCTTCGCCATCATAACAACGAATCAGTACCTCCCAGCCCTCCAGACACCCCAAACTTCAAGATTCAAGGTCCTGACGGCGGCCCCGAGCAGCAGACGACGAGCGCCGGACGAGAGGAATTGGCACGGAAACTTAGGAGAGTCGCCAGCGCCCCCAATGCCCAGGGCTTGTTCTCCAAAGGAAAGGGCAGCGCCGAGCGTCCCGCCACCGCCGAGCTGAGCAAGGATCCTTTGGTTCTTGACAAGGACTCGGGCACCCTTGAGATGGTTGACCCGTCCAAGGCGTCCGCTCCTACCCTGGGCGTCCCCGACAAGGACGTCCTCGGAAACCTACCGCCACCCAATCGTACGAATCTCGCGTTCCGGAGGACGTATAGCTCCAACTCCATCAAGGTTCGCGATGTCGAAGTCGGCCCGCAAAGTTTCGACAAGATCAAGTTGATTGGCAAGGGAGATGTTGGCAAGGTCTATCTGGTCCGCGAGAAAAAGAGCAGTCGTCTCTATGCAATGAAAGGTATAGTCAAACCGAGAGATTCAGCAGCCGAACGCCGATGTGGTGCTGACTCGTTGCAGTATTGAGCAAGAAGGAGATGATCAAGCGGAACAAGATCAAGCGCGCCCTCGCCGAGCAAGAAATTCTAGCTACGAGTAACCACCCCTTCATTGTCACGCTGTACCACTCGTTCCAATCCGAGGACTATCTGTATCTCTGCATGGAATACTGCAGTGGTGGAGAGTTCTTCAGGGCGCTGCAGACGCGCCCCGGCAAGTGCATCCCCGAAGACGACGCGAGATTCTACGCCGCAGAGGTCACTGCGGCCTTGGAATACCTGCATTTGATGGGATTCATCTATCGCGACTTGAAGCCAGAGAGTGAGTCGTACGAGCCATTTCCGCGCTTACCAATCGGTTGCTGACATGCTGCGCAGATATCTTGCTCCACCAGTCGGGCCACATCATGCTTTCGGACTTTGACTTGTCTAAGCAGTCCGATCTCGGTGGAAAGCCCACAATGGTCATTGGCAAGACAGGTACCAGCACAACCTCATTGCACATCGACACTCGGTCGTGCATTGCCAACTTCCGCACCAATTCGTTCGTTGGAACCGAAGAGTACATCGCGCCGGAGGTCATTAAGGGTAGCGGCCACACTAGTGCGGTGGATTGGTGGACCTTGGGCATCTTGATTTACGAGATGCTTTACGGGACCACTCCCTTCAAGGGCAAGAACCGAAACGCGACTTTTGCGAACATCTTGAGGGAAGACATTCCCTTCCCCGACCATGCTGGGGCACCTCAACTATCCAAGTAAGCTCCAAATGGCGACACACCGAAGAGTCGTGAACTGACAAGAGTGTAGTCTTTGCAAATCCCTGATTCGCAAACTTCTGATCAAGGACGAGAACCGGAGATTAGGTGCAAAGGCCGGTGCCTCGGATATCAAGGCTCATCCATTTTTCAAGACGACTCAGTGGGCATTGATTCGACATATGAAGCCTCCTATCGTACCTGTCACTGGACGTGGCATTGATACCGTCAACTTCCGCAACGTCAAGGAGAGCGAGAGCATCGACTTGAGCGGATCTAACCCGCTGCAAGCAAACCTAAAGGGCGTTCCTCTGGATAGCGGCCTGACGACTCCCGGTGGTGAAGTTGTCGATCCCTTCGAAGAGTTCAACAGTGTCACACTGCACCACGATGGAGACGACGACCATCACTCACAGCAGAGTGGGCAAAATCTCTCGTGATCCACTGCGTCACTACCTCCAAACCCCTGGCAATAGCAGCGGGCAAAGGGCTTTGTTTGCAGGAACGGGTCAACGGAGTTGGCCACGCTCATCGGTGGGGTCGAGGGAGATGAGATGAGACGACTCTCGCGACAGTCTAAGAGCTAGAGTTGTTCGGCCGGCAGTAACTACAGTCACGGACTATCATTTACAGGCGACGAAATTGAAGAGAGACGATAACTGACAAGAGGCGAGCGGAGGAAAGAGAATAACGTTCCGAGCCTTGAGTCGAGGAACTATCTGTGTTATGAGACCACACTTCAAAGACCCTCACGGTTTTCCCCCTCTCGAGAGCTGTCCGCGGAATTTCTCACGAAAAATTTTCAGCCTGCAGCACAGGGTATTTGTGCCTTCATCATTAGGAGTTTCCTGTTGTTTATCATCCGGTTCCCCCGTTTTGGAGGGAAGTCCTCCATTGGCGTTCATCGAGTTTGGGAAACTGATTTTTTCAAAGAGACGAGAACAGAAGCGAGAGAGCGAGAGAGACAGAGACGAGGCATCGAGTGGAGGAGTGAGAAGAAGGTAGCGATGCTGTGAAAGCGTGTGGTTGTTGAGTAAAAAAAACGAGAAAAAACTTCCTTTGGGAGGGGAATCTTTTTTTGGTTTCTGTAAACCCTTGCCATCATTAACCATGAATGAAACGTAAAAAGCTTGAGAAATCATACACTGCGCAAGAATTGTGTGTGACCTGGAGTTTGATGCACATTAGTGGCGGACTCGGCGCTCAATCCGATGCCGTAGAACTTTTTTCCACATGAACAGCACGGGATTCAGTCATGGATCTCACAGGAAGTGAGTGATTGAACATCAGGTAAAGTAATGATCTAATTCCGTTGCTCTTCACTACTGCGGGCCATGCGAATCTCATTTAAAAACAGTAAACTTGACTCTGTCGCTAAACAAACATTGGTTTCTCTGAACAGATGCCTCAAAAAGACATCATGAGCTGTAATTCGCTTTCCCAGAGCCAACACCTCTTCTTGTGTCAATAGATGGCAGGGCCTTATCCTACCCACCTCCCAGAGTTTTCTCTTACGCTGCCTTTTGGGGGGTTAACGCTAATTCATACAGAAAAAACGAAACATGTGCGCTGCTGGCGCTTTCCCGGAAGAGGGCGATTGCAGCAGTCAGTCTCGCCGAAATGAAATTCGTGGAGGCGCTTTCTAAAGCTTCGCCTTGACGGCTTGCTGCTTCGAAGGGGCCGTCGCCTCCTCGTTGAGGTTGACCGAGCCCGTCTTCTCGCCCTTGCCGAAGAAGATGACTTGCACCGTCAAGTCGTCCCTGTTTCACCTGGTCAGCCTGTCTGCATCATGTGTTACCTCGATCTGCAACCTGACTCACCTGTAGCGTCTCGAGAAGGGGGACGGCAGGGTCAGCAGAGCGGAGACCTGCTCTTCGTTTTTGCCACCAAGGGCGTTACGGACCAGGTGCGTAGCCACGTTCTTGTCCTTGACGACGAATCGCTCAGGGGCGTCGGGAGAAATTCCCCATTGCTGCAGACGGATGGGCGTCTTCTGGCCGTCAACGCTCTTGTCGCTTGCCTGCTCAACAGGCAGGCTAGACTTCTTAGATCCGAAGAGCTTGGACCAGGTGGAATCGAACTGCGAGCTAGAGCCGCTGGCCTGGTTCTCGATCCACTTGCCGACAAGACCAACAACCTCCTCGTTGGTGAGCATCTCCCACAAGCCGTCGGTGGCCATGACGACAAAGTCTCCATTCTCAGGTTCAATCTTTGTGGTTGTGACGATGGGCTCAGCGGTGACGTACGGGGGGGTCTTGAGAAGAGGAGAGGCGGAACGGGCAAAGAAGGATTCACGGAGTCTGTTGGTGATCTCACGGCTCCACTTGTAGCTTGCGTCGCCGAACGCGCGGGTCGGTTCCAGACCGCCAAGGACTCGGCCGTTGTGCACAACTCGGTCCTCGCCTGGGTGGAGCTTGCGCAGCCGGGCGGCCTCGTCGGGGTTGCCACCTGTTTGGTCTACCGATAGGGCGGTAGCAGTCCACTTACCGGACGCTGATCGACGCCCGAGAACTGCGCGGGAGTCACCGGTGCAGGCAACGCGCAAAAGCTTGGATCTGCTATCGTAGAAGGACAAGAGGGCGCAGGAGCCAGATAGAGCAGGTGCCAGGAGCTCTGCAGCCATAGTCTTTGAACCAGCTTTAAGGACCCTCTCGACGCTCTGATTGACAATCTCGTCATCCAGGCGAGTGAAACCGAGCTTGATGGCGGTATCGATAGCATCGGCCGCCGGAGACAAGTCACTGGATGACTGGTAGGTCTGGTTGAGCTCATTAGCGACAGAGGCAATTAGAGTCTGGCGCAGCTTTGCCGAGGTTGTCCAGCCGCTGTTGAGTAATTAGCATCTATCCAAAGAGATACCATAGCTGCAACTTACGCATGGCCGTCGAAGACGCCCCAGAACATCCAGTCGTTACTCTTGCCTGCAGCGCCCGCGGCCTGGTTTGGCACCTCGACAATCTTCTCAGCATGGTCGTCTTCAATGGGGTCATTGCTAGGGAGCTGGACCAAGTCGTAACGCAGGACGCCCTGTCCCCTGTTGACGAGGAAGGACTGCTCCGTTTTACGCAGCTTCTCGGTAGCTTGTTCGGGTGTCAACATCTCGATAACCTTACGGCCGTCGTCGCTTGTCGTTTTTGATATAGGTCCCTCTCCCACGAATGTACCAGTATGCAACTGATCTGCGCCTACGACGAGAACAGAACGGGTCGGGGCGGCATCGCCGCCGGCAGTGGGTCCGGAGGTGAAGCTCCTCGTCAAGCTCGACGCCTTATCGAGGCCGGCTCCGTTATAGGAGTACCAGGCGCCGTAGCCGACGAGGGTGGATACAAGGGCCACGGAGAAGCGGCGTATGTACATGGAGGACTTTAGCGGCTGGACAGCATGCTCGGGGTGGTGTTGATAAGAGGAGGAAGATCGCAGGCCTTGGCGGGTAGCGTAGGACGAGGATAGGTTATGGTCCAAGAGACCCCGTCGGCTGTTGCGTGCGAAGCTACGAGCCGTACATCGGTAAGTTGTCCGTAAGACCCTCACTGCTGCGCGATGCATTTGGGGCAGCGAGATGAGAATGAATGGCGGTTGGACTGGAAGGCGGTCCGAGTCCAATGAGGAGTGTAGAGAGCGTCGTGGGAGGGTTTGAGGAGTGAAGCAACCGGTGGGTTGCCAAGTCGTCTTGTCGTGCCTCAGGCCGCAGACGGGTGTAGGTAGTCTGGGGAAACTGCAGGTGCAGTCGAATGTAGCGCTGTGGGCCCGTGGTGTCGCGTGTTGGTACGGATTAGGTAGTGGAGGTATGGATACCGTCTGTCTTTCGTCCGTAATTAGTGGTGGCGGTTGCTATCTATAGCAACGTGAGAGGAGCAAGTCAGTCGAGGTGATGACCGACAGACAGGTATACTAGCGCCTATCACGGGACCAAAGGCGTGAGATGTGTTGCCGGATATTTTTGGGATTCGTTTGCCAGTCGTATGTGGGCGGTATAAGCTTCTTAGCCTTGCTTGTGATGGGACAAAGTAAACTGAAGGAGTTTGAATGCTCACCTGCTTTTCCCCGGTTGAGGTAGCACGGTAATTAGCTTACCTTACCTGAAGGTTCCTTAAGGTAGCTTACCTTAGGAACGTTCCTGACCCAGCGTTATCTTATCGGTGAGACAGGCCCCGGCAACCCCTTCCCCACCAATTCGGTCCAACTACGGATACAATGTCAGGTCAAAAGTCTGGTCACAGCAATACGCCTCCCACCTAATTACTACACTACTTACCCCGTAATTTATCCTCTACTCCCGAGTAGCAGGATAAGATACTAAGGTTATTCTATATATTTTTTAATCTATGATGTGAATTGTTGCTCCTTATGAATCTTTTGATCTATTTTTCATTTATTTTATTTGAGTATTAATATTGTTAGTAAGGAAGGACCCGGTGGGGAAAGCCATGTTGCTGTAACCAGACTTTTGACCTGTGGTTGTACCTGAGGCACGTTTGGTACCTAAGGCCGGGTACCCAGGTAGTAGTCACACCATCCCCAACCCTTTCTTTCCATCACCACGGGTGGCTTGAGTTGACTCCACGCATTCATAAAGCCCTCCATTGCTTGAAACTCACCTTTTATCAATTCCGGGGAGTGTACGGAAATTTTCGTCACTTATATCGAGGAAATGGCCTCGCAGTAGTGGTATTATTAGATTGGATAGCTCGTAGCTTGTCATGTAAATCCGCGTCGCGCAATAGTTGAACAACATTATTCCATCGAGACTTGTCTTGCGGATATGGTCAGGATCGGACGAAGTTGTACCAAGAGGCAATCAGCAGCCATGCCGGATGATATGCGAAATGCAAAAAGCCTCTTGCAAGGCGGGAAGGATTCCATTCTGTGAGGAGCTTTCCAACCAAATTCTTCGGTCAGAGTCAGGAGATGATTCAATGAGCATCAGTTTTAAGTGTGACTACTATCTATTTCATATTCGACACAAAATATGGCAGACAACAGACGGCATCCCCTATGCTCTGCAAGGACCTGACGCAGACTACACGCGGCACCAGGAAACTTGGCAATTACAGTGACGGTACGCGACATTAGCCGAGGTGAATACTTTGAAATGTCATAAGTTGTAGCGTGAGTCTCGTCTGTTTTGTGATTTATACATCGTGAAGGCTCTAGCTCGTACATCAGAGTGCGAAGGTTGCTAGTCACGCTATCGCTATTTCTTAGGTCCGGTCAGTGTAAGTCGGCCCCACTATGTTCTCGGTAGATGAAGATACAGTATCGCCGCAAACATAGAGTACTCCCTAGGTAGCTTAATGACAGTCTCGTGGGGGCGCAAAACAAGACTTGGTAGCTTGATAAAGACCAAACGCCATTGCTGAAAGTGCCCCGAATTATGGAATGGGAAGGCCGGCGTGGGGCCGTGTCCGGACGCGACGTCCGATAAGAAAGCTTATGTAATTCCGTAATGATCAGGTCATTATAAGGTGCTGCTGGTAAGAGCTTTCAACTCCCATTCAACCCTGGAGAACCTGTGACTAAGAAACCGTGAAGACATAAAATCTGCTGGACACGCCACCCAATGAGCTTTCTTGCACAATATTATGGCTATGGCGGTTGGTACGGCCTTTGCAGACTGTTGGTATCAGGGGGCAGGCAGCAGGCGACAGCCTGCCCCGACCAACAAGTGGGAACACGACGGAGCTTGGTGCCCGCCCCGGAGCCGTCGCACTCGACCTTTACGGCCAAGAATGGCCAGAAATGGGGCCCAGGTCGTAATTAGTTCACTTCTCTACGAATGATAAGGCAGGTTCATACCCAGACCAACGGATAGCCAACAGACTGGTTAACACCTCTTCGTGTCTTCATTGTACCTATCTCCCACGCACCTTGCCTTTAGACAAGTATCAACAATCCAATCTAGGTACTCTGGACCGATGGAAGACTGGCGTCGGATTGCAGCGAGGGTTCGGATTTTCCACAGTTCATATACATCCGCTCCTTCCCCAGGACACCAAATCTGACACTTGACCCAATTGCCATCAATTTTTTATTCTCCTACCTCATCTTAGGTACCCAACCTGGGTAACTAAGAGTATTACCACGACCTTGGGAAGGAACGCCGGGTTAGTCACTGCCTTCTTTCTCACCAGATGCACCTGTCTGCCTATGCCGCTCCCCGCTATTTTCCCATCTAGGTACCTACCTCTGCGCACTCCCATTCCATTACCCTTGAGTCCTTTCTACCTACCTCTCACCACCTACCATACCTCCCTGCCTCGACGACTCCGTCCATCGTCTGGCGAATTATCCCAACTTCATCCATCTTCACCTCCCTGGCGGCCAATATGCGACTCCTCGTCTCATAAGTACCTCTTCCTTTCTACTTCACCGGCTCTTCATTCATTGGGAGGATCCAAGAAATATTCCTGCAAGAAACACACTCACATCTGTTTAGGCCAAGCGATCCATCGTAAGTGTCCTTGAACGTATTCTTTGATACCACCAGTCAAAATGCCACACACTGGGCTCATTTCCGCACTACTCTTTGTGTCCCAAGTGGTACGAAAAATAATCCGCTAACCTTCTTCTTAGAAACAGCGGCCACCGCTGGATGTTTTTTTGGAGTGGCACGTTGCGACTCTCGGATATCAATTTGGCTTGTTTTCATTGCTTTATCACTACTTCTTACGATGACACGCCGCAAGTTCAGCAGCGATTTGGCTCACGCCTCTCGAGAGCAAGTTGAGCATATTTCCGGCCTCAAAAAGGGAGATGACGACGGTGAAATCACCTTTGTTCTTTCCCATAACGCTCTATCCTCTCCTGTGTACGTTCGTCTCGTTGCCATGGACGTGGACGAATATCCACAAGGCCTCGGTTTTGTCGCCTTCACAATCGAGGAGTCTGTCTCGAGCGAGGTTTCCGAGGTCCTCGACAATGTTCCCAACTTTAGTCAGGGCAAAAGCATACTCGACACACTTGTCATGATCTCCAAGAAGTTGAACACCGGACTTGACTCGTCGTATGACGACAACGACACAGACGTCGAAATGACGGATGTTGACCAGGACGAGGAGGACGAGGAGGACAATGATTACGACTATGACGACACCGCCTTTGGTTTTGATTTTGCAGGCGATTCTGTTCCGCAATCACTCGACACCCCCAACAGTCCACCCAAAATCACTAGCCGTCTAATCGACGATCTTCAGAAGGCCAAGGAGGCTGGTTTCAAGATCTCTCTGCTGAGCCACGCTGCCAAGAACGAAACGAGTTGCATCTTTTCCCTTTCTCTTCCGGTTGCCCACCTGGGAATCAACGAGGACACGCTAGAGGCCTGGGAAGTAAGCGCTTTCGACTACATCGTATTACTATACAAGTATGATGCAGGTTATCCTTGCGTGGAAACCTTCACGAACCTCCCGTCCGGCCATTCGAATTCCATGCACTTCAGCTTTGGAAAATGCGCCTCCTTCAAGCCCACTCTCAGCTCAGCACTCATTGCATTCAGCCCAAAGTTCAACACTGCCAAGGGACGCTCAGCGGAAGAGGGTTTGGCAAGTGGAAACTCTCGAGATGCGGCCTTCTGCTCAATGCCCATTTCGGATTCGATGGATAATTTCATGAACAAGGAACTTGCCAAGCTTCTGAAGATTCGGTTGAATTACGGCGTCTCTTGGGACGGCGCAAAGGACATGTTGGAGGACCTGACCAAAGATGGGCACTTGCGTGGCTTCAACTCGAAACAGAGCAATCTCGATCCGAACCGGAGCCGCACTTCTCACAGCCTGAACGACAACGATGCCCAAGTCTCAACGACCACACGTGAGTCACTCAACAAAGACTATGTACGCCACAACCCACGGGCGCCAGGCCCGTTGCCGTGCGAAGAACTCAGCTTGCCTTTGATTGCTATGCAATTCGCTCTGCGATACTTTGTCAAAAGCACGCAGTACTGCCTGGTGTGCCACCGCAAGACGGAACCTGGATTTACTGCTCTGAAGCCGTACGTCTGCGACTACCCTCTCTGTCTCTATCAATACATGGCTTTAGGTCTGGGTCCCAGCATTGAGCACGACATCATCGCTCGCCCCTATATCGTCGATCTATTGGTCAGCTTTTGCGCTGCTGCTTTGGAAAGTGGCCGGATTCGAGAATGGCCGCAGGGTCTGGCCATCAAAGTTCCCATCCTGAACCGAGTCTTGACACCAACGCCAACCATGCCGATGACCATGGCATCGTGGTCCACGCGCAAATCCCAACAATCCACGCAGGCCGCAAAAGATGCAGAGACTCAGATTACGAGCACGCCAATTCTAGTCTGGGCTCAAATTTCCGCCGGGAAGTTCAACGTGGACTGCTCGCAGAAGCTGGAGCTGCGACCTGGAGACATGATCATTCTGGCCAAACCTGCTTTAAGCGGTAACGGGCAAAATGTCGATATGCACCATTGCCGCGTCAAGAGTGTCAACACCATTCATGACGACGACGGCAACATTGGCGGCAAAGTGTTCGAGTTCGACCATATCATGTCGATTCAAAAACTACTGAACAAAACAGGTCCTGCTCGTCATCGGTCGAATGAACCCTCTGCATCAGCCTATGAGATTGATTATAGCTCTAAGGGGAGGATCGATGATGAGGAGGGAGATGCTGAGCTGTATCTCTACAATTATGACCTCGACAAATTGAGTGCAGCCTACCAGAGAGAGGCGTTGATGATTCTCGTGCAAACAATCCCCCCTATCAGACATCTGCGAGACTTTCTTCTCAGTCACAGAGGCTCACCTCTAACCGATTACAAGATGATCTCCAAGTCGGCTCTAGCTTTGCTTCGATGGATCGTGGCTTCCAACCGCTCGTTTATCGTACAAATTGATCAACCGGTGGACCTCGACATTGGTGGGATCAAAGCGACAGAGAGTAGACAGCGCGAACGCTTAGTCGGATTGAGTGACGACTGGATGCAGTTCCGATTTGCCCAGGGATCTCCTGAAAAAGAGAATCGCTTCAAGCAAGAGCTTGAAAAGGAGGCAACCACGCAGCACCCGACGCTTTTCGCCTGGCACGGTAGTCAGCTCGGAAATTGGCACAGCATCATCAGGACAGGTCTGGATTTCAAGGATACCGTCAACGGACGCGCTTTTGGACACGGCGTATACTTCGCACGCGACTTTGAAACAAGCATGCACTACTGCAATAAACTGGTTGTTTCGACATGGACGGGCTCGGAACTCAAGCTATCCGCCGCAATGAGTCTCTGCGAAATCATCAACCGTCCTGCGAAGTTCAAGTCCATATCGCCGTATTATGTGGTCGATGAGGTTAATTGGATCCAATGTCGCTATCTCGTTATCCAACGGAAACACGCATCTACACAGGAAGCCACACCGGCCCCCAAGCCAGAGTACATCTCTCAACATCCCCAGTGGAAAGTGCTGGGAATTGGCAAAATTGAGGTGGATGTCCCAGCCGCTGCGCTGCCAAGATGGCGCCAGAAATCCACAGTGACTGGATCCTTGCCGTCTCAGCCGATCGTCCTGGTCGATGATTCGGGCGAAGACGAGCCAGATGACTTCGACTATATCATTGACCTTCAAAAGGGCGAAGAGGCTGACGATGATGACACAAAGACTGTCACGCTTCACCTCGAACCACATATTGACCCAGACAAGACCCCTTTCACGCCGGCCACTCTTGATATGGAGTCACTGCCTCAGCTGCCTGCCCCCAGCTGGGCCTCGGACCAAGGACGACAGGTCATCGGAAAGGAGCTCAGCAAGTTGCAGAAGTTGCAGGCCAAGACACCTCTTCATGAACTCGGTTGGTACATCGACTTTGAAAACATAACGAACATGTTTCAATGGATTGTTCAGCTGCACAGCTTCGATAAGTCCTTGCCCCTCGCGCGAGATATGGAGCGAGCAGGCGTCGACAGCGTTGTTCTCGAAATCAGGTTCGGCCGCCAATTTCCTCTCTCGCCCCCGTTCATCCGCGTTATTCGCCCTCGTTTCTTGCCGTTTTCACAGAGAGGCGGTGGTCACATCACAGCCGGCGGTGCCATGTGCATGGAGCTCCTGACCAACAGCGGTTGGAGCCCTGTCAGCAGCATGGAAGGTGTTCTTCTCCAGGTTCGCGTGGCCATGTGTAATCTCCAACCCTTCCCAGCACGACTTGCGCGCCAGGAGAAAGGTCAGCCTGCTGGAGGAAGCGATTATGGTGTTTTTGAGGCTGTTGAGGCGTATAAGCGCTCTGCCGCTGCCCATGGCTGGCAGGTGCCTCCCGACCTGGATATGACTGCCAATGCGCAGTGAAAGACGTACATGATAAGGGAGGTGGACTTATAAGACTGTTTTCTCTCTGTCAAGATGGCTCATGATGAGGCGTTAACATGGAGGTGACAGGCATCCAAAGAAATCAAGCATAGGAGTCAAGGGATGAGGGAAATCATAACAAGGTCCATAGCGGCATAGTCTAGTTTCTTGATTCTCAATGGCTTTAGGTTATTGTTCCAGTCAAAAATGTCCTCCACATCCTTTGTTTCTACCGCAGCTATGAACCGCCGAGCAACCTTCTGTGTTGGCACAGCAATAGAATCCGATACAAAAGTACATGTCTATGGCTCAGCATGCAGCCTGTGAAATTGTATACAAATATTATGGTAGTTTTATCTGCAGAATATATGGATGGGTTCAGTGAGCGGTTGAGCCTGTCGGCGTCTGGTTTCGGAAAGTCAGAAACGTACAACACCTTCGAGTCGTGCCCCGTATCAAGCACCTAACATCTGCCCCTGTTGAGGGTTGCAAAGAAAGTATGGGCAGATCAGGATGGGAAACCAAACTCACTCCATACTCGCGAAGATGTTTGAAATTAGGCAGGCGATCGTCCTGTCTCAGTGGCGCTCAGTTGAAAAGAAGGTTGGTGCTACCGGGGAGTAGAGGTAATTTTGACAACGATGACATGTCTCCAAAGTAGGTAGATGGAGTGGTCTGCAGGTCACATGGGGTTTGATCAAGGGATATCGTATAATCAAATAAGGCAGATCTTTTCGGACCAGATCAATTGCCAGTATTGTCAACACAACGGCTACGCTCGACCAAACATCAAATCGTCTTCATCTGAAGCCTCTCCGACCCGTACGGACTAATCTGGACCGGCTTGCCGCCCGTCCACCGGTAGTACCCAACGACCTTCTTCAACGCGCCGCCCCAGCCGAGCTGCCTCCTCCGCCACGCCTTCGGGTTCGACCCGTCCCTGCCCTGCTGCACGACCATGGTGGGGTTCACCGCCGAGTCGGCCATGACCTCGACGTCCCCGCCGCCGGGCTCCGCCATGTCCATGTACATCTCCGTCGCGAACTGCGACGGCCGCCGCCATCTCGACCCCAGAGGAGGAGGCATCGAAACGGGGGAAATGCCGTTGTGGGTGTTGGCGGCGGCGAGGGAGTGCGTCTTGGTGGATGGGAATATCGATTCGACCGTTCCCGCGGCCGCTACTTCAAAGTACACCTCTAGGCAGCGCAGCTGATCTAGGTAGATGATGAGGAGACACAGGATGGCGGCGCCGATGGAGGATACCCAGAATACCCAGAATCGCGGCGCGTTGGGAGAGTACTCCTCGTTCATGGAGAGGATGGCGGACACCACTGTGAACGGGAGGAGGATGCCTCCGAGATACGTGACGCGGTCGAGAGCGCGCTGGTTCGCCTCCTTGCCGGCGTCCCCGGCCATGGCGTTCGGATACGGCTGGCTGGAGCTCTGCTCAGGGATGTGCACGTCTCGCGTCTGCAGCGCCGCCGTTGTCGGTTGCGTCTGGGGCCAGGAGGTCTGCGGCCGCGGTGTCGAGCCGAGCCTTGACATGGTGACGCGGCGCTGGAGACGCTCGAGGAGGGCCCGCCAGTCTGGGTACCGCATGCCGCCCAGGAGCGGCTGTCGCGCTTGGTCGTTAGCGAGGTCCAGGTTCTGCTCGAGGGACTCCGTAGCCTGCCAGTAGAGGCCCCCGTCCTGCAAGGACCCCGGATCGGAGCATGACGGGAGGGTCTCGAAGAAGTCGAGCCACTTGTCGTGGACCGCCTCGCAGAGGATGTCGGGGAGGGTTTGCCTGGTGACGTTGGACTGCCTGAACGTCCTCAGGAGACTGTCTTCGAGGCCTGGGAGTTCGTCGCCCTCGGCGATGAGGACGTTCCAGATCGACGTGCCGTCCATCTGCGATTCGTCGATTTTGCTTTGCCATGAGCGGGTGACGGAGAGTGGTCTCCGAGCCTTTTGAACCTGTGATGATGGATCGTTCCATATGGGACGGTCCAGAAATAGGACTAGCAGGGCGTCAATTCAGTATAGAACACATTCATGAGGCCGTCGGGGTCATACCATCAGCTTTACTACTCATCCACAAGGACGCATGACAGAACATGACTGCCTGCCCATCCCTGGACATCATGTGGAAGGGCGCCTCGTCCATCACGTCCACCAGGTCAGATTGCCTCGCGGACGGCTTATACCCAGGATCCGGCCCGTAGTTCCCCCTAGTAGTCTTGACGAGTTCTGGATACGCAAACGAGATAAAGCTCGAGCCCTCATCGCCCCTAGACGGTCGGTGTCGCCGCCTCCCCGCGTGCGCTTCGAGAAACCCGGGATTCACGCCCAGAGAATCTCTCAACACCTGGACCAGATCCAGCGGCAGGCCCTGGATGATGGTGAGCCGCCTCCGGCCCACGGCTTCCCTCAGGAGGTCTTCGGCGTGGTTGAGGAGTCGCTGCTTGCACTTGTCGCTCTCCCAGTCGAGGACGTAGGCGGACGAGCTCGACTCGGGGAACTTGCTCATCAGAGATGATCTCCGGACAAGGAGCGCCGGTGTGTTGGACCGTTTCGTGTGATCGGCTGAGTCGCTGGTCGTGAGAGGCGGCGACTGCTCGAATATCTTTGATCCGGCCATTGTCCCTATTCAATACGGGTTGATGGAAGCCACTTGTTTCGAGTCGTCGGCCTGGTGCTAGAATATCTGCCTTTTCGACGAGAAACATCTCGAACGACGCCAGAAGAGAAGACCACCCCGAGTTATAATGAGTGAGATTAACCATGGCTGACACCTGTCCAGGTGGTTTGTCAAGTGACCTGAGCTAGAGCATCTGAATTTACAGCTTTCCTACCCCCTAAGCTCTCCCCACCTGTGCTCTAGTTCCCTCTTAGTCTGACTTAGGCCTAAGTAAGATGTGTGTCGGCCGGCCATGGCAGGTTCGTGGCTGACTGTCGCGAAATGACGGGGTTGAGATTCGCGTGCTCTAGTTTAGTCCTGAAACCATCTGGGGGGGGTATCGACAAGTAGGCTTGCCACGTCAAGCCATCCCCTTTACTTGTAGAACACGAAAGGAACAGCTTTTTTGGAACACGCTCATGATCAAGCTCGGTACACGGCACGCCCGGTAGAACCGACTCCAACAGAACATGCACTTCAGGATTGACTCTCTCTGACATGTACTTCGCACTAGCAATCCATGGAAAACCTCCTGCTTGATGGAAAAATGACGGAAGGATCGGGGTACCGAAAATCAAAGTGCCTTCGATCTTGTGATCGCTTCTTGCCCGGCCCTCTCCTCCTTCTGGGAAGACATCTGAAAGGGGGTGCTAAGACGTCATCTAGAATGCTCTAATGAGCATCTCCTTGACCGCTTCAAAATGTCTTGAGACATGGATGTGTGGACGGACGTTGTAAGCAGACAGAAAGTACGTGCATGTTGTGGAAATGATTGATGGGTGCGTAATCAGAAGCGCACAAGCCGCCTACAAGTCCCCTTCATTGGGTACTCACCGAAGACGCACTTCACCGGCTGGGGACTGGCGCTGTCAACCCTCCTACTTTTTCTTTCGCGGTAGGTACCGGGCACCTGGGCACCTGGGTACCTGGCCTGGACTGGCGGGGTTCAAGCCACAACGCGTCCCACCGCGACTCACCGAAACAACTTCCCACCGGTAATAACCGACGAGAACGAAAGCAAGACAGAGAGTAGCTGTACCAAGGTAGCGCCGCCTGCCGCCCAACCTTACCTGGTCTACAATACGAACACAAGAAAAGGACAATTGCACGTAATGGAGCAGGGGCGGGACTCCACGTTGCTGCATTCGCAGCCGGAGTTGTCGCCGTTGGAGGCTGAGGTCCTGGAAGAGTATGAAAAGTTGGCGGATAATATGAAGAAGGTTCGTTCGCCCGCATTGCTTCGCTTCCTACAGTTGGACCCGGACCCCTCCCCCCCTGGTCTCAAGACACTATTTAGGTACTACAAACAAAGCTTCAAAGCTAACTCGAACTTTGTAAATTAAAGCTTGCTTCAACACTGGAAGACTTGAGCGGCTCGCCGAGCACCGAGATCCTCGACGGCCTGCGTGAGCTGGAGCGCAAGACGAGCTTGGTATTTACGCTCCTCAAGGCGAGCGTGTACAGCATAGTGCTGCAGCAGGAGATTGACTGGGGTGATCAGGCTGGAAGCCAGGAGGAGTAAGGGATGCGAATACAGGATCACAAGGGGGCATTCGACATTTGCAGCGTTCGGCTGGTTGTAATGCGAGAGGAAGACGGAGAGTGCACAAATGCATGACGAGACCACGATCGGAGCAGATACCCCCAAACTACACGACGACAATCACAATACGACAACGAGGTTTAACTTCACTATTCGCGGGGTAGATGAGACATTGTAGGGAGATCTCTAGTGATTTGCGCTTTTTTGAACATATACAGTGGTATACAGAAGTGGTATACATATTAATATACAGATCCGCCGTAGTAGACCTTCCTCACATCGACCATCTTCTTTCCGCGACCGATGGCAATCTCCTCCGGGTCGGGTTGGTTCAGGAGGGCCTTGTAGACGGCGTTAACCGTGTTGTAGGGGTTCTTGGAGCGGGGAATCTTGGCGGCCAAATCGTGGATACCAGCGAGGCGGGCCATTTCGAATATCCTGTGAGAGACGCGGAGACCGAAGCCTAATTGTGTCAGTGTATATGTGTCAAAAGGATACGGTTGAGGAACTGGCGGGGCTAGAGCGTACCTGGCGGACGGGAGAAGAGCTGCACAACAGTTCCCGAGATCTTGGTCTCGACGTTGCCGTAAATAGTGCGGTTCTCATATCTGCGGATGGGCTTCATGTTGCGGATGGCCAGGAGCGTGGCCGTCGCGGTCGCGATCTGAGCATCCGTCGACTTGGCCTCTCCCAATCCCAATCTGCCGTCTCCGTTGCCGGCTACGACGATGACGGAAGCACTGCGGATCTTACCCAGACGAGTCTGGTTAGAAACGGAACGAATCACGACTCTCTTGGTGAGAATGGAGAGAATCTCGCTGATCTTCATGCCGGTGGCTTGCTTGAGCTTGATATAGCGACCTGTGGGGTCGAGACCGTCGTCCTCGGCGTCTTCCGGGGGTTTGTAGAGTCCCTTGACACCCTCGACCTTGCCGAGCTCAGGGGCTATCGCTGAGTTGCCGTGCTCGCCCTCGATGGCCTTCCACGACTCCACGCGGGGTGGGCGAAGGGGGTTCTCTGTGGTGTTGAGGGATTCTTCCAACTCATCGAAGAAGTGCTGATCAATCTGCTTCACCCAGTCGTCGCCTGCGATAGACTCAACCTCGGGCTTCTTGACTTTCTTGGTTCCAAGCACATCAGCGTCCTGCTCGATCAAGAACTTGCGGCGCAATTCGGGGTTGTTCTCAAGCTCATGCAGCTCCTCCTCGGTGAAGTCGAGCTTCTCGGGGTTCGTCTGCTTGACCTTGCGTAGCGCCCTGGCAAAAGCCTTGCCCATGGTGTCCTTCAGCTGGCCGTCGACCCTGTCGGCCATCTTCTCAATGTAGTCGTCGACCCACTCTCTCCTCGGGAGCCACTTCACCTCCTGGGGCTTTAAGGTCTTTTGGGGTTTCGCATCGATGATGGGTTGGATCGTCGAAAAGTCCTCGATGTAGGGCTGCGTATAGGGATCCGTCCGTAACCGACCTTGAATCACCAAATCTTTCGGGTCAATGGCCTCCTCGGCGGCCTGAAGAGCCTCCCATTGCTCGGGAGTGTACTTCTCCTTCAGAAACTCCTTTTGCTGTTCCGTGTACTCGGGGAAGTGTTGTCTCGCATACGACTCGATCGCATCCGGGTTCGTCAGGCCCATCTTCTCGGCGGTGACATTGTTGAATCGTGATCGCCTCCGACCTGACCGGCTAACGGAGCTGTGGAATAGTCGATAGGGAAGGGCGGCCGGTGCGCTCGAGGCGGAGGAGACGCATCTCGACAAGACGCTCCGCGCCGGGCGTACCGAGTTCATCGCAGCAGGGAGGGGCGACGTCTCTGCACCAGTTCGTCACCGGCAGCAAAGGGTAGAATGAGTCGCCTGGGAGTGGGTGTAATAGTCGCGCGATGGGCTCTTTGGTTTTGAGCTCAAAGTCGCGCCAGCTGGTCGACAATTTTTTTGGAAAGCTCAATTGGATCGGCTTGCATTTGATTCCCTGGGCTTGATCTCAACCACCTCATTGGTCAACGAGCCCGGTCCTTCTCCCGCTTTTGGCCCGTGCGCAAACGGGTGTGACGGAGCGGAGATGTTCCTCGAGTCACATGACTTTGTGAGGTCAACGACACTTGGTTGGTGCCACACCGAGGAGCAGCTGGCTTGTTGCCTCACCGAGTCTTAGCTAAGTCCTGAGGCTGGCTTACCTTACTTAATCTTGGATTGTATGGTCTTATGCCGACTTTTAGCGTTGGCGATCAATTCGCAGCCATCAAGCTCAAAAGCCCGAGTATGTTCGACCAGGCGATGAGCACATCATTCTAGTAGACATCATTTTGTGAACATCAAGGAGTCAGTTCAACCCTCTCCAGATCGGAAAGAACGCAATGGCCTCCTTTGATGTTGTTGCCAGGACTAGCAACCACATGGCCAATCCAATGCATGCCTGCAGCAGAACGTCTTTCCCGTGAAGAAACCCAGGACCCTTTTTATTAGTGCCGAAGTAACCGCTGCAGCTCGTCCCTGCTCGGCCAATCACCCTCAGCAGACATCAGTCGACTTTCTGCCGCAGGCCTGAAACGCGCATCGATGCCGCCCCTCCCCTGGCCGCGCCCTCCTCACACATTGAACCACCACGATGCGGCCATGTCGCGTCCTGGTCTCACACTCCCAAGGCGGCCTAGCCCGGCGAAAGGCACCAGGGCCATAGGGCCACCTCCTCGCCCTTGCAGCGCACCCAATTGTGACGTCTCCCGTTTCGAGAAGCCGAGCGGATCTTTTACCTACATCTTGGCGCCTACTAACCCTCTTATTCTTCCCTTCTGGCCTACCTTATTTCGCATCTCGTGTTTCCTGCTATCGAACCAAAACCTTCTAATCCGGTCCCCCAACAATACGTACATTTTTGTTCCCTTGTGACTGGCGCACTTGAGACTCAGACCTTCATTTTTGACTTTCTGTACACTTTTAATTCCAACCAACACAGTCCATACCGCCCGTTGCAGGTGTCTTTAAATCTCCTTATCTCGCCGCCGAAAATCAACGACCGGTCAAGCGTCAGCCCACCTGGCTGAGAATCATCGCACCGACTTCGCTTCCAAGCATCGATCGATACCGAAAGATTAAAGATCACGACAATGGGCCAATTCGACTGGTTCCGATCCATTGGCGCTACCCCCGAGGCCGTCGCCGTTCTGAACGATCAGCCAATTCTCTTCACCATCCTCCTGATCGTTCTTGTTGCCGTCATGCTCCAGGGAGTGCTTCTCTGGTACATCCACTTTGCGACATTGAAGCCCGAACAGAAGAAGAAGAAGGAGCCGAAGAAGGGAGGCAAGGGAGGAAAGAAATAAGAGGGACTGCGGGCTGGAGGCGCGCACTTTCTCGGAGGATTCTTTGCGAAGACAGGACCTGGGGCCTGGTAAAGTGGCGGATTACCAACACGGTCACGTCGCTCAGGGAGATAAAACGCATGCGCTAGAAGAGAGTTCGCCGTATCGGACTTTTTTCATCTGCAACAATGGGGCGAGGCTGGATAATGAATTGTATTATGGCTTGAGAATTGAGCCGGTCCCATGGCTGCCTCAGAGCGGCAGATACCACAGTTTGTGATGCTCGAATGTCACAGGCTGCGTTCGACATCCATTTCTTGCAATATATCTCTTGAAACTCTTTCCTATGACCGAAATATGGACGTTGGCGGATTTTCGGGTTGTAGACTACCGGTGCTCTTTCGGCAGTTGATTTATTCCATTCATTCTTCCTCAAAATGGGCAGTTTTGTTTTCGGAAAAGGATTCGTTTGGCCAGGTGTAGCCCTGGCATATGTCTTCCCCGTGGCCGAGCTCAGGTTCTCCGTGTATCTCATGATCATCCGGTAGGTGGTCAGGTCTGGCTTCTTGGAACGATACCTCTGAGGACAGGCCCTCGCCCTCGTCACGCTGCCAATCGCTGTAACGCTGAGGAGATGTCAAACTTTGCCCATAGGAGCCATCGGCAAAATATCCTATCCCAAAGTCTTCTTCATCCCCGAAATCAACGCTGGCATTCGACCAGTCACTGCAACCTCCGGAAGTGGTGCTGGCCAGTGGGTGTGTCGAGTGAAGAATCAATCGTGATGTATCCATTAAGTCGATTGCCCGAATCAGCCCATGCGCCTCCAGGTCTACCACGTTGCGGGAGTCATGGGTCTCCCCAAAATCTGAGATGGGCTGCGATGAGAACAGAGAGTCGAAAGCTCCTGAATCGACATCGTCCTAAGAAACGTCTTCTGGATAGCGGCCCTCGTCGTTGTTTTCCTCTCGCTCATCTCCAAGCTCGCTCCGATCCGCATGGAGATTGAAAGTCGGAGGTGGGGAAGACAGACACAGGCTCTCGTCAATCATCCAGGAAGACGGCGTGTTCTGGCCAAAATCCATATCAGTGTCTGATAATGAGTCTTGGATGTGGCGAGCCTGATTCGTTTCAAGCTCCTCATCGGCTACAAAACCGGACTCTACACTAATTGAGAGCTCGTCTTCTGCTCTATCTTCATAAGGAGTCATGGCATCGAGATCCAGGAGCTCTGGGATTTCACCTATTCGTGTTGCCGGCTCGCTGCGCTGTTGCTGTGACGATTTTGTCTCGTCGAAAGCAGGTAGATGCGTACGCATTAGCCTCCATATCCGCTGCCCGAAGCTATCGGGTGTGCCATCTTGAGCTACATTGGGATGGCTGTCTGAGACATTGCCGTTGGATACAGAATTATGGCGCCGTAGTCGAAGAGACTCGATGTGGTCAAGATCTGAAAACACGGAGGACAGTGCTGGTAGGAGGTGAGATCGAGCAATCAAAGACTTTGTGTTCATTAGTCTTTCCATCAGTATGCAAAGTAGTCGAAAAGCAAAACGTACTGAAAGATAGCTCGTGTTAAATACCTCGGGTGCAAGGCGAATAAGTGTTGGCGTTCTCATTGTTGATATTGTTTCGATTCCTTCAACGGCTTTGCGACCGATGAGTAAAGTGTTGATACCAGCTTCCACGAGTCTGTATATCGAAGAAGTGACCTCGCCATCCTTAGAAGCCTGCTTGTTGGATGCAGAGGCAACGGCATCGCAAGGTAGAAGACAGACGCCTGAATCTTGGCTGTCGAAATGATCTTTGACCTTGTCTTGTGAGTCCTATTCCATCGACGAATCGTCTAAGTCCAAGTTGCTTTCTGAGTCAGAAAGAGGCCCATGACTGGCAGCCATTGGCACGTTCCTGTGAGAATTCACTGTTATAGGGGGTTCCGGGTTGCAGAGTTCCTGACGAAAGTAAAATGAGCAGGTGAGATGCTGCATAGTAATTGCCGTAGTGTCAAGGGGCATCATAGGGTATAATGCAGCCCCTGAATGCTCAATCTTGAAGGATAGATGCCGATGGCTGGAAGGACTCTCCACATCGTACACTAGATTGATTCCTAGCTGGGTCCAAATCTTTTATTCATTAGGAAGTGTCGTTCGTGATGTTACCAATGATGATGCCTACCGGACAGCTTATTATTTGAGTTGCAATGTGGTTTACGAAATTGGCTTGATCCTTCGAATCGTCTTCCTCCTTGGTGACCGAGACCAGGAAGCGGCAAGTCTGAGCCTGGAGGATGAATAATTCTCCTCCTTGAATGCCAGCGAGCAGCTCATCGGCAGTTGAGAACAACGTCTGGCCGGTTGGCAAGCGGAAGGAAATGTTGCTCGCGATGTTGAGGAAGAAATATGTCGTTGGGTCGGAGAGAACAACTGGGTCAAGCGATAAGGTAACTGTCGTCATGATGTGGAGAGGCACGGGACTTCAGCGTCAGAAAGGGACATTTACGTTCGGGAATTTCGGACAATGCCTTTTGTCAAACAACGAATGTCGTTGGATTCGACAGACGCTAAAATATTAGATACATGAGGTACCTTCGATAATTGAGGAAGGAAGGTCGTTCCAGGTCGTCCCACTTGGGAAGGAATGAGGTACAGCCTCCAGCGGAATTCTGAGAAATGGTACCTTCGGGGAAGACTGGCAGGTGCGATCACATTTCACACGGCAACAACAACACTACCTTCCCTGAGTGGGGCGGGGAAGTCTGCTATTCAAGCGTCATGATTATTGTACTGCGGGGACAGTGTGAATGTAAACAGGCAATCTTGAAAGTGAGGCCAACAGGAGACGTCGCCATTCTCGAAACGGAAGATGAGGTTTGCACAGGTGAGGTCGAAAACCTTGACACATGGAGGCCCGGAAATACCGGCCCGAACGGCTGTTGCTGGCCATGGTTTTGAGAGCTGTAGATCTGGACCGTTGACATCCCACTGTGCTACCGTCGTCCCCCACATGCCTAGCGTAGTCGCCGGTCGGTAATGCGCATCCTATCAGCGATGTCGACGATAAGCTACCAACCCAAGCCTGCGATCACAAGAGCCTAACGTTGCGCTACCTTAGACGCAGACGAGGATTGGATACCAGCATCTTACTCCAAAAGATGCTGTCGAATTCTTATCAAGATGGTTTATAGCCCCCGGCTACTACTTCTAGGCCGGATGTTGATGCGTTGTCCCCTTTTGCTACGTTGAGTTCTGGGCGCATGAAAAAAAAAAAAAAGGTTGATGACCGGTTTACAGCTCTGCATCTCCGCTACCTTGGTGATAAGGCTTTCAGGCTTCAGGTGTTGGTCAACCCCACATGATGTGCTGAGACCCCGGTCTTGCTGTGTCATCCACGGCAGGGTCACCGCCGGTTCTCTGGGCAAGTTCTAGCACGCTGTTGCTACCGCCAACTTCTGTATGACGCAGGCACCACTTTACACTTCACATCTGCTCACTAGGATCTGCTTTACTCACCAAGCCGGACCATTGCCCGTAACACCAAGAACAAGTCGCTGAGAACGTTGACTGTGAACCCTCATTGCGGTTACCGAATTTTCAAGCAGTTTCCATCCAATCGTGATCCTAATTGTTGAGCGCGTCATTATCGGCGAACACCTTTCACGCGACTGCCACCACAAATACCATAATAACAACCCCAACCATTTACGACGGAGAAGCCCAGCAAAACTAACGACACCACTTCAAACTGCCTTGGCCGCAACCCACAGGACGACTCGTTGCTCACCCTTGCCCAAGGAAGGAGCTAGGATCTGCGTTTGTGGCCCTGCACCACGACACAACCAGGACGGCATCTGACTATATCCACCCACACGTCTCGTCCACGCCCGGTGCTAATTCTCCCCTCACGCCTCTCCAACGACACACCTTGGTTCAACCCGCACTGCGCGGAACTGCGTTCTTGGACGCCCGCCCGCTTTTGAGCATGCCTCTTTTCGATCTCGGCTCTCTGTTCCTCGACCACGTTGTCTTCATCACCAACCTCGTCTACATGAACATCGCCCTCTCCAATGCTGAACCCGGCCTGCTTTTCCCTCTTTACGTTGTGTCGAAGCTACTGGCTCGAGGACCTGAAGATTGGGATTCTCCCACCGCAAAATGGCCCCCGCCCATGAAATGGTAGCCGACTGCGGCTACCAGACCCCGGATGAGCACAGCAACCGCCCCTCGTACTTTGCTACCCCAAACGAGCCTCCTTTGGCATCATTGCCATTACCTAAGTCTCCTTTGAGACGTTCCCCATTTATCCCTCGTTCCTCCTATGAACCCGCCCTAGAAACGGAACATGGCACGGCGATACCCCCGGCCGGAAGGCAGGCAGATTCGAATGAGTCTAGCCCAAACAATACAACTACGGCAGAGAAGCATTCTAGCTTTAGCAAAGTAGGAATTCGAGACCGGATCGCCTGTCATACCTGGACCTGGTTCACTATGGTAACACACCCGCTCATCCGCGATGATATTTGTTGCTAATGATTCATAGACGATGGTAGGGAGTAGATCATGCAAACGAGATTAATAAAATGCTGATTTCGTGCAGGCTACCGGAGGGATGGCGAACGTGATACACTCTCGTCAGTAACCTGAGTTCCCCGGCTGATGCACATGCTTATTTGAGACAGTTCCCTACCAAGTTGCCTGGCTCAACGGCATAGCTGTAGCCTTTTTCCTGCTGAACATCATGTTTTTCATTACGAACTGTGCCCTTGCCTGTATTCGGTTCAAATCTAGACCAGGGGCCCTCACGCATTCATTTACAGACCAGACGGAATCGCTCTTCATTCCTTCTGCTGTTGTCTCGTAAGCGGCCTGGACGAATCTGCTTGGTCATCAACTGAACTGCTATAGCTTCGCCATCATATCGATTAACATATGCCAATTCGGTGTGCCACATGTAGGGCCGTGGCTCCTTAGAATCATGCAGATTCTGTTCTGGTTCTACATAGCCTTGAGTGTGCTCGCCAGTGCAACCATATATCTGATTCTTTGGTCGACACTGTGAGAGCCTTTCTCTCAGCCTATGACAGTAGTCTCGGTCTTGCTGACGATCAGTAGGATCTTCCCTATTCACACTATGACTCCTACTTGGGTCTTCCCGGCCTACCCTCTGCTCCTCACGGCACCTTTTGCGAGCAACCTTATCCAAGCCGCTGTCCAAACGAACCAGCAAGTCGTCACTCTTAACAGGACTGCTATTGCGCTTTGTGCAGTAGCTACGCAAGGTGCGGGCTGCTTGATTGCCTTCATGATCTCAGCTGCCTTCATCTATCGATTAATGACGCAGAAACTGCCGCGGGATTTTCAACGCCCTGGTGTGGTACGTAATTATTCCTGGTGCAATTGGAAAGAGTGAAGCTGACCGAATTAGTTCATTTCCATCGGACCATTTGCCTTCACGGTTGGAGGCTTAGGTAGCGTTCCCCCTCAGACACAGTGAGAAGCTCGACTAATCATTGCAGTTCAACTCGGTAATTCTGCAGACAAAATTCTGCCCAGCGATTTCCTGGGGACCGATCTGGCTGTGCCCATTATTAAAGTTATGTCTGTCTTGATTGGGCTGTGGCTATGGGGCTTGAGCATGTGGTTCTTCATTGTCTCCGTTGGATCTCTTTGGAAGTACGTGCGGCCAGAGAGCAAGATGCCTTTCCAAATGACTTGGTGGTCATTTGTCTTCCCGAACACTGCACTTGTTACAGCCACGACCGCGCTTGGCAAGGCCCTGCAGAATAACGGACTACAGATATTCGGATGCGTCTTCGCTGCGTGTTTGATAGTTATATGGTTCATCGTCTTTGTAACGATGGTACGATGCTTGTACCAGCGGGAACTTTTATGGCCAAAAGATACCCAATAGTAGACAACTTCAAAGGTCTACTTCTGCAATGTTGCTCAGGAAACGCGAGAAATTTTGACCAAATCATGAGCCCGCGCGACAGGAAGATTTAACTCGAATGAGGAACCCTTTCCAACATGTCAATCCCAATTCTAAATTATAGCCAGACATGACCTTGAAATTGGAGGCACAGTAAATTCTCGGTCAGGTAAGGTAGGCAGCGGGTGAAAGTGGGGCCAGTTACCCGCCCAGCCTCTCTCCACTACTAAGGTACCTTACCCAACACAGTGCATGGATTCTTCCATTCGGTCAAGACTTGCCCTCTGCGAGCCAACATCTCTAGACAATTCCAACCGTCGACACCTCACTCATCGGCCTTTGTTCATCGAAGCTCGTCTGAAAAATGTCGTGGGAACCTAATTCAGCGTTACATCGCCAGCAGAACAGCAGTGCTGATGCGCCCAAAAACCTCCCAATCCACACCCCCGAGCAGTCGGTAGCAACAATCCAGCCCAAGTCCAGCCATGCAGCAGACGACTTTTTGCAGGGCTTCTTGGATCCCTCGTTTGACCCAGCAGCGTATCTGAATGCTACTTTGCCGCCGCTTCAACATGGCAGCCACCACTTATCAAGAAGCAACGGCCAGGCCGTCCCGCTTGCCGATTTGTCCAATG
The DNA here is from genome assembly GCF_001831195.1 of Colletotrichum orchidophilum. NCBI lineage: Eukaryota > Fungi > Ascomycota > Sordariomycetes > Glomerellales > Glomerellaceae > Colletotrichum > Colletotrichum orchidophilum. Next base: position 185,044 of record NW_019172994.1, on the reverse strand, counting down.
AGGCGCAAACGCTGCTGTCCCAACTCAACATACACACGACGAGGCTTTCCGGAACGTTGACCCAGTTGACAGATGACATCCTCCGGAGCGGCAGCCGACTCGCCTACGAAGTCGAGCTTCTCCGAGGTGAGACTCTGAGTCTTGCTGAGACGATGAATGAGACGCTGCAGGAGGACATCAAGAAGTTCGCGCCAAGTGATGTCAATCAGGTGGTGAAGGAACCAGCGCCCAAAGCCACGGATGGGCAAGGAAGGAGAGAATCTGTGGGCGCCAATAAGACCGATGAGGGTACGGTCACGGAGGGGCAAGCGGCAATGTCAGAACCGCCGTACATCAATCAACTGCGGACGCTGACGGTGGTCCGATCCCGCCTCGACACCGTCATTAAGACCTTTGGAGACGCCATGGAGTTCGTCTTTCCGCCGTCGGAGCTCTCCGTCAGCTCGTCCTTCCTCTCCGTTTCAGCGCCCGATCCCGGCGCGGAGCAGCACAGCACGGAGGAGAAGGGACAGCAGGTCCTTCAGGGTCTACGAGACGAGATATCGCAGCTCCTGACCAAGTTGGAGGACCCGGTCAAGGGCATCGAGAAGGCGGCGCAGCGCATCGAGGAGCTTAAAGAGCTCAACAAGGTCTGGAAAGGCACGGCGGAGGAGAAGGGCAGGACCAAGTTCATCGAGAGCTTGGCCAAGATGGTCGAGGACCGGCATAGGGACCTCATGAGGGAGGTTGACCAGGCGAGCAGGAGAGATTTGAATGACGGGCGAGCGAGAAAAGGGAGTGTGCATGCCGATGCGGCGGAGAACAAGACATATCTTGGAGGGTACGGCTTGATGAGCCAGCTACAGAAGCTTAGAAACGGCTTATAACAATATGATCGATCAGATGGGCATATCAAGGAGCTTTGCATGCAAGCTGTGAGGCACCAGAGCCTGAGATTCTGGGTGGCAGTGAGGGACACCTCGCAAAGAAGCGCATGCTGACACTCTGGAAGATAGAGCGCAAAGTTAGATAGGTACGTATACACTGCCCTGTTGACATGAAGACAGACGAAGATAAAACGATGAATGAAATATGAAAATGTGACATATTGTTGTATCCTATCTCATGTTATGTCATATCTGCGGCCTGTTTCTGTACGTGGCTTCCTTCCGTGGCTATGCCTGAGAGTGTTCGTCTCATAAGCCTTCGACCCGGAGTGAGCATGTACTAACCTTGCGGGAAACCGCATCCTGGAAGTCTAGGGGGGTTCGGCCTAAAATCGGCAAGCGCTGAGTTGTAGGCCACTTCAGCTATTTTTTCATCCCTTCCGCCCACTAACTCCCCTGGCCCCTGCGGAAGTCATCGGGTGACCCCCGTCCAATAAGAAAAATTCACCCCTCCAGCGGTCAGGTACAGAACCTGAAAGTGCATGCGGTCACTTAGCGGAAAGGCTGACAAGGCAAGCACACTGCGCAGGACCATCTCGTGCCGCAGCGCTCTCACCTTTCTCCGATTCTACGATCTCCCACACAAACACCGAAGCGAGAGGTACCGCTACGAATGGGCGCCTGAACGAAACCCTCCATATTCGAGAGTAGTGAATGAGAGGTACCTCCTCTCTCCAACCACGTCCCGGAACCTGTCTCTTTAGACTCCTGTTCTAGCGAACTTCGGTTTGCTTGAGCTCCGGCTTGCGACGGTCGCCCTTCCCGCACTAGACCGGATCATTGCCTCCAAGTACAACACCGCTCTCCTCTTTGATCAAACGAATTCATTGCGCCCCCAAACTACCAATACACGAAGCTATTCGTCATTTTTACAATGGCAGCCAACGAAGCAGCTATTCCCAACTTGGGGGGCGCTTCTGCCCAGCCAAAAGTCGGACGAGCATCTCCGGCGCCCCAGTCGAAGCGCGACCGCAAGCGCCAGGCACTTGTCGACAAGATCGCCAACTTGCAAGAGAAGTTTAGCCGGGATCGTGACCTTGGATACCGTGATCAGCTCCAGAAGGTTCAGGTCGACACCAACCTCGTCCAGCGCATCGATCCATACGCTGATGATGTTCTGAATGTCATCGCCAGTCTGCGACAACAGCACGAGGAGACGCATGGACAAGAGGCGCTGTCCGACAGCAATCGCACCCTGCTGCAGATGGCCGGTCCCAATTTTGAGGACTTTGTTCAGGGAATTGAAGATCTCGTCGAGTACAGAGATTTTCATTTGCTTCAGCACATGGTGAGTGTGGCCGATTTTCCCCTTTCCTTTCGTCGGCCGAGCTAACAAACGCAACAACAGCACGAACATGAGCGTCGACTCCACCAGTACAAGAACGAATATCTTTACAAGGTCGAGACTGCCAAGCGCGAGCATCAGGCCCTTTCTTCAACACTTCGCGATCGGCTCGTTAATACCCTGCTATCGAGAAAGTATCGCTTGAACAAGGAGAAGGAGGCCTTGGAGATTTCAGATTCTTCGGCGCTGCTGCTCCACCCCAACCAGTTCAGCATCACCAACCCATCAAGCCCGGGTGGCACTCATGGGAAACGCGCGACAAGGCTACGCAAGGATGCCGAAGAGCTTGCCAGCTATGCGGACAGCAAGAAGCGCAAGAGGAACCCCGGCGAAGACGACGGCTCACCTGTTCCGTCCCGACGAGCGCTCGATCCGAACAACACAACGCCTCTTTGGCAGAACGAGAAGCTTCGGGTCGCCGCGAAACAAAATGGTCCGGCTTACAGCATTGATAAACTCTTTACCGAGAAAGAGCTCAGTATGGCATACAATGCCGCAGCCGTCGCTTCCCACAAGCACATCCTCAGACACAAGCCTTATGCGAATGGGGGCTCATCTCCGGGCAGCGACTCCGGCAACGGCGACGAAAACGGTGAACATGACAGTGAGGCCTTGTCTGCCCCGGCTATGGAGCGCACCAGCTCCCACGCCACCAGAAGCACGAGGGCCGGCATCAATCAGAACCTGATTGACGCCGTCGAGGGAGCCAATGGCTTGGAATTGCCCAAGTACCTTGAGATCATGCAGCCGCACGAGCCCGCCAAATTGCCCTCAGTCTCTGTGACCAACTACTTCAAACCGGTCAGAGGTAATACTGACGGCAACCTGCCGCAACCGCTGTCACCCGAGGAGATCAACTCCGACATCATGGTCATGGATATGTTCAAGAAGTACGACACTAATCACAAGCCCGGCGACTCAATCGACCATCCAAACGGCAGCAGGAGGATCTTGGAAGCCTCTATTACACCTTACACCATGACTCCATACACGGGATTCAAGCCAGGCCCCCGACCTGATCCGACGAAACTCAGAGAGGATCTGATGCTGATCGAGAGCAGCATTAGAGATGAGGCTCCTCCATCTTCCCTCGCAGCCATCGCTGCCGTACCTATGAGCCGCACCAGCAGCGCAACGGGCGGCGCAGCGATGAGCCGACAGGGGAGTGCCCGCGGCAAGGGTCGCAAGAATCAGAACCAGTCATGACGTACAAGCTGTTGAACGGTGTTTCGGTGTTTGGGAAAAAATGGTTGTGATTCGGGCATGGATTTTTGGCGGGAGTGTGTATTCGAACGACTTTTGGGGCCACTAATCAATCCCGTTGACTGCGGTCAAACCGCACAGCATCGAGCAAGCTTATATCTCTTTTCTTTTTCTCTTTCACGATTGATAGGTGCATCTAGTGGGCAAAACACCGAATTCACAGCAGAGGTTGGTATATGACAGAGGGGTGGTGATACGACGCAGAGGCAACGGTCTCGGCCGGTTTCCGAGGGGTGGCATGCATTGATACCCCAATGCTCATAGTAAAAAAACATTCTCATCATCATTGACTCATAAATATAACTCCAGATGGGTGTATCTAAGGACCGAATACCAGCGCCCGCACTTCGATGCTCTCGCGGCCCACAGCATCAGCTCTCGTCCTCGGGTCTTCAAAAGCAGTGTGAGCCAGGCGACCTCCTGCAACACCGGTGCCGTCCCGGAGTCCCTCGCTGTCGAAGCACTCGAGCAGTAATCGCTCGTCTCCAGTCATGCCGCTCAAGAAGTACCACTTCTGCTCGGGATTGAACTTGATCCCCGCCGTCTGGCCGGTGTACCCTGTGGTATACCGGTGCTCGATGGGGACGATATCCTCATCGGCCAGCGTCGACGACGAAGCGAAGCCCAGGGGGAACGACTCGACGGGCGTCTCGTTGAGCGGCTTCCAGACGTTGATGATGCGGTACCGGCCCGCAAGGAGCTTGTCCGCCTCGTCGGGTAGGTGTTTCTTGACCCGCTGGATGACGGAGACGGGCGTCTGGTCAATGTGCACGCGGGTAACGGGGTTCCGGAGCGCTTTCGAGTCGGTGCGCCGGATGGTGTGGTCGAAGAAGAGAACCCTATTGCTTCCGGGGACGTGGTCTAGGAGCAGCTTCTCGACTTCCGGATAATAATTTTTCTTGACGGATTCATCATCGGAAAAGTCCTTTTCGGCGGAGGGGGGCAGGTTGCGGATCACGGCGAAGGCGTCGCGGTCGAGGTTAAAGTCGGACTCACGGCCGCGGATGTCGTGGAGGAGGGTCTCTGTTGGCGCATCGCCGTAGTTTCTGTCCGGGGCCCCTTCCGGATTGATGATATTGTAGGGGGCCGAGTTATCGGCGGGCGCGGCGAAGAAATTTAGGATGGCGCGGACCTCGCCGCGGGGGACTCTGTCGATGGCCATGCGGGATCTTGGGTTTGGTTGTAGTTGTAATATGATATGTTGTATCTGAATGTTTACACTGGGTGTATGAATCAGCTTGGTCGCTTTTGCAATTTGCTTGGAGACTATCAATGAGACTGGTATCGAGATGGTGTTAATGACAGCAGTGGTGGCTCCAGATACATTTCTTTTCGGTTTGGTTTCTTTCTTGTTAAATACTTTTAACGTCTACATCCTGCATTTCAAAGCAAGATGATAAATGAAGCCATTCGAGCTGCCAAAATAGCCTATGCTTATGAAAGAGCAATCACGTCATTCGGAGACGATTGGTCTGGAAAGCCTCGGTGCGGAGGTGTTGGTCTGTGGGATTAGTCAAGTCGGAGCCATCTGCAGCATTTGGAGGTCTTGGGGTCTTGGGTGTTGTAACTCCAGGGGTTTGGCAGAGGGGAGGACAAGGAGCATGAGCATTAGTCAAGGGCGTACACAAAGGCGTAAGGTACAAGGGCGTGGGGCACAAGGGCTTGGAATCACACCGCAACCGATTGCACATGACGGACGACGGGTTTTCCTTAGAAGGATTAAGGCATTGAGGGTGAAGGACATATTCCTTTTGCGATGCAATCATCTGCCCGAGCAGTATCTCACCCTCGGTCTTCAGCCATTCCAAAGAGCGAAAGGGCATCAGCATATCGGAGACGAAGTCAAGGCGGGAGTAATGGTATACACTCCTGGTCTTTCTATTTCCCCCCTGATGAGTGGTTCATAAGAGCTCCGTTAGAGTTTGGTCTTTGACAGCCTTGGCTTTTCAAATGGTATGATCAGATCGGAGTGCCGAGCCAGGCAAAGCATTTCCCGCAGCTGGGGCCAATCATCATGGCAGGGGCAAAACAGAACCTAGTGACTAAGCAGGAAGCGATCTGGGGAAGCCGGTCGATGATGACATCGCACAGTGCCCGAAAAGCCGTGCCTAAGGCGAGTTCGACACTGCCGCAATTGCCAATCCCCGTGTCCCCCTAGCAGCTCCATCTTCAGCTCGATCCCGCTCGGGGAATTCCTGCCATAGTAATTAAGGCCTAAGCGCAATGGCGCACCTGCTTGCAGCGACACCCGGCTGCAGCAGGACATGAGCCAGCACTCTTTGGACCTTTCCCCCCTTTGGTTCTCCTGAATGGTGACAAAAGCTAATTTTAGCACGTCCCTCCTTCGCCCGTCGCTAGGGCCCTAAATCGTCCCCGACTTTATCAGCTCGGATCTGATTGATGTTTAGATTAACCCAAGCTTTCCTCTCGTCTCGGAAAGACCCGTTGGAACTGCTGTCCGTACTAGTTGAGGCCGTGAGCTACGGGACAGACGGACTGCATCGATTTACCTCATCTCCCAGGCACTCAGCCTCTAGTACTGCCCTCGTCTCAAGACGTCTCAAGACGCTCCTGAACGAGAAACCACTGCCGTGTTTAGCTGGATGGTGATACGACTTCCACGATCCTCATACACGTTGTCGCATCGTCGTTAGGCTTTAACGCAATCAACTTGTATCGCACATGCTATCAATGTGCAACCCAACTCACACCTCGACGGTGATGATGTCCAATATCCCGGATTACTCGACACCGACTCATGCGCGATGATATCCCCGCAGCCGACGATGCAGCAGCAACAGCAGTCACTCCCGCCGCCGGCGCCCAACGGCATGCATGAACAATCCCCGTCGCCGTCAATAAGACAGCAGCACATGGCTGCCCCGTGGTCTTCAACATCTTCACTTTCTAGCAGCTTCACTCTCCCGGACAGGAACGTGACGGCTGAGACCATCGAAGATGCCTATACTCAATTCGTCATGTCCTGTAATCCAGCGGTCCCGCCCGACACCGACACGGCGGCGCTGCGGGAAGCGTTCCGGGTCCCGCCCAAGAGCGGCGGGAAGAGCTTCAGCACTTTTACGCTCTTTGCGCTCATCAAGCAGCTGGAGACGAAGGAGATCAAGACATGGGCTGAGTTGGCTCTCAAGTTGGGCGTCGAACCCCCTGATCAGGAAAAGGGCCAGAGTTCTCAGAAAATACAGCAATATGCCGTCCGGCTCAAGGTACACTCCCATGAACGGTTCATTTAATTCCGCAATTGGCTGACTTTCACAGCGTTGGATGCACTCTATGCATGTGGATGCGTTCTTCGAGTACCTGATGGATCACCCTCATCCTTACTGGACAGAGATCCCAAATGGCTCAACTCCAGTATGTGAAGCGGGGAGGGATGGTGTGCTGGCAGAGGACGACATGGCTCTTCGAGCTCTCTTACCGCAGATTCGGCCCAGGCGGGGGAGGAAAAGGCCGGACGACGACGACTACGCCAAGTCCCCGTCACAACGAGCGAGGTTGAACTCGCCGCCGGCCGGAACGGGTTACACCTCAGCCCGGGCAGAGACTCTGGGTCCGTGGTCCGCTCATCCCGATGGACGGGCCACATTCGGCTGCTCTGATCCTTTGAAGTTGAGCGCTAACACAGGATCGGTGACGGGATGGCCTACGGCCGCGGACACGGCGCAGACGCCGCTCACAGCATATCCTCAGGGGCCCATGTCAGCGCTTACGCCGTCAACGCGCAATGGTGGATTTTGGGGTGACTCGGAGCCGAGATCAGCCATCACTCCCTCACGACCCAAAGCATCTCATCGTCGGCATGGTGCCAAAGTCGTGTCTTCTGCGTGGAGGAGCGGTGGCCCGGGAGGCAGCGGCAAGACTCGCGGTAGGCCGCCGATGAATAAAGCAAACGTCGAAGGACCTTTTGTGGCTTTTACTGCCGAAGAGCCGGCTTATAAGCGGCCAAGTCCTGAGAGCAAGATCGAGCCAGGCCCGATCACGCCCCCGGCGCCGATATCTCAGAGCGCACCACCGCCAGTCGCGGTCCCAGACCTACCTCAGCCGTCGCACATGCCACGGCCGGCCAAGCCGAGTATTTCACTACAAGTGCCGGAACGCCACGGAGGATCTGTTCGTCTCGCGACGCCGCCTCCACCGATCGTGATGGTCAACGGGGGCCCTCCACGCGAAGTACCCGACACAACAAACTGGAGAACCACAGCACCACCAGTGGAACTACCACCGGGCCACCACGCGAGCGTTCCTGGTGCTATACCATCAGTGGACTTGCCGGCAGATCCATCGCCCGACGCCAGAGGCAGCGGCATACCATCGCAACCAAACGATATCCCTATCGGTATGTTCGAGAATATGAAGGACCGGACCAATGTCGACGCCGTCCTCGGCTACTTTGCCCATGAGACGGCTAATGGCGACTGGGTCGACGCGAACAACAACCCGATCGAGAACTGCAGTATCGCGGAAGCCTACGCGCTCGTCCACACGACAGTGGAGAGGATGTGGCAGACGGCGCCGAACCAGGACACGTTCCTTATCAACCTTGCCGCGTTGGCCGGCGGCAGGGCCCTCATGACGACGAGCAAGCTGCGGGTCAAGAGGGAGGAGGAGTACGAGGACCGCGCGACGTACAACTGCAGCTGGGAGTTTCGACTGGGCACGATCCGCGGCAACTACAACATGGTACAGACGGTTATGTACAGCAGGTGGCAGAAGCCCGAGGAGAAGCCGGAGAAGCCCAACATGAAGGGCACGTCCGGTGCCGAGTCGGAGTGGGAGAGGAAGTACAGGGACCTCCTGGCTCTGTCGGAGAAGAGGGACAAGGAGATTCAGGCCATGCGGGCCGGGCTTACGGCGAAGCTCAACGAGACGTTTTTGGAAGCCAAAGATCTCATGAACAAGTGAGGGAGCAATTGCCTTTGTAATCAAATCGGGTCCGAAACGAGTATTACGAGTGGAAAGCATGCAGTGCACATACACAGATCGTCACAAGGGCGGCATAGAATATCCAGGAATTAAGGGTCCCACTGTACAGGACAGGCAGGGTACTTGAGAACATGAGGGTGGCGTAATAATCGAAAGCATAGTGCCGGCGCAGGGTCATGGGAGAGCGTATATCAGGGATTGGATTGGATGTTTGGAAGGAGGGCAGAAATACCAATTGAAAAGCGATGATCTCGCGATCGTTAAGACTACACATTAAGTATGTACCACACACTCAAATTCGTTACAATATCCAGTGGGTGAAGAAAGAAAGCAGTTGCTAATCAAGTTCAACCCAATGGTGGACTGAATCACGAGAAGGAAGAGTGGAGGAGGAGGAGGAGGAGGAGGAGGAGGAGGAGGAATCGTTTGGGCTTACTAAGGTCCCCCCCCCAAGATCAGAGATCCAAATCCATTGACCAATGGGATGCAAATCACTCAACTTCCATAAACCTCACCGGTTCAGTGTCAGATCGGGTGCTACCTCGTCACCTTCTTCCTCCATCAATCTATTTCAGACAAAAGCTTCTTCTCAATATGCTCATTAAGGAGTCTCACGTCGATGTGCCGACCAAGGCCGACGGCAAGGATGGTTCCATGAGTTCGTGCCTTCCTGCCCCGGTTCCCGTACCGCATTCCGTTCAGCAGCTAAACAGCAAAAACGCAAACCAGGAATCTTCCTCTTCCACCCTTCGATTCCGGGCTATCCCCAAGCGTGAGATCACTTCTGCTATTTTTCAGTTCCATGGAATATCCGCAATTGACATGCTCTGCAGCAAGTTCCCCGGTGTCTGCCTCTTCTCGGAAATCTACCAAGGTCAGCCAGATCATTCTCCATGGCGGGGTCACCAATAAAGCTGGTTTTCCCCCGCACTGGGGCGCCGTCGCACCCCTCCGAACCACACCCCCCATCCTCACCGGCACTACACCGAGCTCACCGGCCATTGACCCTGGATTTCAACTTCATGTCATGCCCATGCGTGTTTTCGGCGTGTCCAGCCATTTTATAGAAGCTCATTCACACTCGTGCCGCCTAAACCGACACGAATTCTCTTTTTGGCAACTAGGACACTGATAAGCGCAACAGTAACCGGCCCCGTCGCCCGCTTCGCCCGTCAGATCGCGGGACAGGGCTACATCGTCGCCGCACCGTCGTCCTACCACGACTTCACGGGCCCAGAGGCCCTGGCCTACGATGTCCCCGGCACCGACAAGGGCAACGCCTGGAAGGTTGAAAAGGTACAATATTATTCTCACTATTCCTATATCCCTCCATCACCGCGCCTCAACAAGAACAGAAAAGCTGACCGTCGGAACTCTTGAACTCTGGATTCAGACCCTCGAATCCTACGACGAAGACTCTCGCCGCACCGTTGACTATCTCCTCACTCTCCCCACCTGCACAGGCAAGATTGGAAGCACGGGAATGTGTCTAGGCGGGCATCTCGCCGTCCGAGCCTCTGTACGTTCTCAACTACCCCTGCCCAATATGAGACCTCCTTCCCATCCTCAGCTCTCCAACAACCGACACAAATCTAACTACCCATCCCCCAAGCTCGATCCCCGAATCTCCTCCTGCGTAGCCTACTTTGCAACAGATATCCACAGCCGCACACTAGGCCCTCACACCGCCAAAAACATCTCCCCGACGGCCCCCGAGAACAGCACCCACACCCTAGACCTCTTCGCCACCAACCTCACCCACGCCGAGGTGGCCATGATCTTTGGCGTAAAGGACACTCACGTCCCGCCTGAAGGTCGCGACCTCATCCGCGCCAAGCTCCGTGAGGCTGGCGTCACGACGAGCTTCTACGAGTTCGCCTGGGCCCAGCACGCCTTTATCCGTGACGAGCTCAGCAAAGGCCGGTACGACCCGGCTATTACCAAGGTGTGCTTCGAGATCTTGCTGGAGCTATTCGGGCGCACACTCAAGTTGGATCTCGGTCCCTTGGAGGGCGTCGGCGAGGTCGAGCACGTGTGTTGAACCAGAACATTCATTCCTGTTGGGGACGAAGGAAAAAAAAAACACGTCATGCAAATAGAAAAGAGGACCAAGCATGTTGTTAAGAGGAATAGTATTTATCTGCGGACTACATGTCATCATACTCTGTTCGTAATCTATTTGTGCCCCCCATATGAGTTTGTTAAGGAAATTCATTAGGCATGGGGAGCCAGTCCAGTCTCAATGCCCACGTAAAAGAAAACGCCCGGGTTGTTCAGACAATTGACCGGCTGGTATGAAACTTTCTCCAATTTCTTTCTTTCTTTTGATTTGTTCATTTTCATGTTCCATGACTTCCCCTTTTATTGCTTCTTCTGGGTGCTCTGCTGAGCCTCCTGCTGGGTGCTGGATACACTGCGTCCACGTGGACGCTGGCCCGCTGGGGCACTCTGGAGGGGGTGGGGGTTGAGGTTGGTTGAGGCTGTTGCGTAGGGCGGCGAGACGGCGGGGGACAGAGACTGTCCATAGCCGGTATAGCCCGTTGACGGGGCACCGTAGTAGGCAGAGTTGTAGGATCCCTGGACGCCCGTCTCGGCCTCCTCGTCGTAAATGCGGTTGCGAGATGTCGTCTGGTTCAAACCGATACCGGGCCCGTCACCGACGGGAGACATGGGGATGCCTTCACCGGGTTTGCGACGGCCGCCGCCGCCCTTCGTGCTGGCTCTCTTCATCAGCTGGCTGCGGACGCGGTCGATATCGTTGGAGCGGCGGCGATCCTCCCTAGAGCTGGACAAGGTGTCCTCGTCGCCTACCCGGTAGCCCCATTCCTCCTCGGCCAATGGGTCGCGGAGGTTGAGTTCTGCCGCGGCAGCCTTCTCGGTGTTAGAGTCAGGGTTGCCGTCAGTACCCTCAGCGGCGGGCGAGGGCACTAAACGCGCGGCCTCCTTGTCCTTGGCAGCCTTGTCGCGGGCCGACGCAGCGAAGGTGTCAGTGACGGCGACAGAGTAGGATGGGTTGCTAGGAGCGCCAAGAGCATCGCCGCCACCACCGGGGGCATAGATGGGGATCTTCTTCAGAGCCATGGCCAGGGCGCACATGAACTTGGAGCGGCGAGTGGCGCGAACGCCATCGTTGTGCCAGTTGGACTTGTGCTTGATCGCGACCTTAAGCTGAAGCTTGTCCAAGTCACCGACGCCGGCAACGCCAATGGTGATATCGGGCATGAAGTCGCGAGAGTTGTCAGAGTTTCGCACAAAGTTCTCCATCTCAACGCGGAGCAGCTCGAGATCCTCAAAGCTGGTGTCGTAAGAGACATTCAAGTCGATGACCTCCTTCATGGCCTTGCTACGGGAGACGTTTTCGATCCAAAGATTGTTGAGTGCAATATTGGGAACCTGCACGACCTGCATCTTGTCGATGCGGGTGAAGACGGTGTACAGAAGCGAAATCTTGTCCACTATGAGTTGCTGCTTCTCGGAGCCGACGATGTCGACTCGGTCACCGACGTCATAGGGATGCTTGACGAAAAGGAAGATGCAGGAACCGAGGAATTCCTGGGTGGTAACGGCGAAGACGAATGACAGAGAAAGAAGCGCAGTACCAGCGGTAGCGACAGTCTAGAATGGTTAGCGGGGTTCACGACAGAGCAGGTAGGGAGGTAGCTTACGGTCAAGAAGCTGGACTGGAACCACGCGAGGAAGATGAAGACGACAAGCAAGACGACAACGAACATGAGAACCTTATCAAACACACGAAGTGCCTGACCAATGTCCTTCATTCCCTCGGTAATAGCCTTGCGTTCCTTGCCAATCTCGACCACTTTGCGAGTCATCTCTTCCAAGCTGATGTCGCCATTCATGTCATTGTCGATCATGCCGAAAGCCTCCTCGGCCTCGTCAGAGTAGGCAGGCCCAAGCACTTCCAGGAAATCTTCGGGATACAATGAGTCCTTTCCTTCGACCACGAAAGACATCCAGATACGGCGGGCGAGAGCTTCAGAAGGCTTGTGCTTCTCCAGGGCCTCAATGACGATGGAATGAGCCGAGTTAGGGTTGAAGACCTGCTTTCCAGTGATTTCGGAGGCAATGTTACCGAAAACACCGGTAATCTTGTCGCCTACACGACCAATGTCACCAACGAGGCGGAGGGGCGTAGCGCCACCATTACCAGGCTTGCCACCCTTCGCAGCCTTGGCCAAAATCAAATCGAGACTATCGTTGATGATGTAGTCCTCGTCCTCGAACTCAGGGCAGTACATGGGGAAAAGGGTGCGGGAAGCGTCGTAAAGGAGACCGAGCAGGCGAACCTCGCGCTTGGACTCTTTGATGCGGAGGGCGAAGGATCGCTGGTGATAAGAAATACCGATGAGCTGAACAATCCCCTTCTCGCCAAGATACACGGCCGACGACACAAAGGTGGCACCGAGAATACGAATCATGGTGGTGACCCAAGAGGATTGGTTGTTGGATTTGAAGAGTGCTTGGAATGACTGCCATGACGCAAGAGCCCAGAAAAAGAGTGATAGGGCAATCTGCAAATTCTGGAGTACAGTTGCGTACTTGCGTGTACCGGAACTGACGACTCCACAGAAGAACATGAAGGCATGAGGCATGAGCCATGCGACAACCTTGCCAGCCCAGAGGGTAAGCCAGGCAATCTCGATCCACAAGAAGAGATCAAACAGCGACTTCTCGTTCTTGTCTCCAATAGTGACATCTGTTCGGTGGCCGGTGATGGGGAGAACAATGAGTGGTATCGCGAGAAGAATGCCGATAGGAATGATGTAAACCAAGTAGCGGGTGACGACAGACGCGCTGGTGATCTTGGTGTAGAAGCGACCCATGGCGTTCACCTTGACGTCGTCGGACCCAGCAGTTCCGTGCCGACCCAGCTCTGCCTTCTTCTTGCGGCGTCCTCCCTTGTCATTGGGGCGGTGGAATAGGCCATGCTTCTCGTTTGTGCCTGAGGAGCCAGAATCCTCGTTGGAAGCATTCATCGTGGGCTTCCTTGCGCCAGTGGAGGCGGCGCTCCTGACCTGGGTCAATGGAATATCGCCGTCGGGCATGTCGTTGAACTGTGTATTGTTTATAGGCAGGAATCCCGAGTGCCGCGGCGAGAGAGGTCCCGGCATGCCGAAGTTATGAGGCAGCTCTTGGGTATGTCGTATTTAGTTGAGGGAGGAGGGGGAAGAATGTTGGTGTAAAACGGGAATTGGCGATTGTTGTACAGACCACTTGCTGTATAGTTGCAGTCTATTAATGTGCAGATCGAGCGGATGTCGAATCCGGCTCTTGCTAGGAAACCCAATCGAGGTGTCGTATGGTGCTCGAGTCGAAAATGGAAACAAAGGTCGAGAAGAACCAAAGTAACGACCGGATTTGGTTCTACAGGATGTGAGCGCGCGTGTATGTTCTGTGCTATCCTCTTGTGACGACAATCCAATTCCCAAAAGCGAAGGTAATTACAAGGAAAAGGGTATCTTAGGGGAGGAGGGTAGGAGACAGTGGACAGGTAGGGGCCAGGGCGGGGAGGACAGAGAGAAAGAGAAAAGAGAGGTCGAAACGAGCGGGAGCCTAGATGAAAAAGAAGGCGCGGAGGGAGAGAAGATCAGGGTTTAGGCGGAAGGCGAGCCAAAGGCAGAGAATGACGGCAAGGTTCTTGTTAGGGAAACAGGATGGAGACGTGGGATGGTAAGGTGCGGTTAGCAGGTTGACGATCATCAAAGTCCAAGGCAAGCAAGCCGCAAAGACAGGATGAAAGGGGGCCGCCGCCGCTAGGCGCGTTAGTGGGGGGGGACGGCTGTCTTGGAGCGTGCATCTTGGCGGGACCCCTGAACGGTTTTTTCCTCCCTTCTGTGCTAAGCCGGGTGCCCCCCTTCTGGTGCATCTATTTTTTTCTCCCTTTTTTTTTTTTTTTTTTTCCCTGATCTGGTCTGGCACTGGGTCAATGTGTTTTCTGGCTTTCCAGGCCAGAGTACGTACCACGCAGGCTTCTACCTAAGATATGGACAGCCAGATCAAGCAGAAAACGGGCCAGAAATCCGAAAGTGGCAGGCTTTCTACTGCAGGACGGGCTGGCAGGTTTGATGCAGGGGACAAGCCACTGACGGGCGAGTTTCAGAAGTTCTCGGGTCGATTGCTGGGATTGGCCGGTACCGCCAGGCGGTTCCCAATTCTTGGTTGGTGGATGGTCTGTGGTCCCCATTGGGTACGTACCTCAGCTGGGTGGATATGCCTCTTCTCAGGTGGGCCTTGTTGATGCCGTGCTCGCCGGTGGACTTCTTGGAACTTGTATGGTATCCATCCATAGGTTTTTCTGCGTATCTATTTTACTTCCACTTTGGATTGCCGTGTGAATCTGCGACTGGAGGCGGCACTCGGAGGGACATATCCGTGCCAATGTTGTTATCGACGTTGGTCACAACCGTGCCTTGCAGCCTGCAGGAAGAAGCTGCCCGGCAAGGTCAAGAGACTCATCGGTATCGCTCCCTTCCGTTCGAGTTGCATATCATGTCATATCCGAAGTCTTGACACTCGCACAGAGCTTATTACTGAAGTGTTTATCATAGTACACTACTGTGTAGGAATACGTGAGAGGTGCTATCAAAGGGTTGCACTGAGGTTTCCCTAGTGCAATGCAAGGTTCCTCGAGTTGATGAATCAGTCCCAGTGCCATACATCAGACGCGTCGCACAACCGCTGACGAGTGACTGAAGCTTGATGCTCCTTCGTCGCCACTCGATTGGCCATTGCATCGGTGCATTTGCATGTGCGCTGCACACCTCAGATTGATGTTGCACATTTGGTGAGATTGCAATATGTGCAAGTTGTAACCCCTTCATTTGGTTTCTTGTTCCTTAATATCGTCACATATCCTTCAAGGGCAGCATCTGTACCGGCAGTCTGAAGGCGCCGGTGACTGTTTTGGAGTCATCTTGGGGTGGGCTGAGCCAATGTGTGTGGTGAAGGGTCGACCTTGGGAGGTCCCAGTCCATCCTTCTGGGGTTTTCGGGTTCCATCCTCCCAGCAGTTCCCAGCGCTGCTCTTCTGGGGTGAAGGTCTGCGCCTTCCACCTCATATGCTGGAACCTGGTTGGAGTCACAGTATCTACGGGGTGGCCAATCCAGCAAGCTGCGCCCACAGGGTAGCTGCCCGGTTCGCCTGTCCAATGACAAGATCGGTTGGGCCAGGTCCACACGGCTGACGAGTCGTCTAATGTTAGCTGGTCGATTTGCGAAAGATGGCCGACTATCACTCAATTGTGTTCCCACATTGGTGGAGTGTTAGAAGCTTAACCTTTTACATCTCCTTGCGTGGATCACTGTTGACCTCTCGCGCCAGTGCCGTAAGGCGAATCCAGGAATAACATTCAAAAGTCACCACAATTCTTAGTCCCACTCACTGTCTTTGCAATTGGCGGAATACGAGCGTTGAGTTGGAAGTCGGACTCGTGTAGTTCTGATTTTTTTTTTAGTCTTTTTTTTCCTTTCGGAATGCAGAGGCATCACCCTTCCATCATCCATCCATCCGGTCCATCCCGCACCGTCCGCCCAGCACACGTTTGCGTTCGACAGTTGCTGGAAGCATCATCCATCCGCCACTTGATGATTGGCAAATCCATACATCTATCGATCGATCCATCTTAAGCTCTCAGCCCATCAGCCAACCTCTTGGAACCGATTCTCCTCTCTGTGGACTGGGCTGTGGGTGTCGACTCCTTCCCCCCTGGAAATTCACCCCTCTTGGCATGGCACCCCTTCCCATGCTGGAACCAAGATCCCCCAAAGACAACACCAAACATTGGCCGGACCATCCCGTCACGCGAGGCAATCAACGCCGCTCATAGTTACAGACTGACACCAAACCACCTTTGTCCTCCTCAGCCTTCCCAAAAGCCGTCGTCGTCTCTGTTTCGTTTCCGCCCGCTTAACAATTGTCGCTAGCACGAAAGCCACCCGCCCACCCATCCATTCATCATCCGCCCCATCTTGTCTCCGATCTCCTCTTTTCGAGTCCTAGTGTAGTATCCCAGCTTTCCTCCCCTCATCCCCGCCCCTGCGTCCTAGCGGAGCCCTACAAGGACAGGAGAGAGACAAAATGTGACAGAAGCTGGTTTGCACCGCGCGTTCAAGTCGCTTCGAGTCTGGACTGTCTGGACCTGCCCATGGGCCCCTGCTCCGACAGGCCACTCAATCTTGCACCCATTGAACAAGAAATCCATTCAATTTCCGCTCTGTTTCTAACACTTACATCGTAGGTGAGACACAGGCGTGATCACAGTGGGTGAGCTTCAAGGTTTTTCTCGCGATACCAACGGCCACACGGTCGGCCACTCATTTACGGTGTACGGGTTGTTCCCACTTGGCGGCCTGTCACTCGCCCTCCCTGTCGCCAGCTTTTCTTCACTAGCCCTTTTCGAAACCCAACCAACCAGCCACGTCCGCGGCTCGCGGCAGCCCAGCTGGCGGCGCCCTCAACGGCGCCAGCCTAGTCCGACGTTGGCCTCATTGCGATTCGCGCCAGTGGCGACCAATGACACAACAACTTCCTCACGGTTCCTCTTGTTATCCCAAGAACGGTTTTCAGCCCGAGGTGATCGTCAGAGACACACCTCAGACCCTCAAAAACGCGGGTACCTGGAAAAAGGAAGCGCTAGAGGTTGCGGCGGTGCAACATGATCTGTCTGTACGAAAGTAGGTCGTCTCCCCAGGCACGGTCCGCCGAGCGAGGAACTCTATTCCATACGAGATTACGAGATGGACTCTCTGCGCATTCTTTCTTTTTGCTCTTCAAGCATGTGCTCCATCATGCATGTGAAACGTGTTACTTTACCACCTCGCGCCCCTTCTCGGATTCCTGCAGCACAAGTGTGCCACGTCTCACATTCTCGACGATTTCAATCTGCGTGTCAGAGGTTGGATCGGATCAGCAGCCAGTGTTGCGAAAATCTTTCATAATTGATCGCCCTCAAGAGGCACTGTTAGGTTTGACGCTAGACTCAACACGAGGCGGCGAGAGGAATCTCGATTTGGATCACTGCTTGCGCGGAACTCGGGAAGGCCTTCACGAAAAGCCCTTAGCTGCCGTTGCTCTCGTGCCGAGGGCTGACCGCTCTCTTCTTCTTGCTCCAATATTCCCTCCCACGCGTTCTTCCGCACTTGGTGTCATCACCGGGGCAGGACTTGGCGTACATACGTCAATTGAACGCGGCCTTTCCCCGCCCGCTACGAGGGGGTGGGATCCGAGGACCCATTCAGAAAAGCCGCCGTCTCTCGCGCCGTCTGAGAAGACCACTGAGAAGACCACCGAGACTTACAAGTGCTATTACCGCCTTGCCGCCCCTGAGCCAGATTCGTCAAGAGACATTTTCTCCTACGTCAAGCGGGCCGGCCTGGTTGCGGGAAGGGGTGGGTTGAAAAGTCTTGCGTGAAGAATGTTGTTTGCCACGATTCGTGAAAATTGAAGGGGCCTTAATACTGCGTACATACCGAGTTGGCAGTTGATTTGAAGGTACGAAGGGGGCGTACACAGGGTGGTATCATCGGGATGTGTTCCGATGCTCTCATAAAGTATTTCAATTGCGGGTTGTGGGTTGCCATTCAGCCCCCCTTCCTCGTCTACAATTCTCCGACTAAACGAGCAAACTCGACGCTGATTACGTAGGCGCGCGTGTATGTACACACGCCGCAACTCCCCTTTAGCTTAGCCTCAGTGGTATCAAAGCCCCATCCCATCTCAACGGCTCCAAGGCCAGCCAGTCAGTGCCCTCCCTAGTCTCGTCGACCTGCCCATCCTTACGAGGCGGTGACGTTTACGCCGGTAGCGGAACCGCTCCTCTTCTGGTCCCGCTGCTCAACCTGCGTCTTCTCGTACGTCTCGCTGCCGTGGTGGTCCTCGTGCGTGAGGTCAAACTTGTAAAGCGGCTCTAGCGTGGCATCCCGCTGGAACAGCACCCAGCGCTTAAACCAGTACGGCAGCGCTTTCGTGAGCTGGTACCGCATGAAAACGCGCGTGGGTACCGCAAAGACATAGTCGAGCTCCTCGAGGGTGCGCTGCTTAGTCTCGGGCAACCAAAAGAAGATCATGACGAGGGCGACAACATTGAGGCCCGCGTAGAAGCTGAAGGAGCCGACAACACCGAGGTCCGCCAGCATGATGGGGAAGCTGATGGAGAGGACGGCCGCCCAGAAGAGGCAGGTCGCCACGGCCCAGGACATGCCTACTTCGCGGTGGGAGAGGGGAAAGACCTCGGCTGAGTAGGTGAAGGGGACAGGACCCTCGCCGGGTGAGTAGAATGCTGCAAGACGTCAATATTACGCCTTTATCAAGTTCACGCACACACCAACTGAGAAGAAGGACATACCGGCAAAAAGGTAGACAAACAAAGCCACGAGTCCCAAGTGGGCGCCTCCGGTGCCCGGGATGAGCGTGCAGAGACCGGCGGCGAGTAACGTCCACGCCATTTGGGGGAAGGTGAAGAGCAGGAGGGAGCGGCGGCCAAAGGTGTCAATCGTCCAGATGGCCGGCCAGGCGAAGATGAAGTTGACCATGCCGAAGCCAAAGGACGCCAGGAGGGCGTTGTACTCCGACGTGCCGGCCTCCTTGAAGATGGTGCTCGAGTAGAATGCAATGATGTTGATTCCTTGTTGCTCGTTAGCAAAGGCCGGAGACACTCAGAAGTGGTGGGGCGGCTCGACTTACCACACATTTGCTGGGCAATCATGACGGTGAAGGAAGCCAGCGTGGCACTGTATCACCCGAAACTCAGTCTCACTTTCATCACACAAACTCCTTGTCTCATATGAGATACTCACCGTCTGATACGCGGGATAGTAAA
This sequence comes from Colletotrichum orchidophilum, assembly GCF_001831195.1. Classification (NCBI taxonomy): domain Eukaryota; kingdom Fungi; phylum Ascomycota; class Sordariomycetes; order Glomerellales; family Glomerellaceae; genus Colletotrichum; species Colletotrichum orchidophilum. The sequence goes on along the minus strand of NW_019172994.1, from coordinate 165,735 downwards.
CAGCTCCACGAAGCGCTTGGCATAGTTGGACCTCCCAATAATCTCGGCCTCGACCTGGAGCTGGGTATGAATGTAGTAGATATCGCGCGCGGCCTGGATTGGGTGGTTTCGCAGCCGCAGCAGCGACTTCATGGCGTCCGGGAATCGGTTCTTCTTGATGTACCAGCGCGGGGACTCTGGGCAGATGTAAATGAGCAGAACGAGGGGCAGAGCCGGGATAAAGGCCGACCCGAGCTGGAGGCGCCAGGCGATGGCGCCGGTCTTGGCGACGGCCAGGTTGGCTGCCGTTCCGGCTGCGATTCCGAAGGCTGTCCAGAGTTCTGGAGGGCGTCGCGGTCAGTAATCGAGCAAGCAAGCCAAAGACAACGACGCCCCAAGATGGACTTTCAGAGCCAACGGGGTCTATCTACTCACGCCATGTCATCACAAGAGCACCACGAATCGGCGCGGGCGAGTTCTCAGCGGCAAAGATGGGCACCGTGCTGGCCTTGGCTCCCATGCCGATGCCGAGTAGGACACGGCAGCCGAGCAGTTGCGGCCAGGATTGGGCGAAAGCGCTTCCGATGACGGGCCAGAGGCAAAAGTTGGCGGCGAAGAAGATTGCGCCGCGGCGGCCCAAGAAGTTGTTGAGCGGGTCCGAGAGCCAGCATCCGATCAGGGCGCTGCCGATGTATGGCGCCGCGTTCACGAGGCCGACCTTTTTGAGTGTCAGTGTACATGAAGCAGAAGCATGAGTTTCAGCAACAACGTAGGTCAAGCTGTATGAGTGTAATGTATGGGTCAGTGAGTGAGACGTACGAGGAGGGTATCATGGTGCGAGGTGCCCCCGATGCCAAACACCGTGGGGAACGACAGGTTCGCGCCGTTGCTGCCCGTCTGATCCCACCCCTGGACGGCGGCGCCGATGGAGCAGGTAATGATTGTGAGGTACAGGATCTTGGGGATGCGCCACTTGTGCTCGACCTCGTCGCGGAGGACCTGGATCTCGGTGGCATCGAGGGCCTCGGCGCCGTCAATCTCCTCGTAGCCCGTCGGGTCCTGGGCGACGAGGGCGCCCTTTTTGAGGACCGGGATGTACTCCTCGAGGCCCTTGTCGTGGGCAAAGGCTTCGACGTCGCGGAGGAGCTCGGCGCGGGTTATGCCGAGGAGGGGGTTCTTGATCCTGCATTTTGCGTGTTAGTTGGGGGTCCAGCGGAGATCGGATATAGAAGGAGAGGACGGACTTTGCGTCGACGTTGTCGTTTAGATCGACTGTTGCTTGAGATCCGCGGCGGGCTTTTTCCATGTTTGAAAAGTCACCCGAACTGAGATTGTTAGTCTGAGTGGAACGATTAACGCCGAAGGGTTGATACTTACACCACGGCTCCGTCAACGTGTTTGTCGTCCGCCATTGTTGCGGCGCGATGAGTGATATCAGCGACTCAAAGCCTTACGAATATCGAATGGTTGATATGAGAGTGATTTGATGCTTCCAGCTCTAGATTTTCGATCTATCGCAGGATGAAATTGAAGGCTCTACGAAGTCATACGGCTTAGATCCGAGAGTGATCGTCCAACACATAAGACAGGGCTCGGACGAGAGGAGAAGGAACATGGCAGCATGGGATGGGCGTTGCCTGGTATTTGTATCTCGCCCACAGACAATCTCATCCCAACCTTTGCGCAAGGTTCAACGAGACCAGACCAGCGCAACCACCTTCCCCGCAGGCAAGAACGGCAGCTCCAAGGCGTCTGTCAACATGACTTGGTGGACATCTTTGTTCCCCTCTCCTCTCATGCAAATGGACTGGACCACAGACCACGAGTGTCTAGAGAGATCCACAACGGGGCGACCCATGGGGAAAGTCCAAACCTTTGAAAGTGGATTCGCTGGGGTTTGAGGGGGGGAGAACGGTCGCCAATGTTCAGATGGAGCAGACAAGTTCCCCTTCACACACGCGTGGTGTAAGGTAGTGCTCATGGCACGGCGGGTTACCACCATAGTGGCGACTCTCTCTTTATCTGACCAAGGCAGCGGAGAGCAGACCAGACTACATGGTTCGCGAGCCTGGCCTTGCCCATCATCTATATCCCCGAGTCCTATTGGACTGCGCGACCAAGAGAGATGCAACGATGCTCCGCAAGGGCGCATCTAGGTTGTGCAACATTTGAGATCTTCACTGGTAGTGGCTGTCATTGGAGTTGGGTTCTGCGGACGAAAGCCCGGCGCCTTGGTAGCGCTCCTCTACCGTGTAGGAATTGGGCAGAGATCGGCGCAGATGATACTGGCTGCTGGACGTCGCAGGCAGCAGCTCCAATGCCAAAGGTTTACTTCCGCTGGATTAGCCTTGGGCGTCATCGATTCCGTTTGGAATGAAGGGATTCATGGTTCCGACGGTCGGTTGCTCTGTAGTCTTGCTTTCAGTCCAAACATCTGGATTTCCCCAGAATTGCCCTTCTCCTCATCTTCTCCCCCAGGAATAGCACGTCCCAGCTCTTCTGTACTAGCACACGCAACACACGTCGAGTGGGACCGTTCACGCTGCAAGAGTTAAGGACAGGAACCCCGGCTACTCGAGACGGGACGTAATCAAAACGGGGGACCCCGTCAGACAGATACCGTCGGAAGTACATTTGGTTGTAAAACTCAAGCCAAGCCGTCATGCTTAACCGTATTCATTGCCCCTGGCGTACGGATATAGAGGCAAGGCAAACGAACGGGCGGGCTGCGGTGCGGCGCAAGACGGGAATGGCGTCGTCAGATGAGATGACACCCAGCTGCCGATCGCACTATGTCTGGAGAATAGCTCCGTTTCCGTGGTAGGCTATCGACCGGGGGGCACTACTGGGCGGAATCGTTTGTAGTTTTCCCCTAGAGTCTTGGAGACGCCGCCACTTATCTCGGGGAATTGGGAAAAGCCAAGGCAGAACAAGAGATTTCCTCAATCGTGCCAAGGACGGCGGTGTTGGCGTCGCATTTGATATCGAAGTGTTCACTACTTCTGCGACCTGGCTGCACAGTCGCAATTGCACTCCTCTGCTTGGGCTCCGATGAATGACAGAAAATAAACCGGGCACGTTTCCTTCACCCCGGGTTTGCGGGGTTTGATGCACCAAAAAGGCTTCACCGTACCCAGAGAGGGTTGAAAGAAGAGGGCAAAAAAGAGAGCACGTTGGACCAGGATTGACCGACTCCTCATTTCGACGCCTGCATGAAGACGTCATTGTTCAGAGGCGGTATGTTTGCCATTGGTCTTTACGGCAGACCAGTCAACTGTATCTCCACTTGAAAACCAACTGAACGGCCTTTTAAGTAGACATGGTGCCATGGCACGAAAGCGCGAGAGACATGGTTGGGCCAAGTCGGCAACGACTCGTATAATGGTGTGGCCGGGGTGACGCGTGGATGAGCTCCGGAGCTTCATACTGCCGACAAGATGGAAAAACGGCCACATTGTTTCTTGGTGGGTTTGGAGCGCATTTGCGTCGAAAGTTGGACATGTAAATATTGTGGGTATTGTGGGTATTGTCGGGAGTCGTCGGCCAGAGTCGTAGCCAAGAAATCATTTGGGAGAGCCGCCTACGGAGTACAATGCCCAGAATTGCCGAGAAAACGCCCAGCCCTCTAAAAAGGCTTGTATCGTTGCCTGCAAAGCTTGGGTTGTCGAAATGGGTTATCGAGCCGATGATCGCTTCCTCTGTACCCTGGTTCTGGTTGGAGGATGCAACTTTTGATGAGGTTAGTGGCTGACTGATGGCACTGCAAGCACATGACCTTGTGACAAGGTTTTGTTCTTCAAGTACGACTTTGCACCTGTACGTCCGTCGGCCATCTCCCCGGTCGTCAGCTGAGAGGCCTGAGTCGCGTCGTCCTGTAGAGAGTGAGTGAAGAATGATTCGAGCACTGTAGCGTCAACCAGTAAGATGCTCGATTCAAGGGATCCCCAGCGAACCCCGCGGGGCAGATGCAATTCTTTGCGCTTCTCCAAAGGCTGCACATACCTAGTAGAGGCAGTCCTCCACCTCCGTTCCGGCGGTGGTTCTGTCGGCGGGCGGAGACGATGCGGAGTCTCATGGCCAGTCTCCCGTAACACAGTCATTGGCCGCAAAATTCCAGGACTCCAAGGTCCACTAAAAAGACGACGGCGGGAGCAACTAAAATCTACAGCGGTCGCTGCCCGCCTCTAACGATGGCAGGACAGGTACCTTGAATCGCAGGAGACACTCGGAACTTAAAGATGCATGCAATACCCATCCATGTCACAGATGCAATCCCAGAAACGTATCCATGAGCAACCAGGATTTTTCCACAAGAAGTCGGAGTTTCGCGCGAACAGAAACTTTAGTGCACGGTATTTCGCGCCTTTCAACGTTCGTTGCTTTTCCTTGCAACACCTCAGCCCGCAAACCTGAGCCTAGACTCGAGCGGAGCAGCAGGCATACTGACGGCGATGGCAGAACGGGCACAAAAAAAAGACGAATAGCTTTTCACAGACTCAATACTGAGTTGTGCTAAGTGATTTGGTACTATTAAAATATTGAGAAGGGTATCGACCAACGTTATTTCTTTCTCGGCCTTTTTTTTTTTTTTTGCCGATGAACAGAAAGCCTCCAGAGATGCGATGCCTCAGTAGTTATGCTTGAGAACCGTCTTGAGCGCAGCAATCTCCTTTTCGTACTTAATGATCTTGTTTTGGCTGCTCTCGAGTTTGACCAGCAAGTACAACACTCGAGAACCGGTCTGAGCAGGCTGTTTTGGCAGGCTGCCCAGTAGCGCCAGCTCCCCTTCAGCCTTTTCGATTACCTTGGTCTCGACCTTGGTAAGCTCCTTCAACAGCGCTAGATCCATCTTGGCCCTGAGAACACGGTCATCGAGTAGAAGACTGAACGCTGCTTGATACATCGGCTTTCCGGGTCGAATAGTTTGCGGCCGGCCGTTGTAGGTCTCGACAGTGACGAGCTCCGCGTTTGTGAGCCCTTCCAAAGCCGACTCGCCATTCGCAGCGCCGGGCGTGGTGGAAGATGCGAAAGTATCAGACAGAAGAACCTCGTTATATCGGAGACCGTCGTGGGAGGCAAGCGCCTTGATCAAATACCATGCCTGCTCGGTGGACCATTTTCTGCCCTCGACAGTATCCTTGCCGCCTAATAGGTACATCTTGACAATTTCAGTGGCGCTCTGATTGATGATGTCCTCGATGGCTCGCTGTGGGCTCTGGCCACCCTTCAAGCGTCTGGCAAAGTATTCAAGGTCTGTCAGACGGCCGCCGAGGATGCCAATTGCCGAGTCTAGCTCCGAAAGATCCGGTTTTTGTTGTTGCTCAGTTTTATCCTCTGTCTCCCCTGTCTCTTTAGATTGTTCTCGGACCTTTTCAATCTCGTCCTCTTCAAGACGACTGATGATGAATTTCTTGGCGACATCGAGGGAGAGATCTCCCAAAGCAGCTTGACGGAATACGCGGTCTGGCATCGCCTTTGAGAGTGACTTTGAGTAAGACGTGTCGTCTGTCAAGAAGATGACGTGGGCGACGTTGTTTTGAACCATGGCCGCAGCCCATTCCGCAACCTTATCGTAGACCAGGCTCGAGCCCTCATTTTTGTGCAAGAAGTTGTCAATCACAACGACAGCCCGCTTGTCTGGACGAGCCTCCAAGTAGGTGTCGTCTGACAGGTCACTGTCCTTGCCATCCTTGTCGCGTCCAGCAAGAGATACTTCCTTCAGGGCCTCGGCGGTGGTGTGAAGGATTTTGACCACCTGCGACTCCAGTGTCTCGGAAAATCCAGCCTTGACCCCAGTCGTGCTCTGAACTGCCAAATCGATCATGCTGCTCATGCTATTCAAAAAAGCGAAAATCGGTTTGTAGCCCACGGCGGTAGCCAGGTGTTTGATAGTCCCACTTTCGCCCCTTGCCTCGATAATCGGCTTGCAATCAATCACTAGAACGTTTTCCCTGCCCTTGAGTGACTGATCCAAGACGAGTTCCTTTTTACCGGAGCCCCGAGGGCCTTGAACAACGATGAAGGTGTCAGAGCTCTCGAGCAGCCAGGTCTGGATCTGCTCAATGAGGTCGCGACGATGCTGCCAAACTGCGCTGAAACCAGCCTTGTCAGTCTTCTTGTGTCCAAACGAGGAGAAAATGTCGGAAGTTTGGTTCTTGATCCATCGATAGAATCTGTTGTAAGTCAACGTGAAAGAATGCTGGATGTGGGCCTTGACGAAGAATTCACGTATGGGGTCGAAAATGGCCACTGTGATGGCAGCGAGAAGGGCGGCAACAACTGGAATGACCACCCTGGGGTGGCTGGAAATCCAGTTCCAGATATTGTGCGGTTTGACCTTTTGCTCGTAGGACAGGCGAAGCCTTGTACCAATCTTTCCGCCACCCAGACCCTCGTCGACAAGGAAGCCATGGAGACAGTTCCTTGCCATGATGGCGTCGCGAACGCGCGCAAAGTCGATATAAGCGTACTTTGGGAGAATCTTTGAGTCGGAGGGCTGTGATGTAATCTCGGCAATTTTGCCATACCTGCGGAACATACTGTAGAGGGTCTCCTGAGATAATTCGACAGCCTCGTCACCAGCGTCTTTTCCTGTGAACTCGACCTTGACGCGACTTCTGGGAAATCGGTAGAGGTCCTCCAGCCACGGAACTCCCTTGACGAGTCCTGCTTGAACCCCGCGGAAGGGGTTAAACCATGGTCTGAGGGGGTGCTTTTCGAGCGAGCGTGCGAGGGATGCTGGGGTTTTTTTAGCCGTGCACACTGTGAATAAGACCCGGTTTGGGCAGTGATGAAGAAGTTGTTATGGACAGTAACGAGACTTATACTCACTCTCAATATCTTTGGGTACTACGTTGGAGCCATGGCTGAATTTGACAAAAGCTCCCCCGTCCTTCAGTCGTGGTAGGATCTCTGTAACTTTGATTGGGAGGTCGTTCGGAATAGCTCGTTTTACCAAGTTGATCGGATCTGTGCCAAGGCCTCCACCAGCACCGTCGAAGCGCTTGAGAAGGTCGGTCAGGTCGCGGTCTGACTGCCATGATCGTCGGAGGAGGTAGGTCAGCTTGAGAGGAAAGAGGTCTACCAGCCACTGTCAGTGTTACTCCATTGTGAGAGCGCTGGCCAAAGTGATTTTGGACAAAGGGCGCAAGGACAGTGGGGATGACGAGAAGGAATAGTGAGTGTAAAGAGAACAGGGGATGTGGACGACGAGGAAACTGGAGACAGTGGAGAGCATTGATATGATATTTTGTGCATGGTAGAGGAGAAAATTTGGAGATGGTGAGGATCAAACCTGGGACACGAGGCCCGGGGTCAGATGCGCAGAACAACTCCGTTCCAAATACAGGGGAAGCAGAATCTTACTGTCAAAGAAGAGAATGGATTCGCTCTCCGAAGTCGTGATATGACCAGACTTCTCGTCGCCGGTTACGGTGCTCTCCCATACTTTGGACGTGGCGCGCACGATATCTCCATGTCGCTGGGGTCGAGCAAATGGCCGGGGCGGGCCCCATGTAATCTGCAGCCGAGGCGCAGGCCTCATGCCGGAGCGAAGCAGCGCTCTGGTATGTAACATTGGATGGGTGTAGTTGCAGACTCACATATTGCTCTGGCAAGAGACGGCGGAATTGAGTTTTGAAACAGGGACGTTGTGAATAGCAGATTGGAAGGCAGAGAATTAAGGCGACCGACTAGCTCGCCTGCCTTGCCTCACCTTACCAGAGCTGCTTAGCTCCTGCACGAGAGAGCCCCCGGTGTTTGGGTGGAATGATGTCACGCCTGGTGACCCCACTGGAAAAGGCCCGCTCAGTGCGCCCCATAACCTTAAGTCTGGAACGGACCAAATCTTATCCGAACCGATAAGGCCCCACCCGACCAGAGCATGCGCAGCTACCTACCTACCTTACGGCAAAAAATATGCAACCACTCATTGGCTAGACGCGGCGTCTTGGAGGTCATTGATAGTACCGATTGCCGATTTCTCCTCATTTTCGAGTGCTTTCGACCTTCCAAGATAATTTGGCTCTTGGTTCACTTTTTTCGAACCGTTCTTCATTTCAATTCAAAAGCTCTTCAAAATGGGTTGGCTCTGGGCTTCGCCATCTCCCCCCAAGACAGCCACTCCCGGACAAGCTTCCCAGGCTCCTACATCGACCCCGCCATCCTCGAATAAGTCGACTGATTCCGAGATCGATCCTGAGATTGCAAAGTTCATCGCCCTCTTCCAGAACGAATCCGATAGCCAGCCAGAAGAGAAAACGCCTGCGCCGGCGCAAACGTCCCCAACACAGCCCAAACCATCATCGTCTTCTTCGTCATGGTTCTCCCTCAAGTCCTCACCCGACTCCCCCTCTCAAACGAGCAACCGTGCGATCACGCCACCATCCGACAACCCCGTGGCCGAGTCCACCCTACCGACAGAGATGTCTTGCCGCCAGGCCTTCGACATGGCGTTCCACTGCCAGTCCGTCGGCGGCCAGTGGAATAGTATCTACCGATACGGCACAATGCGCTCTTGCAGCGAACACTGGGAGGACTTTTGGTTCTGCATGAGGATCAAGAGCTACTCGGGAAAGATGAAGGAGGATGTAATCAGAGACCACTATCGTCAGAAAGAGTATGAGAAGTATGGAGATGGTAAGCCGAGCAGTGAGGACGTCTGGCAGGCGAGGACCACAAAGGTCCCACCAGGCACAGCATTTACGGAGGGATTTGAAGACTCCACACTTGATGACGAGGAATGGCAGAAGATGGAAATTGAGAGGCGGAAGCAGATTAGGCAAAGGCTAGGCATCGAAGCAGCGTCGGCATAATGTTTTTGTAGCAGACTATTCAGTAAAATACCACTCTTCTCGCAATTTTTTTTTAGGTGCTGTACTAGGCAAAGCGCAACGATTAGCGGAAACAACTCATATGCCAACATCTTAAATCGGAGCACATCACAATCAATAGCGGAGGACAAGTAATTTTTACTGTTTTGTATTAGACTTCCTAAACCGTGGAGCCTAGCTAGAATACATCTGACCCATAACCGTGCTTTTCCCATCGTGATTTCATAAATGCAAAGAAAGCAAAAGTCTAGTCGTGAAACCCCGTGACAGCCGATGCGGTGTCACACCCATGACTCGGACTCTAAGGAAAGAATTCATCAAGGGTATCAATTTAGTCAACCTCCTCGACGGTAGGACCGTCGTCGTGGTTGCCGGGGGGAGCGCCGCCGGGGGCGCCGGGGAAGCCGCCAGGGGCGCCACCGGCACCGGGAGGGCCGCCAGCAGAGCCGTAGAACTTCATCATGATGGGGTTGGCAATACCCTCGAGCTCCTTCTGGCGCTCCTCGTATTCCTCGCGAGTAGCCTGCTGGTTCTCGTCGAGCCAGGTGACAATGGTGTCGATCTCGGTCTTGAGCTTCTCCTTGTCATCAGCCTCAAGCTTCTCATCAACCTTGGAGTCGCTGAGAGTGTTGCGGAGAGAGTAGGCGTAAGACTCAAGGCCGTTCTTGGCAGAGACACGCTGGGCCTCGGCCTCATCCTCATCCTTGAACTTCTCGGCCTCAGCGAGCATGCGCTCGATGTCCTCCTTGGAAAGGCGACCCTTGTCGTTGGTGATGACAATCTTGTTGGACTTGCCGGTACCCTTCTCAACGGCGGAGACGTTCATGATACCGTTGGCGTCCAGGTCGAAGGTGACCTCGATCTGGGGAACACCGCGGGGGGCGGGGGGGATGCCGGTAAGCTCGAACTTGCCGAGAAGGTTGTTGTCCTTGGTGCGCTGGCGCTCACCCTCGTAGACCTGGATGAGGACACCGGGCTGGTTGTCGGAGAAGGTAGAGAACACCTCGGACTTCTTGGTGGGGATAGTGGTGTTGCGGGGAATGAGCTTGGTCATCATGCCACCAGCAGTCTCGATACCGAGGGACAGAGGGGCAACATCGAGAAGAAGGATCTCGTTGGTGCTCTTGGAGGAGGTGTCACCAGACAGAATGGCGGCCTGGACAGCGGCACCGTACGCAACAGCCTCATCGGGGTTGATGGACTTGTTGGGCTCCTTTCCGTTGAAGTAGTCGGAGATGAGCTTCTGGACACGGGGGATACGGGTGGAACCTCCGACCAGGACGATCTCGTGGACCTGGGACTTGTCGACCTTGGCGTCGGTAAGGACACGATCGACGGGCTGGATGGTGGAGCGGAACAGGTCCTGGCAGAGCTCCTCGAAGCGAGCACGGGTGATGGAGGTGTAGAAATCGATACCCTCGAAGAGAGAGTCGATCTCGATGGAGGTTTGGGCAGACGAGGACAGGGTGCGCTTGGCACGCTCACAGGCGGTGCGAAGACGGCGCAGGGCGCGGGCGTTGGAGGAAAGATCCTTCTTATGCTTGCGCTTGAACTCGTTGACGAAGTGGTTGACGAGACGGTTGTCGAAGTCCTCACCACCCAAGTGGGTGTCACCGGCGGTGGACTTGACCTCGAAAATGCCCTCCTCAATGGTCAGGAGGGACACATCGAAGGTACCGCCACCGAGATCGAAGATGAGAACGTTGCGCTCGCCCTCAGCCTTCTTGTCCAAGCCGTAGGCAATGGCGGCAGCGGTGGGCTCGTTGATGATGCGGAGGACGTTGAGGCCGGCAATGAGACCGGCGTCCTTGGTAGCCTGACGCTGGGAGTCGTTGAAGTAGGCGGGGACAGTAACAACTGGGATATGTTAGACACCAGATCCTGTAAAAATTATACACTCAGGGCGGAGAATTACTAACCTGCGTTGTTGACCTGGCCACCCAGGAAAGACTCGGCGGTCTCGCGCATCTTGGTGAGAACCATGGCAGAAATCTCCTCGGGAGTGAAAGTCTTGGTCTCGCCCTTGAACTCGACCTCGATGTTGGGCTTGCCACCCTTCTCGATGACCTTGAAGGGGAAGTGCTTCATATCGGCCTGGACCTCGGAGTCCTGGAACTTGCGGCCAATGAGACGCTTGGCATCGAAGACCGTGTTGTGGGGGTTCATGGCGACCTGGTTCTTGGCCGCATCTCCAATCAGACGCTCGGTGTCAGTGAAGCTATTTCATAGTTAGCACGACGATTTTTAAATGATGCAACGTCGAGAATAGAATCTCGAGCATGGATTCCAACTTACCCGACAAATGAAGGTGTAGTCCGGTTGCCCTGATCGTTTGCAATGATCTCGATCTTGTCGTTGGAGTAGTATGCGACGCAACTAGATGTCGTTAGTCCATGTTTTGAAATTGTTTGGTGGAAGTGGGAAATTGGGGCGCGGAAAGAGAGGAAAGGAGGGAAAGGGATAGCAGTTGGGAAGACAACTTACGAGTACGTGGTACCCAAGTCGATACCGACAGCCTTGCCTCCGGAAGCCATTTTGACGGTTGTGATGTGTGGAAGAAGAGTTGTGGTGTTTTTGGGGTGCGTAGGTGAAGGAGGGGTATCTTCGTTGTGCGCGTAACCGGGGAAAGTTGTTTTCCGGTAGAGTTGATATCAACGATGAAGATTTCGTTGGAGAAAGAAATGCGCTGAACACTTCTGATTCTTGTTGGGTATTATGAAGAAAGAATTGGTTTTCGTGAGGAGTGAAAGGGCAAGAGATATGAAAGGCTGGTGTTTGGGATTCTTAAAAGGTGGGAGGCAGGAGCGACTCAGTGCCCCGCAAAAATTCGAATTGGTTCTTTCCTCTTCCACCCGCTCTCCATTGGTGGGGTACTACAATCGCTGCGGCCCAGCTGGGGACACTTCCAGGAGCCTCTCGAACACGCCCGAAATTTTCTACCAACCCATGCAAGGATCAATTCGAGACTAGGGCGTTTTCAGCCTCTTCAGGAGGCAAGGTTTCTAATTTCCCAGGATTCGAGGCAATCCCTCGGTGCTTCGCAAGGCGTTTCCAACAACTTTCGAAAGATTCTGCGAAAGACGATTCGCTGACATCATAAGCTTCCACGAAATCTATGGAGGGGCAGCCCGTTTGCGCCCCTTGTCGCAGTACCCTGGCCTGCCTCCCATGCACGCCTTAAAATTGGTCTGTGTAGGTATCCTTTACTTTTCCCCTCTTGTCCAGGAATCCACACCGCTCCAGAAAAGAGAATTTCGCCGGTGAGGTGATATCATTCAGGCTGGCGGGGCCACACAGCTGGGCCGGCCCAGCGATTGACCCAGCGACCCTTCGTGAAGCATCTATCATCCACCAGAACCATCTTACTTGCTTTGCCTTAGTAAGATGCCCTGCCATCGAGCAAACAGAAGGTGACATTCGAAGTCAACGGAAGGCGCGAACGATACCCCCAGGGGTGCCCGGGGACACCAAGAACGGCGGTGACGGCAGCGGCATCGAGGAGGACGGGGACGCGAAGGACTACCTTAATAGCATTAATGGGAACATGCGGGCAAACTACGGGTGGTAAGTAATGTACCTAATGGCAGAGAATAACTATTGGGATCAGGCTGCTATCGCATCTATTCTTAGTGCCTTGGTGTGTAGTGATCATTGCATGCAGGTGCGCAAAGAGCAGCGTAACCTTTGTTGCCATGGCAGCCCAATGACACCCACCATAGCAGGTTTTTTTACTTCTCCCACAGAGCTCACAGTGTCCCTCGTCTCCGTCGCACTTTCTGAAGACGGTGCCCGCGCATTCGTACCTGATGCTTTTTATAGCGCCCAACAACAACCAGGCAATATAGAGGCAGAGGAGGAAACCCCGCCGAGCGCTCAGAAATTTGCGGATTGAAGATCTTTAAGATAAGTTACCACGTAATTACCTACCTTGAGCACCACCCAATACGACACTCGCAAGAGGGTATTGGCTATATCCAATCTAGGTACCGTGACAATCGGTACTGACCCCATATCCGACCTTGATCGGCCGGCCTCAGCCGCTTGAGAAGCCCGTGTAAAAATGGGTCCCGGATCCGGAATACCAGACCTAACATCAACGTGAATTAAGGCATCTCAGACCCGGTCCAGATGTGGTTATCGCTTCGACATAACTCCATGACCAGACTCTCCCAGTTGAGGCCACTATCCAGACCAGGAATGGCATGAGGACTGGATCTCGTCAATGAGAGTAGCGTGTTAAATACCGTCATCGAGCTGACGATATTCGACGAAAAACGAGCGGCATTTTCTGGCGAGCAGGTGGCTGGGTGGTATTTGCCTTCTGCAGGCATGCGAAGCTTGCTTGAATTGTAGTCCGAAGGTAATCATCGCATGTCCCGTCCAAGATTGCCATGATCGGCCGTCTCCGAAGAGCTGAAGCTTCCATGGGGAATAGAGCATGCTTTCTATCGTGTTTCCCAAGGACATTCTTCAGAGCTTCCTGGTGATTAAATGAGTTACCACATGGCGATGTGGAAGTGATTCTCTGTCGGTGACTGACAGAGTATGCAACCCCCCTCGTGCTCATCTGCCAGACGCAATAAGCCCAGTCTTCTTCGGAGCAGTAGGCAGTGAAAGATATAGATCACGACTTTGGTTCTTAGTTGGTGTGTCATTCAGCAGGTATTTAACCGGCCTCAGTGAGTTTGATGTGATGTCCTTAAGAGTGGGCATGCAACCTAGGAACAAATCAAGAATTCACATGGCCCTTAGAACCTGAATTCAGTCTCTTTCTCAAATTTTCTCAACACGAACGATTGGAATTCACCCACTCGTCTTAAATCATGATGTTCGCAAGGGGGATCGATTTCATCCGCCTCCTTCGGCATCTGAAGCTGCTGAGGACTGGACCCAGCAGGATGCAATGCCTCCTCATGGTGTTAATAATCAAGCTGCTCACCGTAGGTACTACTAGGAAATATGAATAGTTGCAAAATGGCTGTTGAAACATCTGACTGACGACTCTGACCTGCTGACCTCTGGGCAACACTCAGTGAAAGGGCATACGAGTTCCCGGTCGGTAGAAAGTGGTGTTGTACTACTGTTATTGAAGTGGCAAGTGAAGGAAGCTCCCAGGTGAGGCCTTATGTTTTACAATTTCAATCTGAACTATCTTACTAAAACGCCTCCAGGCCAGCCGGCCTCCCAAACCAAGTTCCCAATTCATCGCCGTCCTCTTCCCTGTTACCCGACACGAAGTAGTCTGTCATTCGCGTGGTATCATCATCATCTTCGACCGGCCAGTCCACCTTAGGGTTCCCCTTGGCTTCGAGCATGTCCTTAGCCGTGCCCCAGCTGAATCGGCATTCAGCCCCCCATCCAAAGATCGGGTGCATATTAGATCTCATCCACGACACGCACCGCCCATCTGATGGGTAACCCGAACCCCAAGCCATGCCCTCTTCTCCCTCTGCCGCGGCCTCGGGGGCTCGCCCCTTGTAAAGAACCTCAAGTGCGGCGTCACGAGTGACCTTTGCGCACACAGAAGCTGCCGAGACGCAGGGGTAGAGACTGTCTGCCTTCTTCGCGACTGTAATCTTCGTGGCGGGGAAGAAGCGTTGCAGTTTAGCCTGGTAGGCGGCGGGCTGACCGACCGTATCAACGTAGATCTCCTGGATGTTGACGCCCTGAGCAAAAACACCCTTGATCAAGTCAACGGTGGCGTCCATGGCCTGGGCGTTGAGGTTGTAGTTGGCCCCCGGGCGCATCATGCCTGAGGATATGTCACGGGCGCTGAGTGCTGAGATGGCGAAGCCGCAAGACTCGGCCAGGTCGGAGTCTGCCGTACATAGAGCCGTCATGAGCTGGGAGCGGACGGCTGGGGTGAGCACCTTGGAGTCGTCAAAGTGATGGGTCTCACGGAGCAAGGGGTCCGAGAGAGGAATGGGTAGATAAAAGACACCATACACCATGGGTCCCAGAACCGGCCCGCGGCCGGCCTCATCGACACCTAGGCAGACCGGAGTGCCGGACGCTGCAGGTGAGTCTGAGTTGTCAGATGTGCTGAATTTTGTTGATGAGGTTGGTGGAAGAAGTGTCGAGGGAACTGGGGAGAAGTATGTATACGAGTCGCCTGAGAGGATGGCTTGTTCGTTGATAGACGGAGGGACAAAGACGCCCGGGACCGGAGTCACAAGGGCAATGTTCTCGGCTGTTTGAGAATCTTCCATTGTGACTGGTGAACTGAATTTGGGTGGAAATAGATCTGGATTCTTTTTGGGTCTCAGTATTGTGGTATAAGGGTAGCTTCGTATGGGCTTTACGTCGTCCTATGCGTATCTTAGAAGAACCAATTGGAGCACCTTTTTGTCATCCCCAAACTCCGAGCTGAAGACCTAAACAGTTCAGACTGTGAGATTAGGGCAGATGTTCATAAAGTCAGGTACTTGGACTGAGAAACCGGGTATCATTGATGGCTGGTCTACCTAGCCCCTCGACGCGTCTATATTAATGGGGACGCGTTCAGCAATGGCGCCAAATCCACACGTGCCGGCCCCTGTCAACTCCGATTTGCAGCAAGTGCCGGCCACTGAAAGTCCTTCGACACAGGTGTGCTCAGCGCGCGTCCCCAACTCTCTGTGTCATCCAGAAAGTCGCGCGCGCTCAACCCTCTCAACACCACCTCCGCAGGATAAACACGGCCACGATTCGGCCCACGACGTCGTTTCATTTGCACCAAAGGCACTCGTGCTAAAGACTCAGATCGGGATGCTTCATCTCGATTTTTGATCTGCTCTCTAGATTTGAATCATTTCACAACTCTACATTCACAATGGCACCACCGCGACAGAGCAACGTTCGGCGTCGCGAGACGTCTACGGGCGATTTTCATGAGCTTGGCGTAAAAGGACGGTGCGTCGCGCACTCCCGTTCTCGAGCTGGCGCGAATCGCAAGCCCCAGCTGACACGCGGACTTGTTGGGCTGACATCCCGACAGAAAGACTGGCATTGAGTTGCCCGACACAGGCGTACGCGACGAACATGGCATGCAGCCTATCGACGGCCTCTTCTCCTCGCCAGAGAAGGATAATAGATCCGCCAGCGACGATGGCGAAGAGGACATGGAGCTGGAGTCGGGTGAGTGCCACTGGCGTCGTGCATCGTCGGATTTCTGACGAAGCTTCCGCGTTAGAATCCGGTCCCGGTCCTTCCACGATTATGAAGAACCACCCTCGGCTTGTTCCCCGAGGAACATCCCCGCGAAAGACGAACCTCGGATCGCCTGCGATGCGGCACCCAAGCTTCGGCCCTTCCTCATCGCCGACACGACTATCGCCTCAGCGGAGGTCATCCTCGCCAACAGAGCCTCAGCCAACTCGCGGGGGTCCGGTATCACGCAAACTCGACTACGGTGCCCTGGAAAAGAACGGACCCGGCCTCAATGGCAAACGTCCAAATGGGTTCAAGAGCGGACGCGCAGTCTCCTCCGAGAATGAGGAAGACGAGGAGGCCGTTTTACAGGCGCACAACGGCCCTGTTGAGAATGGGGACGAAGAGTCGATGCAAATGGTCAGCATGGACGACGGCGAAGTGCCAGAGCCTGAGTCTGAGCCAGAAGCACCGGAACCAGAGGAAATATCAGAAGTCGAGGCTCCGAAACAGCCTGTCAAGCGTAAAGGCCGTCCGGCTAAGGCGAAGCCAGTCGTTCAGGAAGAGGCAGAAGAAGCAGCGGCACAGTCCAGCAATGAATCCGAACAAGAGAAAGCACCAGTCAAGAGGAGAGGCAGGCCGGCAAAGGGCAAGGGCAAAGACAAGAGCCAAGCAGACGAACCTGGGCCTGAGCAGGAAAAGGAGCCGGAACCGGAGGTCAGCGCGCCCAAACGCAGACGTTCGCGCAACTCAAACGGAGACAAGGAGCAAGAGGAGGAAGACGACCGCGCATCCAAACGACAGCGGAAAGAACCCAAGAAGGCGACAGGCGGAGCACGTGGGCGGCCAAAAGCTGTTCCCCAGGAGGAAGAGGGCGAGTCACCGAAGCAGACAGCCAAGGCCGCCTCAAAATCCAAACCCGGACCCAAGGGAAAGCCAGGCCGCAAACCGCAAGCCACAGCTGGCGAGGACTCGATCCTGGGCGTGGTGCAAAAGGGACCGCCCATGCCCAAGGCGCGCGGTCTGGTCTCGCAGAAGCAGAAGCAAGACCCCCACTCCATCACCCACACGCGATCCGGCCGCCAGTCGTACAGGCCGTTGGCGTTCTGGAAGAACGAGCACGTCACCTACGACGAAGATGGGGCCTTTGAAGACGGCAAAAAGGGCAACAGATTTCTGCTGCCCAGCGTCAAGGAAGTCGTCCGCGTCGAGGAAGAGGAACGGGAGGCGGCGCGCAAGGGCAAGTCGAGAGGCCGCAGACCCACCGCCAAGGCAGGCAGGCGGCGACAACAGGTTGAGTCCGAAGACGAGGAGCCGGCGGAACCGTGGGAGCAGGACCCCGGCAGCGTCGACGGCGAGATCGTGGTCTGGCAGCCGGAACACGAGTTCAACCCCCCCGCCATCAATGAGCAAGTCGAGATTGACGAGGAGCGGATTGCGGTTGCCGCGAGCGCCATCCAAACAAGGGACATTCGCGATGCGACGTTCCGCTTCGCAAAGACGCTCAGCCTGCCCTTTTTCGGTTCCGGCGTCGTTGACCTCCCGCCCGGCGCGGAGAAGCGGCCCAAGAACTCGCGCAAGATGCAGATGGTCTTTTTCGTGTTCCAGGGCAAGGTCCTGGTCATGGTGCACGAGTCGCAGTTTAGGATCAGCGCCGGTGGAATGTGGTTCGTGCCGAGAGGTAAGCTGCGCACATGGGATATCTCGAGTTTGAACACCTTTACTGACGATCGCACAGGCAACTACTACAGCATCCATAATGACTATGAAAACCCAGCTCGCATCTTCTTTGCGCAGGGTTGCGAGTTGAGCAGCGCCGCGGCGATAGGAGGGACTCCTGGGTTCTCTCAAGATACGACCATTGGCTGAAGTGTTGATCTATCTAGGACGTAGACAGTGGGTTTCCATCGGTCCCATCTGTTAGCTTTTCTCTTTGATCGTTGGTTGTCGGCGGTGTGTTCTGCGAGATATCCCATTTCCTGCCCTCTTTCCTTCCGAAAAGCAGCTCACTAGCTGGGCACCCCTCTTTAGCAGCTCGTTTGGATTCCGTCAGTAGCGGTGTTCCTTTTTGGGTCCAAGAACGGGACTTGGTCTGGTTGGAGCAGGTGATGCGAGCCAGAGAGCGAGGGAGCGAGTGCCAGTGAGGGCAAGGCTCCTCTTCCGTGTCGTGTTGTGTTGTGAGATGAGCGAGTTGAGGACTATCATGAGGAGTAGCGGCTGCTTGTTTTTTGGGGGGTTGTTTTATAATTGCACCAAAATCCATCGAAACTCGTCTCCCGACACTGGACATAATATTTGTGACACCCAGCCAATGCAGCAACTAGATTTGATGAACCTATCTGGTGACACAGAGCAGGCATCGTAAGAAGCAAAAATTGTGGAAAGCGCAACCTACTTCAAGCCCTCGCCTCAAACTGTCTCATGGCAACTCTTCGCATACCTAAGCTTGCCGCATCCTGCGTAGGGGTGGGTGACCCTAATCCTTGGACCAACGAACGGCTCAGGGGGTTACTGCGAAACAAATAGTCTCACGCATCGTCACAAAGGCCATCATCATAAGTGAGAACCATATCTTATAGACATTATATCCTTTGCCTCCCTATTCATAAAACCCCCTTCGCTCTATTGGGCGTCTGGAACGCAGCATCAATTCAGCTGTCATGACTACCTTTACCTGAACACACCACAACGACAAAAGTCTAGATGTCATCAATATCATCCTCCGCGCTCTTCTTCTTGCCCCGGCTATCCAGCGTGTCCATACTGATGGAGTCGCTGTCGCGGGCGGGCATGGCCAGCGCCTGCCGCGCCGTGTCCGAGTTCTCAATGAACTCGCGCAACTTCGTCTTGCCAATCTCGACGCCCTGGTTGGCGGCCGCGTTGGCCATCTGGTACATGGGGCCGAGCATGTTGAGCGTGTACGCGACGTAGGTTCCTCCGGCGAGCATGATGAGAAAGACGAAAAGAAACGGGTTGCGCACGACTGTGTAAGTTAGCATGAAGTACCAATTTCAAAAACGGACGCCACTCACCAGCAATAATCTCGTTCCACCCCAGGGCCACTAGCAGGGCATAGAAGTACAGGGGCACCTGTGCGACACCGCCGATGGCGCTGCGCTTGGCCTCGACGTAGACGCCGTCTGCAGTCTTCTTGAACCTGATGACGAGGTCTTGACGCTTGCTCTCGCTGAGAACAGTCATCTCCTCCTCAAGACTCTTGCCATCCTCTTCATCGACACCGCCAATCGGTGTCAAGTCCTCCTCGTCGCTGGGCTCGACTCCACTAGGTTGGTTGCCAATCCAGGCAGGCAACTCGGGAGGGCCGTAGCTCTCTGAAAGCTTGAATTTCGACAACAGGGGGATGAGCGTCAGCGTTGACTCTCTCGCCTTGGTGTAAATGCCTTCAATATCGTCGGTTGGCCTCCAGATTCTCGGCACGCCGGCCTCGTCGTATCTGAACTTGTCCTCAAAGTTTTCTCTCAGCTTCAACAAAATGTTGCCTTCCATGACCTCTTCCTCGATCCTCTCGCGCAGAGCGACCCAACTCTTGCGCCTGAGTCGCCAGAGACCAACTTCGACCTCATCATGAGTGGCTTCGAAGCTCTTGGCACGGTCGGTGAACCTGCCCTGTGCGTCCTTGACAATATCCACAAACACGGTCCAGATGCGATCCCAAAGATCCTTTTCCGCAGGCTTCTCGCCAGTTTCGGGGGCGCCGGACCCAGCTCTACCGGAGCCAAGCTTGTTGAACTCGAGGCCAATCGCATCGCCCAAGCGAGACTTGACCCATCGCTCCACCCTCGTGGCCAACCGGCGCATCTCTTCCTTGCGCAGCTTACCGCTTACATCGTCCAATTCTTTCTCAAATAGCACATACTGTGACTTGAAGTTGGACCAAGCAACGTCAGGGATGGCAAGGCTCTCAGCCTCGCTTTTGAAAAACTCGAGCGTCTTCTTCTTCTCCGCGGTAACAATCTCAGCGAATTCATAGGCCGCACCGGACTTTTGGCCAGCCTTTACAGCGCCGGAGACGTGCTCACTGAAAGAAGCAATGGCAGCCTTGTGAGCAGCCGACAACTGCGCGTTGTAGAGCGTTTTGAGGCGGCCGTCAATCTTGGCCTCCAGATCTTGGCGCTTGCGCACGTAGACACCCTTGTGATATCTGCTAGCTTGATTCTCGAATGCCTTGAGGCACTTCTCGCGAGACTCGCGTCCCGTCACACCCAGGTCGGCCAACACGGCGGGCTTACCGGCTCTGGCAGACTCAGACTGCTTCTCCTCGAGCGGTACGACGGTGCTATCAAACCCAATCAGAACCTCCCTCGAGATCTCATCGCAACGGAATTGCGCCAGCAGCTCTTGCTGTGTCGGAAGATCCAGATCTTTATTGTTGACGATCTGATCCCAGATACCCTCGGCAAAGAGCGAAAAGCCGTCGGCGGGAATGCGTCGGTGGTACTCGGGCAGGAAGACACCGCCATCGAACTCCTGAGTGCTGGCCCCACTCGTGCGGTGCCCCGCAGTGAACCTCCTCCCCAGTTTCTGGATCTCGGTAGTGAACTTATCGGCCTGCAGGATCTTGTGGGGGAGCGCGGCAAAGGCGAAGTCGAAGTAGTCCTCGATGCGCGAGTTTTCGAGGCCCTGCGGCTTGGAGATGGAGGACCAGATCTTGGTCAAGTCCTGGATCAAGGTGTTGCGGAGATTTGCAAGGGGTGTCGTGCCAAGGTGGTCTCGGATGACGAAGAAGAGTAGTGATCTCATGCTCAACCTGTGTGACGTGTTAGCGAGCGGCGGGTCAGCCCACGCGATGGCGACTTACTGCTTGTCCTTGAGGAAGAGCTGCAGGTTGACCTCGAAGACGGTCTTGAGCAGACCCATGTTGGCACCGTTGTACAGGCCGACCTGTGTCTCCCAGAGGTTGACAATCAGAACCTCGCTGGTCGCTAGGGCGAAAAGGGCGCTCTTCCTCTCAAAATCCTGGTCCTCGCCACGCTCACGACCGTCAGTTCCCTCAACGTCCATGACAATGATGTTCTCGGCCATGCCGGCTTCCTTCTTGTTCTTGGACATCCATATTCCCTTGGTGGTCTGCTGGCGCATCGTCTCGGACATTACGGAGAAGTCGGTACCGAATAGGTTGTTTAAGAGCGTCGACTTGCCGGTGGATTGGGAGCCGAATACGGAGATGAGGTGGTAGTTGAACCCCGCCTCGGCGACGCGCACTTTTTGCAAATATGTTGCGACATGAGCACTGTAGAACAACGGATTAGCTTTTGATCATGGTCGTTTTGTGGATGCGGTGGAAGGTATGTCGTACTTGAAGTCTTTCTGATCGTCAATGACCTGGATGCCATGCTCGTAGTCCTGGGCATCCGGCTCGTCGCCGACAGCAGCAAAGTGGCCGTTCATGGTTGGAGCGACGGGTGAAGCAAATAATGTTGAGGGGCAAATCTCGTATGTTTTACTTGGTCATTGTCGTTTCCAGAAAAAAGAAGAGGGAAAGGAAAAGGAGTGGGAAGCCAAACGTCGTTCGGTGCAATGTAGCAACAGGGGCGAAAGTGCTATGGGAGTTGGCAGCTGGAAAGGAAGTGACCACATCGACCCTTGTGATCAAATTCCCCTGTCATGGGCCGTTAATCTTGCTTTCCCACCTGGCTTTAGAGCACAATTGCGCCGGATGAATGGTTGGTCCGTGCTGCTTCCTCCCCAACGAATGGCCAGAACGGGCTCGGCCTCAGGGCACCCCCTGGCATGTGAATCCTGGCACTTCTGCAATATCCCGTGGAAACATCAGACGGCGTGACCACGACGGGTGAGTGGTCATGATGCATAGTGCAATGAGACATCTCCAATCGGGATCTTAGTCACACAGCATGGGAAGCAGAATGGAAGCAACACTCTCCAACTCGTTGCAGTGCTCCCGTCCCTGGAACTAACAGCTGTCAGTCATTTCGGGGGGGCGCTAATACTAAGGTCATGTCTCCCATCGGCGCGGGCCGGCTTTAATGTCGAATTTCTCCAACTCAAACCATGGAATCTTCCTGGCGCCATGGTACTGCTAATAGTGAATTGATTCAGCCATACTTTGAAATCAGGTTCTTCATGATACCCATTGCGCCTCCGCGGTATCCTCCACCGAATATCGCATAATGGTTGAGGTGGTGATATCTGCGGCCTCCTTGTCAGCGGGGCAAATCACCATAGCAACCCCAAGTAAGTGGGCGAGAAGGCGAGCGAGTGGACTTACAACTCGTAGAGTGCAACCCGATCATCCCATTCCCCTACCGGTTCCGCCTTTGGCACGAGCTTGTTGTACTCGTTCCAGAAGCTGCTCCCGAAGCCGCCAAACATCTTCATGATGCCCAGCTCGTACTCCGAGTGCCCGTACACGGCCGACGAGTCGTAGACCACCTCCTCGGCGCCGCCCTTCCCGGCGATCTGGCCCCGGCTGTGGTTCCCGCTCCAGAGGTCTCCGTGGACCACCACTGGCTTGATGCCCTTGACGTGGTCGTCGCCGATCAACCGTGGGACGACCCGGCTCGCAACGGTCTCCACGGCATCGGACAGCTCTCCATCCGAGCCGTTGTTCTTGATCCCTGCGCGCAAGACGCCACGCAGCCTATTCTCGGCGTAAAACTCCGCCCACATCTCCTTCCACGAGTTATCCTGCGGCGTTGAACCGCAGCAGGTGCTCACAGGA
Organism: Colletotrichum orchidophilum; assembly: GCF_001831195.1. NCBI lineage: Eukaryota > Fungi > Ascomycota > Sordariomycetes > Glomerellales > Glomerellaceae > Colletotrichum > Colletotrichum orchidophilum. The sequence goes on along the minus strand of NW_019172994.1, from coordinate 143,097 downwards.
AACCCGTACATGGGCTTGTCGAACCCTTCTGGGATAGGTGCCGGGGTCGTGTGCATCTTGGCGAGCTTCGCGGCTAGTGACAGGCCGGATCCGCCAGAGGTCGAGGATCCCAGTTCCAGGAAGTCCGTGACTAGAAAGTACTTGTCCGGCGACGACTGGTATCGCCCGTGGGTGTGCGACTTTGGGCAGAAGTTCGGCACCGCGTTGTGGATTGCGTTTAGCGATTCATGTTCGCCTGCGGATTGTCAATGCCCAATGCTTAAGCTTGAATGCTAAGTCGAGTCCGGATGGTTTTTTTTCCACCATACTGCTCTCGTCCTTCGGGCTTCACTGACCTCTGAACATGACTTCAGCATCTTTTCCGGCGCCCGTCTTCACGAAAAAGTTGGTGGGCTGGCCATCGATGACGGACGTGAGTTTGAATGATGACGCAAAGCCAGAGGCGCCATGGGACGCGATTTTGGTCTGTTCTGGGTCAAGATGGAGCGCTGCGAGAATTGCTGCATCTACATTTGGTGCCATGTTGTATTAAAAGACTGGGTTTTTTCAAATCTGGTTTGATAGTATGATGGTTTGCTCGTTTCAAAGCAGAGCTCTCAAGCTCAGTTACATGCCACTAGCTTGGACCGTTGGGTGAGCTCTGAGTGACGTAGAATAGCAACGGCCTCCACATACTATGACTGACCCGACTGATCCCACAGCATGCAGCATTCATTTCGGCCCCACCAAAGACCCATTCTGTTTGTCTTTTGCAGCCACCGTGTCCCTCCGCCCGTCTTGGGCTGTGTTTCGCTCCGCTAACCAACAATTATTAACCACTTGGATCGATAGCTCAGTGGTAGAGCGAGAGATTGCAGTTAAACGCAGTTTATCTCTAGGCCCCGCGTTCGAATCGCGGTCGGTCCTTGTCTTTTGTTTTCTGTAGCTCCATTAACGAGAATTTGATCTCGGCAAAAAGAAATCTGCCACACTTTTGCTTTGCTATATCGCCTATGAAGGATGTCTGCCTGCCCCCTTTGACTACGTGCTGTTGTCACGCCCATTGGAGCTATTGCGTGCTTTTTTAAGCTTGTTGTTCCAAGTTGCCTGATTCGGCCCCCGGTGCAATGGTGGTGGGGTCATGTTCCCGATCGACCGACAAATTAACAAGAACGGGGCCGTGGTGGGGCGCTGATGGGGCCGTTCATGCTCCGCCCAAAGCTGTGAAGATGATTCTATAGGATCATAACGTGACCTGCTTGAAATGATTTGCAACGGGATGGATGCCTCATGCTGCATATCTGTCTGTTGTAGGAATTTGTGGTTTAGTTCTTGAAATATATAATCAAATGAAATAAAATTCCGTCTGGCTCCAGTGCATTCCTTCGTGTAGGTAGGGAAAGTAACACCCTCTACGATGTAAGTACCAACGCCAGGCTCCCCTCCTCGTCTTGTGATATCTTCTAAACTCAGCATCCAAGTCGCGGTTAGTTCCCATCTCGCCTGGCTGGCTGACAAGCGGAAACCAAACCCCGGCATACCAGGCCTGCCATTCATTACCCCAACTTCAACTTTCCCCCTCCAACTTTCCAAGCCCAAGCAAGCTAAAAGCGAGGGAGCACGCCAACCACCAGTGAGTGGCACGGCACCACACCCAAGAGCATTTCTTTTTTACCCCATCCTATTACTTCCCCAGGATTGAGATCTCATCAGCCCAACGGGACAGTCACCCCCGCTAACCAGCTAGGTGGCGCCGGCCGGCGTATCCCAGTTCGTCCAACGACTGCGACCCAAGGACCCCTTATCTGCATCTCAAACCCTAAATCTGGTGCTATCGACCGCGTTTGTGCAGCTGCGCCCAGAGACAACGCTCTTGATGAGAGTCAGCCTCTTGGCGTCCGGGGCAGGATTGAGGGGTTGAATCCAAGCCTGTCTGAAAAGAAGGAGGCCTGCTTCTCTCGAGTAGCTCCAGGAGGAAGTGAATGCAGGAAGGAGAATGGTCCAGATCCCCATGCCAAGATGTCACTTCCCGGGGTAACGTGGCCCAGATCTAGTCAGCTTGCGGCGTCGTTGTCGTTCTCCCCCCTCTCCCCCCTACTTCTCTCCCCTAGAAGATTTCCTTTCCTCGGGCTGGGCGGTGAACGTTGGTGAGAGAGGCACGGTCTGAGCTGGTGCTGCTTTCCTGGGAGTAGACGCTGAGATTTGTCGTTGAAGAAGTCTCTTCACGGTGGAGGGGCGTCAGGTCTGATTCTATTTCTCGTCGCAGAGTTTGTGCTCGTGTTTCTTTTGTTGGCGGACTCGGTGTAGACGTGTAACTCGGTGCCGTGGTCTGCGGGGCGGTCGTCTTCCAGTGCTCGCCGTTGCCGTTCCAGCAGGCGGAGCATGGACACTGAGGAGTTCGGTTGATGGCCGGCGGCGGAGTGCAGTGGCGCTTCCACCAGCTGAGAGGCTTTTGTTCGGAAGACATTGTAGTATTGTTGTTGGAGCTTGAGACGAGAAGCAAAGAGAAGGGATCAAGGGACCAGAGAACCAAGTCCAGGGTCTATGTGTGCGTGTGTATGGTGATATAAGTAGAGATCGACTGGACTGGCAAAGGTCAAACGATGACCCCTTAAATGCAAAGCAGAAGGCAAGAAACAAGACTGGATATGGAAACAAAACCGGGACGGGGCAGGAGACTTCTCGGGAAGGGGGGCTCCAGCGAGATTATATACCCACGATGAGTGACCTCCGAGACCACGGCCGGCCGAGCCAGGTCAAAGGAGATGGTCTTATGCGACCCCTGGTGTAATATCCATGGCTCTGCATGTGAAGCTGAGTGGACGGCTTGCGTAGCTGCAAAGCTCAACGCCCCGGCAGCGAGTATACTTTGGGCTCCGTACCTTATGAAGGACAGTCCCGACTTGACTGGGCGCTTGCCTAGCTAGCATGGTAGCTAGCATGGGCTGGCTGCCGCCGCAGGCGCACACCCGAAGGCCCTGCCATGTGCGTCTCCTAATGACATATTCGAGATTGCGTCGCTGCACGGTATAACCTCGAAGGCTCACTCAAGCCCCTGGAGACTAGCAGAACTCGAAGAAACGGCGTGGGAAAACCTCGAAAAATTCGAGAAGGAAAGAAACGAGTCTGGGTACAAAATGGTCGCAATAATTAAATGTTGGAAGGGGCTCCCGAATACGGCAAAGACCGGTATGCACTGGTCAAGTTAGTCACCTTCGCCTATCGCCTCTAAAGTTGGCTCGGGACTGGTTCGGAGAGTCTCGCAATGTCAGAGCCCGCTTTTCCTTGACGTTCCTTCGGCCAACATACGATGTGGAGCCTCTGCCATCGTGGAATCAACAGTTTTTTCTCAATCGCCGGGCATGCGATAAGACCTGAGCGGTGTCGTGCTTAAAACTGTTTCGCGGGCTTCGTCGTTGCGAGGTCGTGCTCAAGACTACGATGTGGGTCGCTCTCTTCGCGACTGAGACCTGAGTAAGGCGCAGATCATCCAGACGATCAACGAAGGGAGCTAGCGAGAACTTTTAGTCTTTCACCGTGTTGATTGCCTCTCAAGAAAAATGGATGAAGGATAGAAGGAAAATATCGGTCTCCTAGGGACGGGATTGAAAGGTCTTCTTCGTGAAGGAGAAAACCCGGGAATAAGTGGCGAGGAAAAAGGACGACTTTCTCCCCCAGCCGCAACACCAAAGTCTAGACCCCGTCGAAGACCTAACCATCCCGAGCAAAAGCAAAATTCGCGTCATCGACTCTGATAGATCTGGGCAAGGTTCGGGAAGTGTCCGCCGGGAGGGCTTTTCGCTAGCATGCAAGCTGGAAAGTTCAAGAACGGGAGAGATGCATGGAAACGCTATTACCGTAGCAAGGGTGTGTATGGTACGGCGACGGGGACCTCGAGAGAGTTAACCGCGGCCCGGCAAACGACATATCTTTGAGCCTCAAGGTGGATCCTCCGTTGACGGTTGTGGACGCCATTCATCCGAGAATCGCAATAGCCGAAGGGGGATCCATTTTGGGCCGACAGATGCTGTGGCTGGAGGGATCTCGGGGGATGGGTCCTGGGAGGCTGAGTGGAATGGCCTGATCACTACGTCCGGCGTCGCATCGGGGCCATTTGGGGGATATAGGCACTCTTGCGCCGGCCTGAATCCAAGCTCTGGAATCTATTTTTCCTTCTTCTGGTCTTCTTTTCTGGTTGTTTGCGCTTTGTTTCCTTTGACCAGATTGAGTTGAAGCATTGGCTGAGCGAGTTCAAAGCAGCAAGTATTGCTGAGACAAAATGACAGCCATTTCAGACCCAAGACAGGGGTCTTCCGAAATTCGGAACTTGGCTTCCCTGGACGGCTCGTACATCACTTCTTTCATCTCAGTATCTATCTAACATGCAGCAGAGTCATTGGAGTTTGATAGCAATCCTTGAGATTCTCGTCTCTTCTGGTCTGAGCACTAAGACTGCACTATGATGAGTGAGTCTTTACCAGTATCTGCCTGAGGACCTTTGCTGAATCAAGATAAGCCTGAATTTATGGAAGCTTCTACCGGATACAGCTGCTGCTATGCCTAGCTGTCCCGCAAGACTGTCGCCTTTCATGATCGGTCGTCTAAAGTCTCGCCCCGTCCTGCGCTATCAAGCCATCCCAGCCTTAAGATGGGTGAACCCTCCACATTACAGCTCATCATCAGCCGGTCCAACAACCTGAACACCGAATTTTCAATTCAACCAAAAAAACTACGCCGGAAAGGGCGAAGCTCCAGATCTGATGGATGTGCACCAGCAGCCTTCCTATTGGCCGGTGTCGGCCATTTGGCGCAATGCTGATGCGCGAACCGCTTATGATTCTTCAAAAACACTGCTAAAGAACCCCTTTAGACGGCTATCGGAAGCCGAAGACGACGCAACCAACGTACAGTGCGTCGAGAAATATCACTCGTATCAGCTCTCTTGCTATGTCCAGCCCTCGGTTGTAAGGCTTATCGACAACGAGAGTGCGCCAACTACCGCTTCACCTTGCGAAGAAAAGACCTCATCAGGCCTCTGGTGGCGCGGAACACGACTCTGCGCCACCAGCCTGCTGTCGAGTGCCAAGGAGACTTATCGAGCTATGGGATCGACTGCCACAAGGAGACTGGACCAAGTACGAGAGGACGTCTGCATGTGGTGGCCGCCTACCAGGAGGCTTCGACTGTGGTTGAGACGACTACTGATAGCCTGGGCCACTGCCATCATGAGCACAATTCTGGCTTGCCATGTGATGGCGCAAAACCCTCCCGTCTACGTGCTGGTCCACGCATGCCAGTCGTGGTCAGTTTATCAGAGCCGGTAGCTCGCATCGATGTTGGCTGCGTCCTAGGCTCTCAGCTTGATCATCAGTTTGGGACTCGAGTAATGTGTCTACCGGTAGCGGCCATTTGAATGACAGAGCATATTGGAAGATTCAGATTGGTGAGATGCGGCTGAGAAAAGCTCGGGTAGGGACCATAGTCAATGACTTCAGTAAGTTGGATCCTTCAATATGAGCTCATCATAGGTCGCTAACTAAGTAGCAGGTGAGGGTCTTGCAATCGGTCATGTTTAACACCTTCAAATCGACCTCCCAACTTTGTAGAAATTCCTGATTTCCTCCAACAACACATCGTCACCGAATTAGACACTGTCATTGGATGGGATTGATCTCAGTGGTCATTATGCCGTAAGGTATAATGAACGGTACGCGTTGGAGCTCAAGTGAGTGTGAAAAGGAGTTGAGCCGAAGGAAGCATATTTCGAGGTGTATCTGTGAGTCTTTCAACAATATTACCGGTAGTACAAATGGATGTGCTGTCCCTAGAGTCGGATGGCAGCGTGTGCCAAGCAGGATCCCAGCAATGTCTGAAAGTCGAGGTGAAGAAATGACGCCACATGATGAACCTGCAGATGCAGCTCCTGCAGACACGTGGTTGGCGTTATGTCTTGACAGGTGCACGGGTTCGGAGCTCGGACCACTATCGGCCGCTTTACCAGGTAGCCCCCGATCTTCCGACGGAGCTTTCCCGTACTTCGGCTAACAGTCGTCCGGGACAGACCTTGGTACTGTGCATTCAGTGATTTTTAAAGACCTTGAATGAACCGAGCTAATTGAACTGAGATAGAGCACATACGACGAGTTTCCCTTATTAGCTTCACAGACCTCAGACCCTTTTGGCTACGGGAAATATGGAGAAGTGTATGGCGGAGTGAGCAAGCTCCATTGGGTGCCATGGACCTTGTAAAAGCGGCGGTACATCCCTGTAGCTCGGCTGAAGCTTTGTTCCGAGCGAAAACCAACCAGAGGACCGGGAATTCCCGCGGCCCAGAAACCTCTGGTTTTCCCGTTTGAGATTGCTTGTAGATAGCGCTTTCTTGCAAAACCAATTGCATCACAGCACACCTACAGGACTTCTCGTCGGTCCTTTTTCCTTTTCCCCATCTACGAGCACGCGCCTCTTTATCCCACCCGTCGGGATCTTCTTGTCAGTCATTTAATTGACAGGCGCGCCTACCTTTCCCACTTCTTCCGGTCTCGAAACCCCCCGTCTTCGCGACACGAACACATCAACCCCCTTCACAATCATGTTCAAGCTCGGACGCAGCCGGTTGGCTTCTGCCATCCAAACTTCCTCCAAGGTCGCCGCTCCTAGATACCCGGGCCTCGCCCAGCAACAAAGGAGAAACCTCAGCATTCACGAGTACCTCTCCGCCGACCTTCTGCGCCAGGTAAACACCCACCAGGAACCCACGATACAAGGGCCCCACTCCTTTTCGGGGGGGCCAGTTTTTCAGGAGCTCCAGCTCAGTGCGATACAAGACCAGACAATAGCTAACGTTCGGGTCGCTTTTCCCACCTTGTCTAGTATGGAGTCGGTGTCCCCAAGGGATCCAACGCGAAGACCGCCGCCGAGGCCAAGGCCATCGCAAAGGAGATTGGTGGTGAGGACATGGTCATCAAGGCTCAGGTCCTCGCCGGTGGACGTGGAAAGGGCACTTTTGACAACGGTCTGAAGGGCGGCGTCCGCGTCATCTACTCCCCCACCGAGGCCGAGATGTTCGCCGAGCAGATGATCGGCCACAAGCTCATCACGAAGCAGACCGGCGCTGGCGGCAAGCTCTGCAGCTCCGTCTACATTTGCGAGCGCAAGTTCGCCCGCCGCGAGTTCTACCTCGCCATCCTAATGGACCGCGCCTCCCAGGCCCCCGTCATCGTCTCCTCCTCCCAGGGCGGCATGGACATCGAGACCGTCGCCAAGGAGAACCCCGACGCCATCATCACCACCAACATCGACATCAACAAGGGCGTCACTGACGAGATCGCTCGCGACATCGCCGTCAAGCTCGGCTTCAGCGAGCAGTGCATCGAGGACGCCAAGGACACTATCCAGAAGCTCTACAAGATCTTCCTCGAGAAGGACGCCACCCAGATCGAGATCAACCCCCTCTCCGAGACCTCTGACCACAAGGTCCTCTGCATGGACGCCAAGTTCGGCTTCGACGACAACGCCGACTACCGCCAGAAGGAGGTTTTCGCCCTGCGCGACACCACCCAGGAGGACGCCGATGAGGTCCGCGCCGCCGAATCCGGCCTCAACTTCATCAAGCTCGACGGCGACATTGGCTGCCTCGTCAACGGTGCCGGTCTGGCCATGGCCACCATGGACATTATCAAACTGAACAAGGGTACCCCCGCCAACTTCCTCGACGTTGGTGGTGGTGCTACCCCCGCCGCCATCAAGGAGGCCTTTGAGCTCATCACGAGCGACCCCAAGGTTTCCGCCATCTTTGTCAACATCTTTGGTGGCATCGTCCGCTGCGACCTCATCGCCAAGGGTCTCATCAACGCCTCCAAGGAGCTCAACCTCAAGATCCCCATCATTGCTCGTCTCCAGGGTACCAACGTCGAGGCCGCCCACGACATCATCAACAACTCTGGCATGAAGATCTTCTCCATCGACGACCTCCAGACCGCCGCCGAGAAGGCCGTGCAACTGTCCAAGGTTGTCAAGATGGGTAAGTCGTGAAATTAATCCCCTTTCTCCCAATGACCTGGTACTAACTATCAATCTCCAGCCCGTGACATTGATGTCGGCGTCGAGTTCTCCTTGGGTATCTAAAGCTCTAGCGTTGTGTTTTAGACTGGCCTCGCCCTGTACATTAATTAACATAGCCCTAGGTTGAAGGAGCTAGAACTGGGAGCCGAAATATCAAACTTGTGTTCAAATGTCACTTGCAAGTTTCCCACAAGCGCTCTTCCCCGTTGCCCTTCTTGTTGTGAAAGTGAATGTCCTGACCTTCTTCTGTATTTCCTGTCCTGTCTATCCTTTTCACCTGCATGACTATGGCTCACATGCACAATTTGATAAGCAATGTCCCCACTTCACGTCACAAGAAGCATGCAGAGAGGTAACCACATCACTTGCTTCTGCCTCGCTTATGTGTCCCTTGCTACATCTGTAATCTTAATCACACGATGGAGACGCTCGCATCTCATCACCAGATGACTAAGCCTTCATTCGCTTACAAGGATCGATAGCTCAGTGGTAGAGCGAGAGATTGCAGCTTCCGCAGCAACCTATCTCTAGGCCCCGCGTTCGAATCGCGGTCGGTCCTTGAACAATCGTTATCGTGGAGGCTGGTCTTTCATCTTGGTCATTTTTTTGTTACTTGCGCTGAATGAGTGAAGTTGACAATTTTTGCACCCAGGAAGTAGTAAAAGTAGTACGTTTGCACAGGAAAGATCGATTGTGCGGTTACTCAATCCTATATCCACTGCAAGCGGGTTTGTATTTGATGAAGCACTTGAGGAGCTGCAAATTATGAACCCGTCTCATGCTTCCCTGCCTCTTTTGCCAACTGCAAGCTCACAGTTTCTGGACATTGGAGTGACGTTGTCACAATGAACATGGTGGCGAGGTAAGCACTGATCTCTTTCTCTCGCCAACCACTGCAATAACTGAAAGACCTTTCCTCCTGTTTCAACTCCTGTGTAAGCCCCCGATCCATTCTCCAAGTGGATTTCTGCTCGTGAGCACCCCAAGTTCAGCAAACATGGTCCATTGTTCAAGTTCCTTCCTTCTAAGACTTGACCATAGACCCGAGAAATAGCCCAAGAGCCGTCAAAGCTAGCGCCAGAGGCGTCGTCGCATTCTGTATATCCCCAGAAATGACTCCAAACAGGTACAAAAAGCAAAAGGCAAAAAACGGCGAGAGACACAGCAATATGTATGCCGATGTCATCAGCGCGGACCGACGTTCTCGGATATACAAGCCCCAAAAGTCTTCCTTGCGATTGCTCCTCTCATCGAGGTAGTGGTACCGCTGGGGTATGCAGCCGACCGTGTCGTCGCTCAGCGCCTCCACGGTCTCATAGAAAGGCAGACCGAGCGATGTCCAGACAACACTTTCGTTCTTGGCCGCATAGCGAAACACGTGGCTGAATTCTTCGGGAGAGACGGGTGGCTCGCGGAGGGCGGGTCGGGGGTTGTAGTAGTAGTCCTTTTGTAATGTGCTTGGGACTTCGAGGCCGCGGTAGGCGAAACCGTTGCGGCAGAACTTTTCAAACTGACAGGGTTCCAGTGTAAGCCTTCAATCTCGCTTAACAATATGCTGTCCGTAGCGGCGACGGAAAAAGTGCAACTGGCCTTTGGGTCTTAATTCCCGACTGAAGGATGGGGACACTTACACGGACAAACTCACAGTGTGAGAAATTGTAAGGCGAGAACCACCATCGCCAGAAGCCTTTAAGATCGCGGTATGTCTTTCGCAACTCTTGGCCAAATTCCGCAGTGTCTAAAAAAAGCGAGGGTAGCTGTCTGAGCCGATGCCGGCTCGTGGTAGCGAGCAAGAAAATGTATCTCGGTCGGGGGTATTTGTACATCTGGTCAGTTTGGTTCCCCTGGTGAGGCGATGACGCTGGGTCAGGCAAATCCGATGCACCGCCGCCGGTAGGCGTCTTCATGGATCTTGTTCCTAACGACGATGGCGCACTTACCGTCGACGATGTCGGCGGAGCCTCTGCTGTTGGGTTGCTTGCCGAAGCTGTTTGGCTTCGGCTTACGAGAGGATACTTTTGCAGCAACATTGCGATGTTACCTGCGAATGACGCTGGGACGGTTTCCCATCTTGATGTACCACACCTCTGAGCATGAGACGTTAGCAACATGAGTCTCCGTGAAGGACTGTTACATGTAACTCACACAGCGCCATCCAATTCGCGCCTCGGTCGAGCTCAGAGCATGCTTGGGAGGCGAAAGGGGCCACCAATCCCAATCCTCCTCTGTCCAAATTTCCACCCAAGCTTGGAATGTATCCAGTCTCTTCGGTGTGGTTTCAATGTCGAGCACAACATTCTCAGGACGCGACTCTTCCAGCTCCGTCAGGATGACTTGCATCTTATACTTCATGTCAACCCAATACTGGTCATTCAAAATGTCTTTGCCCTTGAGGACCTTCGCGACGAGCTTCTGAGCCTGTGTCCGGAAACTAGTGTTGACAAAATCGGAAAGTCTCCTCGTCATGTTATCGAATGCCGCGCTGGAGAGGACGAAAGCCCGGATACTCTCAAAGTCTAATTCATCTGCTCCCCCCTCCTTCTCCTCGGGGATATCCTCGTCCTCTTGATGGTCCAAGTCGTCGTCTTCCTGCTCAAGCTGCGCGACGTCATCAGGTCTTGATTCCTCAGGCTGAGTGCCTGAAAAAAGCTCCGGGGTGCTATCCCTCGGCTGGTCGAGGGCGATAGGCTTGAGGCACTTCTCTGCGATTCTCGATGTGACCCCTGATGCAATTGCCAGCCGGTACATACGGAAGAATACAGCGGATAGGGCTTCTTCCTTTGATGTAGCTTCTATTGCTAACTCCAGCCCCAATGATCGCAGCATTCGGGTCAAGTTCCTTCGAAGCCTGTCGGATCCAATTCCAGGCTTTCGCATAGCCGACTCAAAGAGCGGATATAACTTGCCATTCTCGGACAAGAACGATATCGCATTGCCCAAGCCTGCTCTAACCGGTGTCGAAGTCGATCCTCCAACCAAAGTGGTCGTCGACGATTCAAAGGATGCTACAGAGCTGGTCTCCCATGCCGAATCCTCAGCATCATCGAAGTCTCTGTAACTTGGCCCACTGTCATCAACGGTTCCTAAAGCGGGGAACATTCTTCCACAGTGACTAAAGGCAGTCGGACTGCTTGCCAGGAAGTCCCTGAGTCGCCCCGAGTCGACAAGGTCTTTGCAGTCATCCCAAGTCGAGTACTTCTGGGCCCAATCTCCTCTCCAGGCGAAAAGGGTCGGATCTCTGACGGTCTTTGCAACGTGCTCTTGAAGACGTAAGAAAGCGTTTACATTGCCCTCGCCGTAGATCGGTATCATATCGACGCCGAATAGTCCTGACAAGGAATATGCAATATCCTCGAGCCAACGCGCGTTGCGGTTGGTGGCCCAGAACATCTTCCGGGCCACAGACACCCCTGCAAGATCACCTCCCTCGAGAACGAAAGGGTCAATACTAGTAATGTCATACAACTGCCTTCGGAGGTCGAATCGCGAGCCGATAATCTGCCAGTCGCGGGTATAGAATACAAGCCGAGGTGGGGCAATGAGTTCCGGTAGTGTCCAAGACCGCGAAAACCATCTGCTGCGTTTGAAAACATCCGGTAGTCTGAATGGCGTTTTTCCATCGGTAAAGTCAATATTGGTACGTGAAGGATCTCCAGACACAACATATGTCCCCGATTGCATGTCAACATCAGACAGGTAGGCAATGCATACTGCCGCTGATTTGAAGACGCGAAAGCTTGACTCGACTGCTTCGCTTCGTTCGGCTTCGCTTTCCTTATCTACGCAACAAGTATCAATCCAAATATACCCGAGTCCTTGTCCTTCAGCAACTGAACAAGCGGAGTTTATTTTTCGAAAGCCGCCTTTCAAAGCCGCCGTTGCCAAGTCTCTCATATCTTGGAATAGAACCTCATCATGCTCCCAAAGGTGAGATAGCACGGCGTAAGGTGGGGCATATTCAAGATCAAAGAACTCGAGTTCTTTCGTCTTCGTCGATAGAAGTCGCATGATTAGGTAGCGTGGAACTGTGTGTTACTCTGCAGATTCTGATCGATACTCTTCTCGGTGACAACGTCCTCGATTTGCGCATGCAGTGAGGCTTTGAAGCTGGAAAGAAGGCTGATAGGCAGCCAACCGCACAACCAATGAAAAAGTATGGGGTTTATGCAGCCGCAGGGAATGAATGATTGGTTGTGTCACAACTTGCATATTCGACGAAATGCGCCCGATGATCGCTGCGCCTTGAACGTGTGTTGATGTAATGTTGATTATTAGATTTTGGGGCCATGTTCCGGCCGATTTGATATAGGAGCTGAGATGGTATTCGAACTGCTCGTCGGAAAAACGCAGTCGCCATATCCAGCACTCACAGAATGGTATCAGACAGCTTCCGCTGCAGCCTCTCCCCGACATTCTCCGTGGCCTCCTCCTCTTTCCTCCTCTGTATCGCCGCCTTGCGGTTCTCGTGATACGACGGGTCGCGCGTGACGCCCTCGCGGCGCCATTTACTGGGCGGCTTCAGGCCCAGCTCCGCGTACCGCGACCACACGTTGACACCGCGCCGGAACCATCTCTCTTGTCTGTCCTCCTCTTCCTCGGGCGACGCCTGCCACTTGCTCCTCAGGATGCGGCGGATCGCCTCGGGCGACATCTCGAACTTGTCGGCGAGCGTCTTGAGGTCGTACTCCTCGGGAAACTGTGCGTGCAGCGCCTTGATGCCGGCAATGGCGTCCGGGGACAGGCGCTTGCGCGGCTTCCAACCCTCGGGGAACTTCTTTTTGAGGGCTTCTTTTTGGAGCTGCCAGTTTTCTCGCTTCGGTTTCGCGTCGTCTGGGTCTTGTTCGTCGACTAGCCCCCTTGATGTAGCCTGCTTTCCTCCTTTTTGGAAGGGCACCCAGTCATGCTTTTGGTTCTGGACGGTTGAAGTTGCAAATGTTGAGGCCTGGCTGAGCTGGAGAATACGGGAGTTCTTGAGGTGTTGCGGGAGTCTCGCTGCGGCGACAGGTTCGGAGATGTGCAATTGCGAAATGCCCTGTATGAAAAGCCGCAGGGGGCTCAGGCGACAGGAGCAGAGCATTGTGTAGGTATTCGTGAATGTTACTGACTCGGACTTGAAGGGGGAGTACTCGAGTTCTGGGGATGATATCGTGGGTTGAGGTCAGACAAAGAGGTGGCTGCCCGGGGGTGTGGAAAAAAAAAAAGTCGAGCTCGAGTCTAATTAATTCGGTCGCGCGACTGGACGGGACGGGACGCGCAGACAGGAGAACCCATCGCAGGGGCACCCGGTGGAAAAGTGCCGCTCCGCCGGGTGCCACCGGTGCTGACGGGACTGCAGGGGCTCCTGTAGGAGTGCTGGCAGCGGCCATAGAAATTTAAACTTACTAGGTAAGAATGCACTTCATCCTCAACTTCAGAGACCACTTATTCAACCCCCACCAACGTGGGTTTAGAGTGGTGGTATTCGCATCTACAACTTATCGCTTTCAGAACGTTTCGGGGATTTCGAGTCTCTTCAATCCAATTGAGCCCAGTCTTCAGATACGGCCACCAATGGTCCATACTAGGTTCCGCCCCTCCCTTTCAACTGGGGAGAAGACCAAGCACGTGCAAATATCATAGCATCATCCATGTTCTCGGCAGTCTTCGAAGCCATGGGGCCAACTTTGCCTGTGCACCTACCTGCGTCTCCGTCCAATCTACTAATGGCCCTCATTTTCCTAGCTGGGCTTTCCGGTCAACCAGTATGGTCCGGTGATACGCCAGTCAGGTGTCAAACCCCCCTCGTCCGAAAAGGGCCACTACCTCGTTTGTCTTCTACCAAAGTCTCCAACTTGCAGACTGGACTCCTGTTTCTCTGGCCCTGGTATCTCCATTTTCTTACAGTTATTCGTTTTCATATGATTATCGGGCCTCAGTTTGAAAGAGTCGTTCAAGTTGCTTCAGAAACATCTAGTATCCGATGAGACAAGTCTTTCAAGTTCGACGAAGCCTTTCCGCCCTTAGCTTGAGCTTTACCATTGTCATGCTGAGTCGGCCTTAACACTAGGAGTCCCGATTCTTTTTGATTTTCGTCTCCTCAAATTTATACTCACTGAAAAGCTGAGGTTCTAAAAATTTTGTCTCATTTGATCCTCTCTAAGATTGATTTTGTCAAGACGGTCACAAATCCTCAAGCAATAGTAATGGCTGGTTTCCTCTGGTATCGGGGCGACGAGTGGCGAGAAGTCTGGGACTACTGGTTCAAGTGGACCGACGAACACCTCACATCCGATGACCTTCGCCCGATGATATATACCTACGATGAGCTGGGTGCCGAAGCATTAGACCGACTGGATAAGGTGTCCCCTCCCGTGAAACCCCCGGCTCCTGGCGAGAAGGCAGGCGCTCCTCGGGACGCGAAGGTGCATCGAGACCTGTATGCTCTTCTCAGAGACAACGCAGATGCGGATGAGGTTCTGGGGAAACTATGGACTGAAGTCAATACCATCCCGCCATGGGTCGACTGGGCCCAAATTGAACGTGGGCAACAAGTCTTCCTTCGATACGCCGGCCCAGCCATTTTCGCCGTCAGTTCACCCACACCTCCCGAACCTGTCCTCTAGTCTCACGATGGGTATACCGCATACACCTCACTAATACAACTCACAGCTCACATTCCAATCCCTGGTAGGCGGCATGGGCGGCCGCCGCGTCGTGGAAACCCTCTCCCGGACCGGCGGCTTCGGCGTCAAAGTCACCCGCCGCCGCCTCCTCGAGACGTTCCAGCACATTCTCCAAGTCACCGGCGACCTCCCCTCCATCCAACCCGGCGGCGACGGCTTCGCCTCCAGCATAAGAGTCCGCCTCCTCCACGCCGCCGTCCGCCGCCGCATCCTCCTCCTTGCCGGCCAACGGCCCTCCTACTACGACGTCGCAGCCTACGGCGTCCCTGTAAACGACCTCGATTCCATCGGCACAATATCAACCTTCTCCTCGACGCTTCTCTGGATCGGCCTCCCGCGCCAGGGGATATTCCTCACCGACCGCGAAAAGGAGGACTACCTCGCCCTCTGGCGCTACGTCGCCCACATCATGGGCACCCCCACCGACGCCTTCGCCTCCGTCTCCAAGGCCAGGGCTATGATGGAATCCCTCCTCGCCTCCGAGATCCAACCCTCCGACACCTCGCGCGCGCTCGCCAACAACGTCCTCTCGGGCCTCGCCAACCAGCCGCCCTCGCACGTCTCCCGTGAGTTCCTCGCCGCGGAAACGTACTGGCTCAACGGTGCCAAGCTCGCGCGCGCCCTCGCCGTCGAGAGGCCGCCCCTCCACTACTCGCTGCTCATCCTGGGCCAGTGCCTCTTCTTCATGTTCATGTGCTACTCTCGCCGTCTGTTCCCCAGCTGGGACGAGTCAAGGAATAAGGTCTGCTTTCCATTCCACCTCCTTGGGGATCCCCCTCTTTTATCGTCTGTTCTCGGCCGATGGCTGGCGAAAGCAGAAAACACGCCCCCTTGACCACCAACATCATCACTAACCCAACCCCTCCCAGAATCTCCAGAAAGCCCTCTTCAACTTGACAGTCCACAAACCCGAGCTCGGTGCCCTGGGAAAGGAAACGACCTTTGAGTTCAAGTATATCCCGACCCTGGACGTCATGTCCTCCGAGGCAGCGGCCCGGTCCCAAGACCGGGGCCCATTAGCTCGCGGACCCGACCCCGACCCCGACCCCGCCCCCACAGAGGCGGCGGGGGCTGGCGCAGGAGCACGAGCAGGAATAAGTACTCGCCGCGTGCGCAGCAACGAACGCCGAAGCCTCATCGCTCTGACCGTAGCCTTCACCGTGGGTGGCCTGCTGGCTTGGCTGGGGATCCGCGGGGCATCGGCCCTGTGTAGGAGGGTTTTTGAGATGGTGCCTGTGGTATCGTAGTGTAGTGGTGGTACTTTCCGCAAGAGCAAAGGGCCCACATCGGAAACCTGGTATACAGACTTCGACACCGATGGGCTGATCCTGATCGGCTTCTGGAGGCCGGGTCACTTGGATCTCGTGTAGAATACACACTGTATCTGTAGATCAAACCGTTTGGTCTAGCAAGCCTTTTGTGGGTTTGCGTACACCTGTTGACGGATCTACTCCACGGCATGAATATCACTGCCGCATGTTTCGAGTTGCAGAAGAGGAGAGCCACATAGTACGATAATGAGACAGACATAGGGGTCCACGCCACTTTGTTGTTGATAATCGAGTTGCTTTCGCTGCCTTTCAATACTAAGCGCGAAAGAGTAATCTAGTGTACAGGAAAAAATCCGTGCTAATTTGCAGCACGGTAGAAACTTTTTTGAAATCTGGCTCATTGGCCATCGGGAACGACAGTATGACAGTGCCGATCCCATCCGAATAGTATTCCTCCCTAATGTTGAACCGTATGTGCAAGCCGTGGTCTTTCCATAAAACGCCGTCGCAAGCCCGTTCAAAAATGCCAGATGCGTGCCAAAAGTTCCTGTGATGCTTAAGTCCCAGACCATCACTCAACGCCGACCCAAAATCGCTCTTCCAAAAACTGCAAAACTTGAAGAAAATTATGCGTGGTGCATCAGCTCGACGGGCGGGCGGGAAGTATGCGCCATGATGGGCTTCGGCTCGATGGGGCTGAACTCCATAGGCTCGTCGGTCATGTCCTCTAGGCAGATAGCGGGCAGATCGGGGCTAGTCCCGTTGACGTCGGGTTGGTACAGCAGAGTAGAGCTCCTGCTGCGTGTTTGTCTCGAGCCGTCGACGGGGCTGATGGGGGTCTCAATGCCCGTTGGGCGGTGGTGGAGCTTGGCCAGCGCGTCGGCGAGATCCTCTGCATGGACCATCTTGTTGGGAGCATCTTCCAGCTTCATCTCCCAGCCGTGAGGCGGCGAGGGAGGGGGAGAAATAAAGAAGAGCTTTCCAGCGTCGGGCAGTGCGAGGTGGCGGTCGGTGACCTCGACGGGCGTGGACTGGCCGAAGTAGACACGGACTCGCTCGCCCATGACGGCTTCACCGTCCCAGATGCGGCGGACGGCGATAGCGTCGTCCTCTGAGAAGAAGGAGACCACGATGCGGCGGAAAGACTTCAGAGGCGCCCATGAGTGGACGGGCGCCGTCTTCAGAACGAGGTCGCGAATGGTCTGCAGGTTGTCGGGGCGAAAGATGGAGGTATCATTGAGGTTTGTGAAGAGAAGGGTATTTGTGGGCGGCGTTGGCGGGATCAGAGGCGGCAGGGAGGAGAGGTCGAGTGAGAGCGACTTGGAGGAGCCAGTCGAACGCCTCGAGAAGATGGGGCGAGTGTCCAGCTGAGGCGATTCCATTTTGGGTGGTTGTGTATTATTGTTGAGGTGTGTGGAAGCGGAAGCGGTGGATTATGCGGTGTATGGCGAAGGAGTCGTTTCTTGCACTTTGCTGTATTTCTACGCCGAATGTGTGGTGCTTTTATTCATCTGCAGGAGAGAGACTTGCACTGCAGTTGTGTGTATATATTGTGTTGTTTGTTGCTGGAGTTGGAATGAGAAGTAATGCAGATGGTTGGCGGGAGGCGGTCTTGGTTATATGTTTGGGCGTGCCAGTGAGAAAGTGGCTTGGCTGGCGCTACTGAGCGACGACTACTAGGGTCGGGCGGAGTGTGGGATGGTTGGATGGATGGTGGACAGTGGATCCATGGCTGAGTAGGAGGGGTGCCGTGCCTTTGGACGTTGGGTGGAGCCTAGGTAAGGTAGGTGAGGGCGTGGGTAAACTGGACCATTGGGTGTGTCTGTGTGATGAAACGGGAAGGCCACACGGACTCACAGGCCCGTTTGAAGTTTCGCCGCCTTGGAGCCCGTCACAGTGGTGGAGACGGGAGACGGGGACCCTCCCACGTCTGCGATACGCCCTGCGCCTGTGGTCCCCTTCCTTATCCGTTACCACGATCCGTTCCCACAGACAGTCACGTAGTCACGGAGTCAACTACAGCCCAGTCGCTCTGCAGTGCAGGGCAGGCTTACTCCAGGCCTCATGGTGAAAGGTCAACAGCAAGGCAGGCCGCGTTGGTTTGCCAAGATGCATTGGCGCAAGAGAGGGCCCGTTGGGATCGGACGACGCATGGAGAACAGCGGCAAG
This sequence comes from Colletotrichum orchidophilum, assembly GCF_001831195.1. Classification (NCBI taxonomy): domain Eukaryota; kingdom Fungi; phylum Ascomycota; class Sordariomycetes; order Glomerellales; family Glomerellaceae; genus Colletotrichum; species Colletotrichum orchidophilum. The sequence continues at coordinate 124,955 of NW_019172994.1, read as the reverse complement.
GCACCAGCTTGAACGCAGCATGAGGTGCCATGAGGTAAGTCACTCTTTCGATTCATCTCTCACCAACTTTCAACTACTGTAGGTACCTAGGTAGAAAGAGGTGCTTTGGACATGGCACTGGGCCTCTAGCAGCCCGGGGTCAGGACTAACATGGCTGACCCGAATTGGGGCTGTGCAAGAGCAAGAGGCAATAGAGAGAAAATTGTTATGGCAAAGGTTTTTTCTCCAGTAGGCTTGGCATTTCCCAAGCTTGAAATGTCCACGGTATGCTTTCCGCAACACTACTTGCAATATCTGCCATGCCATAACCGGTGCTGCGGTTACCGCCTGTTGGCTCATGGGAAAATGATCCACGAGGGACTGGACCTCTGTCGTCCTCGTGTGCGTGGAGATGGGCCGCTTGACACGGCAGGCTATCAACGAATCGAACTGGACTTGGTTTGCTGGCCCCACTGGAAATCGAATTGTCGAGAATGCCATTCGCCACCCCAGCCATTCTTTACGCGCAGTTTCCGTGTTCTGGTCCTCTTGGTCCTCTTGGTCCTCTTCCTTAACGGATGAGTTAAGGTAAGATGGCCCATCTCACGCTAGACCCGAGTACGTATCGTTACGGTAGCGGCCCCAGTTATCTCCGCCTCAATCGGTAATTTCCTCAGTGACGGCTTTACGGTGTGCTGTGAGGGCGCCCCATGCACGAATCCACGAGCCTCTTCCACCGCTGTTCCCCCACATTGCTAGCGCACTATCCGTCCGACGTGGTCAATGACGGCACGCTTTGGGGCTCACCTGGTCTTGAAAGTGCTGAGAAACAGCGCCTCGACCCGCTACTTGGCCGCAGCTACGCCAGCCGACGACAGCACTACCTTCGATAGCGGCGCATCGCCTTCTTTTGACCCTGTCGACCCTCTCGACCGTGTACGTCCATCTTGTCTTGTGACCTCAGACTCGGGTTTCTCCTATTTTCCCTTCCAGTACGTCTCTGAACACGTGAGAAATAGGCACAGCAGACAGCCACCGAAGGCTTGGGTCTCGGTTCTTGCGTACTGGGATGCCTCCGGTGCCTTCATTCCGAGTACCTAGGTATGCAGCCACCCGTTTTCAGAGACACACCTGCATCTCAGATCCTCGAGATGCTCAGTCTGGACTCGGGCATACTCCGAACGTCAACGTTACCCTGCAGATGCAGTCTTCAGATACTGTTGACTTGCCATTTGACAATCAACACCTCGACAGCAAATCTCCCCGCTCTTGCGCTATCGCGGTCAAGCTAAAAGCCTTCAGGGATACGGAGTCAAACCCCCACAGCGTCAAGTCCCTGAGTGACCCAGGGTCCATGGAGTGACTGGGGCTGTGCAGCAAGTGTTGTTTTCACGAGACAGTTTGGTCTTGACCACTGTATCTACAACACTTGGAGTTTACGGTTCGCTACTAGCTATAGGGGCGGGCGGCGCCTCCTCGGACCACCTGCGAGACTGCCTGACCAAGGTTCGCTCTTCTCTCCGAAATGTCTTCTGACGATGTTGTCGGCAGGTTGCAGTGCAAAATGAATGACCGAAACTTGTGTCCCTCCTCTTGGCTGAGCAACGCCTCCAACCCCCGGCATCATACCACCTGGAGCTGGGGCTTGGTCTGGGAGGGTAGCTCACCCATGATTCGTGCGAGCCCCTCTCAACGAACTGCAGCGATGGCGCCAGCTCAGCAAAAATCCGCCTCGATCTTTGAATTATGCAATGACCTAATGCCGGCCGGGTGAATAGGGGCAAGGCATTCGGAATCGTCGCTCCACGGCGTGATGCATCGCGGGACGGGGCCCCGAAAAGCCTCAGTCGCGGCTCGCTCTTCAAGCTTGAACCTCTCCCTGCCGGCTCAGCCTGCGCCGGCGCACGAGTCGGCCTACGAATTTTGTCTTCGCTCAGCCGGCTCTGCGCCAAATTGCACCGAGCCTCAGCCCCCCTCCCCTACGCCGCCGAATAGAGAGTGACTCAGTCAGAGACACTTCTCAGCGCACACGCTCGTCTGATCCCGAACAGAGGTTCATTCAGCCACAATGGGATAAACGAACAAGACGAATTTTGCCTTCAACAATCCACAAGGCCCACCCGCTGATTGCTGCTGCTGCTGCCATTATGTGACGCCGTTCGCCAATGTTTCAACCCGATCGCCCCGACAAGCCGCAGAAACGCTCCCCTCTCCGATTGCCACGGCAGATTACGGTTTCGCTGTACGGTCAGCAAATACCCCCCCTCTGGCCATCTGGAAACGAGGCTGTGCAAGATACCAAGACTTTCCACCTGCCAGATTGATGTTTCGTGCTGCAATCGGCTTCCCCAGATTCCGTTCTAGGCCAAGACATGCATGGCCTTTTTCTGCGCTTCGCTGCACCTCTGACACTCTTTTCACTGGCGTCACTCCAGATTATATCGGCTACCAGTTACCCAATTACGGTAGGCAAGCTACGTCTACGGCGAAGAGTCTCGTCCCACGACTATCAACGACGGCCCACGGATCATAATCCTTCATCTTCGACAGATAAATCTTGTTGTACGAGTTGGAACTCCGAAGTTCTCTGGCTTTACTATTCCAAGTTCTGGGCACTCTAACCATATCCTACCGTTTGCTGCGACTCTGCGGTCCCAAGACGTTTGCAATACAGATACGGTGACTACTCATCAAGCTCGATGCACCTTGCACCTTATCGCCCGCAAGTCCGGGGGCCCCCTTGCAACGAGAGACATTGCCTGCCCTTAGAATCGACTGATTAACTTTGCTGCTGAGTCGGACCTGAAGCGATGGCAAACTTATCCAGTCCGTCTGGACTACATTACAAGGAACCCGCTTGCGAGGGGAAATCAGCATGAAATTTTGCAACAATCACAGCTTGGTCTAATGCAACGAACGACGACAGCTCGACAAGGGAGCGTGGGCTGTGTATCGCCACCCAACTAACACCATCCCCCTGCCCCCATCATCGACCAAGTGTCATCTTTCTTCCTACGTTACGAGCAACAGGATGAGCCGAAACTTGACTGAAGGAAAACAATAGCCTTTGAAATTGACCTGCACGACCGTCCCAAGTTTGTTGGGACGACGGGTCGAAGTTCTGCTCCATCTTCCCGAAGACTAATGCGCTCGTTCCCGCGAGCGTGCGGGCAGGGGCATTGTTAGGTTTTTGCGCATGATACAACCGATCTGCAACCCCGGCGTCACTGCTTCAGAATTTTCTTGAACCGACGGGTTTGAGCTGCCGTGAGCATGATTGCACCGTCTGAGTATTGCCGAGGGAGGGAGGGAAAAGGAAAAGAAAAACTTGATGCAAGCAGCAGGATCTTCCGTGTCCTTGCGAGATGCTCCGACGCTGACAGTTAACCTCTTTCGCGCTGTCGGGAATGTTTCCAACGGCTCTGCCTGCCGCTACTTTTGGGCTAATGTTTTAACGCACATCACGGTTGCTTCAGACAATGGCTTCCGAGAAACAGAGCCCTGTTCAGCATACATCTGCAAGAGGACGGGATCAAAGGAACTCCCGAGTCCCCGTAATTACCCTGAACTCTGGTTCATAGCTCAGCCTCACAACCAGAGCTCGGTCACCTCCGTGGCTTAATTGTACAAGTCGTAGTTATGATACATGGCGTGACGGCATCACGACGCCAAAAACTCTTCTCTCTCCTCCTTTACACCGGCACACAGACAGGGCGCAAGCTACAGATGCCATCGGCAAGCAGTACTCTTCTCGCGACACACCAAGCGAGGCGCACAACTTACGCCGTTCTAGCACTATATAATGATGCTATGCGAAGTGGACTCAGTCACCGCTTCGGGAGCCGTCCCATCTCAAGACAAGCAAAGTGTTGGCAGCACAGCCCCCTTTACCCCTCAGCTTGCCAACGTTAAACAACGCTCCCCTCTGTACCTTCTCTTACCGGATCTCGACACCTAGCTTTTCGACCAATTTCCGGGTCACCTCGCTATGTAGCTCATTGGTCTCCTCGTTGGTAAGGGTCCGCTCCAGACTTCGGTAGTTGATGCGGTAGCACATGCTACGCCTCCCCGTCTTGGGGTGCGTGAACTCGTCCACCAGGCGGACGTCCTCGGCCCTCTCGCCGGCGATGTCGCGCACCAGCTCCATAAAGTCGTTCTCGTGGAAGTCCTGCGCATTCGCCTTAGTGTTCCCTCCCGCCGACGAAGTGCTCCGGAGCCAGAAGGAGACGTCCTTGGGACAGGCCGGGTGCTTGGAGAAGGGCACGAAGCGCTTCATCGAGTCGAGCTGGTCGGAGATGCCCCTGAACTGGCTCAGAAACCGCTCGTCCTTGGACCAGAAGAGGCGGATGTCGGGGATCTGGAAGAGGAGCATGGCGATGCGCTCGAGGCCGATGCCAAAGGCCCAACCCACCTGCTGCGGCACGCCCGCGTTGATGCAGATGTCCTGCTTCACCACGCCGCATCCCAGTACCTCGAGCCAGTCCCCGGCGTAGTACACCTCGAGCTCCCAGGAGGGGCTTGTGAACGGGAAGTAGGCTTCTACCCAGCGGACCCGCAGGGGTTCGTCCTTGTAGTCCGGATCCGCCTTCGCGGCCGCGGCCTTTGCCCTCGTGAAGATTTCGACCACCATGTTCTCGAGCGACCGCTTCAGGTGGGCACCAATTGCTTCGGCCTCGGCGGGCGAGTGGTGGCCTTCCTGCAGGGGGTTCCGTTCCGCGTCAAAGGCTGGGTGAGGGTCCTCGACCTTGACGTTGTGCTTCGGCAATCTGTTGAGGTCCTCCCACACGGCGGCCGCGATGTCGCCTTTGGGCACCTTTGTCCTGTCCCACATGCGGGCGCCCTCCATCTGGTGGAAGACGGGGTAGTGGCTCCTGTCGATGGCGTCCCTCCTGTAGACATCGGCGCTGATGAGGTAGCCCTCGCTCAGGTTCTTTTGAAAGGTCTGCGCCTGGTGCGCGCTGGTGTGCGTCCTGAGGAGCGTGTCCTTGTTGAAGTAGTAGGTGTCCGATTTCGCGCGGCCGGGGTGGTCTGCGGGGAAGCCGAGCGAGTCGAAGTTTTGGTGTGTAGAGACGACGGGGTCAAATGTGTTGTGGTACTTGTACGTAGGCGCGGGGAATTTTGACTCGATTATCTGTCGCGTTATGTAAACGGGGTGGTCCTTTTGAAGGTGAAGCTTTCGCGATGCCGCGTTGAGGACGTTGGTCGGGACGTTGAACCAGGTGTCGGTTGGGATTGTTTGGCCGTTGACCTCGACGGTCTTCTTGTTGTCCAAGGTTTTCGAAATCGTCGAGGGTTCTAGGCTTCCCGTCTTAGACTTATTTCGGTTCAATTGATCCGACTAGATCTTACCTGAGGAGTAGCTGCGCCGGCTACCACTCATTGACAATGAAGCGAGGGCTTGCCATTGTCGAGGAGCTCTGGGGTAGGTGGCGCCACGAAAGCAACTTGGCAATTGCCTCCCAGCTAATCTTGGGACGATCATTTCGAAGTCGTGTACGCCTTTGTCCGGATACAAAGGCCCTCTGGCTACGTGCTCATCACAGGTGTAGAGCTTCTCGGTGCTGTTGCGACAATGTCTGAAGCTGCCGTCACGGGGTCCAAAAAAAAAAAAAAAGGGAGCTACCTCAGCAGTTAGTCGTCACGTCAAAAGTGTCGATCACCAGAAGTCTGACAAAAGCTACGGGCGCACGGGCCAAGGCAATTGGGATTGCGACCGGAGCGGCACACGGCGCCAGGCCCTGCCGACCCCCGGGGCAAGGGTCCGGAGACGCTTAGCGCATGGCACCCTTGCTCGCTGCAGGCCCATGACGCACCGAAATCGAAGCAGCAGATTGTTGCGTTGGTCGCAAAAGCAGGACGGCTCTATCAGCAAATCTCGTTTCCGCCTTGAGCCGACTACAAGCGCGTCCCCCCATCCAGCCGTATCGGTGTCAATCAAACCAGGGGGGGAAGATAACGACAAAAAAAAGTTCGCGATATACCGAGCCGATCTCCAATCATTCGGCTTCTTTCTCCCACCACTTGCACCCTTATCCTGGCGGAAAAAGCCTCCTGCACCACCCTCCCCCGAAGTCGGCTTCATCCGCAAAGACGTCACTCAACCGCAGCGACTGAAATTGACGTTCCAGTAACACACGCTGCCCAGCTATAGTTGCAGACGTGAGAGGGGGATAGGCAATCTTGGACATAACTTTTGTTAAATCCGAGAGGCCGTTCTTCCGTCCTTCCCTACCGCCCTTTTCGCCACGCATTGTTCAGTTGCGCCGCAGCGGGATGAGCTTATCGTAGGAAAGAGTGCAACACCTGCAACGATGCAGTCCGCCGCCGCCAACATGGCCGCCAGCAAACCGGCCGACGAATCGTCGGGGTCGTCGCCGTCGTCGCCGTTGAAGATGGGGCAGCTCGAAGGGGTTCAGGAGAAGCCGCAGTCACAAATTCAAACGCAGCCGAAGCAGACGGCGACGGCAACGACACCAGCGCCTCAGAAGCAGAAGAAGACGGCGGAACCGTCCCTGCGGTATCCGTTTTGGTTCGGAGGCAGCGCAAGTAGTATGGCCGCCTGCGTGACACATCCCCTGGATTTGGGTAAGTTCCATCAATCACCACCCTGTTCTGTTGATTTGCGATCAGGCGATAGAGCCTGCGATATCGCGATGTCGGAGCGGCCAAGAGCTGACAATGTCTCACAGTAAAGGTAACTGCGCTCCCCCTCCAAAGAGAAAACACCAAAAAACCGACCATTCGGTCCACGATGGCGAACTCAAGCTCTCCCGGCACTCTTTGAAACCAAGAGACCGCGTAGCCCAAAAGCAAGACCAAAAAACAAGACTTACTTACACGATGCTCTCCCTCCCTTCTAGGTCCGCCTCCAGGTCCGCCGCCCCGACGCGCCAAAGAACATGGTCGGCACCTTCACCCACATCATCCGCAACCACGGCGTAACAGGCCTCTACAACGGCCTCTCGGCCTCCCTCCTCCGCCAAATGACCTACTCCACCGTCCGCTTCGGCGCCTACGAGGAGATGAAGATCCGCGCAACCCGCGCCAACGAAGGCAAAACCCCTGCCTTCCCAGTCCTCGTCGCAATGGCCTCGGCTGCGGGCTTCGTCGGCGGCATCTCGGGAAACGCCGCCGACGTCCTCAACGTTCGTATGCAGCAGGACGCTGCCCTCCCCGCCGCCGAGCGCAGAAACTATAGCCACGCCCTCGAGGGCATGCTGCGCATGGCGCGCGAGGAAGGCATCATGAGCTGGTTCAGGGGCGTCCTGCCCAACAGCATGCGCGCCGCGGCCATGACGGCCTCACAGCTCGCATCCTACGATACCTTCAAAGGCTTGCTGATCCGTAACACGCCCATGGGTGATAACCTGACGACGCACTTTACGGCCTCGTTCCTCGCCGGTGTGATGGCGGCCACGGTGACGAGTCCCATTGATGTCATCAAAACGCGCGTCATGTCGGCGAGCACGCAGGAGGGGCTGGCGCATACGCTGGCCAAGATTTACAAGGCTGAGGGCCTTGGCTGGATGTTCAAGGGCTGGGTGCCCAGTTTCCTCCGCCTCGGACCGTAGGTTATCTTCCCGCTTGCTCGTTGATACGAACAATATCATCGTACGCTTTGCTAACACCCCTACAGACAAACCATCTGTACATTTGTCTTCCTAGAAATGCATCGCAAGGTCTATAGAAAGGTTGCCGATATCGGCAACAGTGAGGATGCGTCCATTAAGGGGTAATAGGCACACGAATGGCTTGTGTTGTATTATAGAATGAGCGTTAAGATAGACTGGCGCTGCATCATCATCATCATCACCAGCACCATCTTGGCATGATTGGAGGCGTTGGAAAGAGGCAACTCTGCTGCATTTGACAGGAGTTACGGAGGAGATACACAGGAAATAAAGATATGGTTGGATTTCTTTGCAGCAGTGAAATATAACTTGACGTGAGGTTTGTGCGTGAGTTGTATTAGAGATGTCCGGGAGAAGACGCACCTTCTCGGCCGACACCAAACCCCGCCTACCTCCCTTCGCCCTGATGTTTGGCAGGCTCTATTTTTTTCACGATGGCTCTGCCGCCGCCATTCCCTGTCGCAGACGTCTACAAGCCAAGCCAGTCTAGGTCCAGATCTAATTCCAGAAAGCTATGGTAGGGACGCTGGGAAGCGTAATCCCTCTTGCCGCCGCAGAATGCATCACTTCGTGCGTGGTTGGTCCATCCCGCGTGTTGCAAGGCAAAACCCGGCAAAACCCACCTCCTCCGAGCTGGCTCGATTGGACCAGCTGATGACCAAGCTGGCTTCGTCTCAAAAACTCGCAAAACTCCAGTACCCCCCAATATCTCAAGGTGGTTGTCGTACATAAACGCCTTTTTGTGATTTTATTTTTGTCGTACTCTCTCAGTTCCACCCAGACTGTCCGGATGCGCCGTAAGGAGTAGTGGTGGTATAGGGTGTCGTTGCGTTGCCTCCCCACGAGGTTTGGTTGCCGCCGTTGAAAGGAGTAGTGTAGCCTTGGTCTTGCCATGGGTTGCCGCCGTCCATGTCCAGGTTGGGGCTCCGAGGGCCGTCAAAGTCGCCCATGCCATCTTCGTCCGCTTCGCCTGTGAGAATGTGAAGCGTGAGGGCCAGCTTCTCCTGCAAAATCTTGATTCCTTCTTGGATAATTTGATCCGGCTCCAGACTGCCTACACCTTCGACCTCGAAATAGAACTTGCCAGGTAACGCATCGTAGTCGAATGCTTCACCTTCTTGCGGGGGGTCCTCCATTTTGGCGTACTTGCTCTCGGGCCTGGTTACAATTTAGCCATCTCGCACTTTCTGAGGGTGGTTAAAGGTACTAGTTGAATTACCCACCATTCAGCTTTGGCATCTTCTTCGAACCACATATCTAGATGGTGCAGTTTGTTGTGGGGATCGTATTCAAACCCGACGGCAGACGTCGGCATCCACTTTGCGTGCTCCTTTGCGATGCCCTTCTTCGCGATGCAAGATATCTTGAGCTCCTGCCCTTTGCGCAGCTTGCAAATCAAAGAGCCTTGTCCTTCGGGATCAAGGATAACAGGGTTCCCCACGGTGCCATTCTGCCTGAAGCTGTCGACGATGAGGTCGCTGGCGTAGACCTTCATGGTCTCGTCTGACGAGCATCGCGCATGCAACGTGAGCTTTACGCTGCAGTTGTCGCAATACTGCTCGCAGTCGCAGTCTCGGGTGTAAAGCAAGCTGTTGACGTCCTTGGATTGGAGGGGGATCAAACCCAGGCGATGGGCGATGAACTCATCGGCGAGGACGGATGTGTTGGCCTCGATTTCAACTAGGTCGATAGCGATCACTGGGACTTCGGCCTGGATGACGCGACGCAGAGAGTTGGCGAAGGAGAGGTCGCAGTTTGAGAGGTCGAAGTTGACGTGGATGTTGTCGGCCTGAAAATGTCCCGGACTGTCAGTTTCGAAACCATCGCCTAGGAGGGTTTGAGGAAGTAGTACCCCTGAGATCTTGATCGACGGTCCTCCCGACTCGCCGTCCAACAGCATCGGCTCGTAATCCATCGCGCCGCCTTTCTCCTTTTTGGTCGTAGCTCGGTCAAAGGTTCTCGCGAGTAATTCAGATTATTCTGCAGAAAATAGGGTCGATTCGGTGTGAATTCAAAGCAAGACCGCCTTGACAATCGTAATTATCGTGGGTCGCGGGTGGATTGAGTGGATGGAAGGTGGCGGTCGTGTCACGGTGGAGGGGAGGCTGAATGGATATTTTTGCGACCAGAGGCAAAGGGAACATAGGCCGCCGCCTCAGGTGCCATTCAATTACCAATTGGAAGGTGCAGCGACCGTGCCTGGCGCCTGGTAGAAGCGCGTTGGCCTTGTCTTGGCGCTAGTGTTATCGATAAAGCTCTGAACGGTCCCTTGATTCATCCGCCCCGGGATGGAGCTCTCTGGAATCTTATAATTGGGCGCGAACTTTCCCGCAAGGCCGGGGTCCAAGGGACGGCAATTCGTCACTTGGGGCCATTCCGACAAAATTTCATTTTCTTCTAAAAGCTTCTCCGTACACGCGACCAACCCCTACATCGTCTCCTCGATCTCAACCACGCTTTCGCCCTCCTGAGCCTCTCACTCGTACACAACAACCGTCACAATGTTCAAACAAGCCTTTGCCTCCTCTTCTCGCGCAGTGCGCAGCGGCATGCGCACCCAGACCCCTAAGTCTGTCTTTCAAAATCAGTTCCAGAGCTCCCCTGCCTTCAGGATACGAGCCGCGCAACCCGCCGTTGCGAGATGGTACAGCGACGCCAAGGAGAGCACCGAACCCGTCAAGGAGGCTGAGAAGCCTGCCGATGATGCTGAGTCTGCCTTGAAGAAGCAGTTGGAGACTAAGGAGAAGGAGGCTGCCGACTGGAAGGTTCGTTCGCATTCCGTCCCCCGATCTCGGCCATCGAGTTTCAAGACCCGGTTCTAACATGCCGCCCTCAAGGACAAGTGCCTTCGCACCATCGCCGACTTCCGCAACCTCCAGGACCGGACACAGCGCGAGGTCAAGCAGGCGCGCGACTTCGCCCTGCAGAAGTTCTCCAAGGACCTCATCGACAGCATCGACAACCTCGATCGCGCCCTCTCCATGGTGCCCCAGGAGAAGCTCCAGGTCGAGGAGAAGTCGGACGACCTGAAGGACCTCGCCAACCTGTACGAGGGTCTCAAGATGACCGACGACATCCTCATGTCGACGCTGAAGAAGCACGGCATCGAGCGCTTCAACCCCGAGGGCGAGAAGTTCAACCCCAACGAGCACGACGCCACCTTCATGGCGCCCCAGCCCGACAAGGACGATAACACCGTCTTCCACGTCCAGCAGAAGGGCTTCAAGCTCAATGGCCGGGTGATGCGCGCTGCCAAGGTCGGCGTGGTCAAGAACGCTTAAGAAAAGATGTCTCGACATATTTACCACACTTCCGATTTCTACCGAGATCTCGTTCTAAAACCATGGGGCTGGTCAGCCGGCCGCTGGAGGCGTCGGCGCCTTATAAACCCCGCTTGTACCATTATGTTCTACGATATTCTCTCGATTCCCGGAACAGCGAATTGGGCGTTCCGGTCGGTGTATAATGCTCCTCTCATGATGTGACAATAGCATGGCGGAAAAAAAATGCAAGGGGGCCGCAAATGGGAAGGCCTCTTTGCTGGATGAAAAGAAGAAATGGATAGAATCTCAATACGTTTGTGTATATACAGATCCCGAATAGGGGTTCCGGGGTCTCATGATTCTTCTCAAAGCTCTGGTACAATTTAATCATACCGTGTCGGAGATTTCAATCTCCCTGTGTCTTAATCACACACACAATCACTTTCCGGTCTTTGGCGTTCACACTCGTTCGTGGTTGATCATGATACTTTCACACAATTCCTATCTACACTGACATTGCCGCAGCGCCGTCCTTGGCTTCGGGGCAGATCCAACATCTCCAATTCCATCTCAACACAGCATCGTACTCAAACAGTGGGTAAATATCGGCCCAATCTTGGCCCAAATTATCGGTCGTGGAAAGCATTCTGCGAAAGGTGGGGGATGCAAGATTGACTGCTCGAGAATTGTTGGATCACCCAACCTGCGACGCAGTGTTAGTCAACGGTTCCACTCAACATTGACGATGCTAGCTTGGCAGTACCTAAGTGTTTGCTTATTCGGACAACTCAGACAGCCGAGAAGTCGATTCCAATGGGATGATGCTAATGTAACCAGTTTAATATCGACGACGGCTGGTTGCAACGGTCATATAAGGATAGGAGTAGGCCACGGCCGGGACTTCGAAAGAGTCCGTTGCAGTAACGTAGCATTGCGAACATGCGAAGCGACTGGGCAAGATATTTGACGGCCTGCTATGTCGACCACATACTTCTCCCAGAGAACAGCAGAGCAATGACCCAGTGGGCATGATATAGCCTTGTCCTGGTGTTGTCAGCCAGTCGAACTGACTCTGGTTCAGATGCAGACGCTTACCCGTCAGCAACAGGTCACCAAAGAACCATGCTGAATATAGCTGCAAGAAGCCATTCCAATACCAAGAGCACGAATGGCTGTGTCGTAGACCCGTTGTACCTGCGAGATGACTTTAGAAGCAATCAGAGAGCTCCAAGGCTGCCATCTTGTCCCGAAAGTTCTGCGAGACAGCCCGTCGGACCTCGTTCGGACCCGACATGCTGGCTCTCGAGCACTCGCCCTTGATCTGGTACTGAATCTCAGCCAGCTCCGCCCTCATGTTCTGGTTTTGATCCTCCGCGTTCTTGAGGGACTGGAATCTGCTCTGGACCTCGTACCGCAGCTCGTGCAGGTGCGCCGACACCCGGCGCAGCACGCGTCTGTGGTGCTTCTGGCGCTGGGCGAGCTCCTCCGCGGCCTTCTTCTCCAAGAGGTGGTCGACCGTCATGCGCATCTCGCGGAGCTCGATCCTTGCCCGCTCGATGGCGACGCGCATGACGTCGTTCTGGCGGGTCAGGTTCCCGTCACGGGTCCTCCAGCGGAGGACAGTCTGCCAGCGCTGCGTGATGATGACCTCCGCGGTCTTGGCAGGGATGCCGGCGACGTGGCGGGCGCCGGGGGTGTTGAGGACCTCGCTGATCTCGGCTTCAGTGTAGTGGTGGGCATAGGCGCGGCCGAGCTTGGCCGGGTCCGTAGAAGGGGCGGAAAGCTCGGTGATAGTCTCGAGGGGCGCAATCGGGTCGCCGTCTTCGCGGAACTCGACCTTGTGGAAGCGGCGCGCGACAATGGGGTTCATGCGGTCGAAGAGGCCGAACCACCAGTTGCGCATCTTGTGCTTCAAGGTCACGCCTATGGCTAAAGTCAATATCGTTCGGCATCGAGGATTGTTGAGATACTACTCACCAGGGGGTAGATAGATGATGGAAGGCTCAGAATCAACAGAGTAGCAGGGCGTCATCCATCCTTGGTCGTTGATGTCTCTCTGAACCTCGAACGCCAGAGTGAGACGGTCGGGGGGATTCTTTTCAGGGCCATCGCCCAAGGGGGTCGCGGGACGCATACGCTGGGCCTAGGAGATGTTCAACATTGAGTTGCAGAAAGGTGATCCAGCGAGACTTACATCCTCAGCCATGAAAACTTGGTTGGCTCTCGGGTTCTGCTCGGCACAGCCCTCAGCAAGAAGGCGAAAAGTACAGGGAGAGATCCTTCCGGACGCAGGATCACCCTCGTCGTCCGAGATGTCATACTCCTTCGCTGAAATGTGTCAGTATCGGCCCAAACTGCTCCCGAAACCAGACTTACCGAAGTCACGGTCCGGGTCGTAGGGGTGCTTATAGGAGGACTGAGAGACCTCGGCAGTGGGGTGGAGGTAGTTCTCGAATCTGTACTCCTCAAACTTGGGCGCGACATGGAGATATCTAGGGCGAGGGATGTCGTAGGCTGTCTTCCTCTCTACATCAGCTGGGGGGTACTCGGCAGCGGCCATGTTAGCTTCCTTGAGCATCCTAGATACAGTCAGTGATAACCAGGTATAGAATAACCCGTCACAACTCACTGAATATAGGCATCCATATCCCGCTTCTGATCAGCACTTAAACCTGCAGTGGCGGCTCTCTTGACAGGTGACGATTGCATCTTGGAGGTCCTAAAGGGATTGCGATTAGAATAATGGCAGTCAAGAGAGAATTTCCTTGGAGAAGGACTCACTTCTGTGGCTGGCTGTGAGAAAAGCTATTGGTGTCGACAGACTTTCCCTTGCCCTTGGACTCCTCTTCATGCTGGCAAGCCGTACCGGCCACCTTGGCATCGTCTCTCTTGGCTCTAAGAGCAGCCTCAAACGCTTTCACCTCCATCCATGATCGCAGCGGATCGTTGGCTTGCATCATGGAGCCGCGTAAAGCATCGTAGGCCATCATCATCGAGTCTGACATCTTCCACGTCTTCGCGTAGGGGTGACCAGCCGAGCAGCCAGGAAGTCGGGGGCTAGGCTCGTCAGGGCCGTAGTCAACCAGGTTGCTCTTGAAGATAGACCAGTCCTTGGTTGTGGGGATGCCTTCGATCTTGATGCTGGCATCTTGAAGCTCCGGGCCTGAGATAAGTCGGTCAGTCACTTCAACGATATTATGAGAATTAGTAGACAAAATCCACGTAGCCCAGTAGAGGGATGAGAGGTGTCTCAGGGCGTAAATGGAGTCAGCGAAGCATGGAGGTATTCATTGAAAGCAGAATGTGCTATCTAAGACCTAGTGGAAGCAACAGAACAATGAGGAGCACTTGATACCTTCATGAACGGAACGCGAGTACGACTCCGAGTCGGTGCTATTGCCGTGCTCCCAGACGTTGGCAGAATACTGCATCGTGTTCTCATCCCACTGAACGACAGTATCCGGACCTTTCGACTGTTAAAAACGCATGTGTGAGGCAACGATTTCTGAACTTACTTGAAGAACGGTTGAGATCGCGCAAGTTGTTGTCCTGCTCCCAGTTGCCGTACAAAACCGTGTCCGCGGTCTCCTGGGTAAGGGCACCATAACCTGGTCCGTGGGGTCCGACGTTAGAATTCATCAGCTCGAACTCGTTGAGACCGTATATCTCTGGAGGATCTTCCTCGAGGAAGCCCTGCTCGTCGTACATGTTGGTACCGTCGGCGTCGCGAGAAGACTCGCGAGAAGACTGGCGAGAAGCCTCTTCGATGATCGAAAGACGATGGGGGCTGTGGTCCTGAAGATCACCAGCGGTATCAAGGTTCGCTTTCCTTTTTGTCAGAAACACATTTCTCATTTGCGATGGAACCTGCCAGAAATCGATGAGTTGTAGATGACTTACCGGCCTGAGCCCGCGAGCCCTGAGCGGTTCGGTCACGTCGCGAAGACATGATCGACAGACGTTTGAGAGCAGCGAGGCCTTTGAATCCCTTGAGAGACGAGACTGTCTTAGATAGAAGACCTGTGATGAGAATAGTGAGCAACTGCCAAGGAACGAGATAATTATCGATGGCGAGTATTCGTATCGAGGACGGGAAGTGAGGATAAGCAAGTCTCTTCGAGTATCTCTGGGGGAACAAACTTCTCAACTATTCGAGTATGGAAGTTGGGTGAAACTCAGAAGTACTGGATGATAAGAATGAAGAGGAAGGATCAAAGATTTGATGAAGTGAGGGCGATGGAGGTGAGATCGTGAGGAAAGGAAAGGAAAGCGTCGAGGGGTGTGGGAAATAGTCACCCTTCCAGGCCTTTGCGGCAGTTCGGAGCTTTAATTTTGAGCGTCCCTCTCCTTTATCCTTATCTTCCGTCATAATGGAGATCAAAGTCTCATCGACGACTAATCAGGTTGATTTCAGATATCCAACTTCATGGGTGGTCGGGTGGGTGTGACTGTTGAAGACGGTGGGTGATGTTGTGGACTGCGCGACAATAATTTGGATTAGCCTCCTACTGTCGGATGGCAAAGTAATAATTTCAGGCCATAAAAAAGAACTCACGTATATCTTGGGATGCACAAAGAAGAAGGGGTTAAGAGCTTGATTGGGTGCTTTACCTTTCCAACTCTTGCGCATGGTCAATATGACCCCTTGTGCTGGCGATGTGTTGGGGGTTTGTGGCAAAAGACCGAGGGCATTCTACTTTGGCAGGGAGTTCTTTTGCAAGAAGAAGCGGCGATGAACGGGCAGGCACAGAAATGTTGCCTCGAAAAATACTGGTGGTTGCCCATCCAGAGAACTCTGGCCTTAAATCTTGTTCCTAAGCCTCTCTCTGCACGAATCAATTTTCACGGCATTGCTGCCCACAGCATTCTACACTGTTCATGTCCACCTCTCAAATCATGCTATGATTGTTATACAACTTCATACAATATCTAACCATAGACAAGAGGGGGCTCAAAGATGAGCAAGGATTCCTGTATCAAAACTCATAATCCTAGCCATACTATGCCGCATAGTAAGCATTGCTTGAATCAAACTCAGTCGATCCCAGCCGGTTCGCCCCAAGAAGGATGTTCCTCCACATCGATTTCTGTCTTTCAGTATACCATCATTTCTTGCCCTTTGCCTTGGTAGCTGTAGCCTTGGCACTGGGCCTACCCTTCTTTGGCTTGGCATCTGCCTCTTCGTCATCGTCGTCGTCGCCTGCTTTAGCCTTCTTGGTGGCTCTCTTGGCTTTCGGTTTGGGCACCTTGATATACTTGTCCTTCTTCAGGTCGATCTTGTCATCATCCTCTTCGCCTGCCTCAGCGGGGTCCGCAACATCGGCATCATCCTCCTCCTCTATAGCTTCCTCAAGATCCGGAGCCTGTTTCGTAGCCTTCTTCGGCTCCATGATGTTGCTGGCCTTCATGAACGGAATAGGATGAGACATTGCGTTGTAACTGGGAAGTTGTTAGCACTCGATTCGGGCAGCAAGAAGTGTGGGTACTTACGTTCGCGTGAATGCTGCCTTCGTCTTGGACTCAATATCTGCCCGGCCTTCAGCTTGTGGACCAACACCGAGCTCCTGAATCGCATCGAAGTCGTCTCGTGTCAAGTAGTAGCTGTCCATCAACTCGATAATCTCATCGACAGATTCCTTGCCTTCAACAGACAACCGGCGGATCATCTGATCCCACAATACAGGCAGATATTGCTGGCGAACCTCATTGGCGTCTCCCGATGACCTAAGTCGCATGTGCGAGTGCAACTCGCGGACAAAACGACCAAGTTTGCCAGTCTTGCTGTTGTTGCCGAGCCAGGAAGTGAAGTTGGATCCCATGAGTTGGCCAGCAACGAAGCTTGATGGTCGAACTGTGCTGAAAACTGCGTGAGTAGGCATCAGACTCCATTGCTGTTGAGGCCCGTGAATCATTCGATCAACCAGGTCACCATCGCTGATGCTTTCCGCCGCCTGATCCACCAATTCGAGATACTTCAAATTCTCTTCCCTCTTGTTGTAACCCCTGTTGTTTAGTGCCATGGGTTTTGCCCGTAGGTAGTTCTCCTGGATCATCAGGTAGCTGAACTCGTGATCGTTGAAGTAGAGCTCAATCTTTTCGTTCAGAGTGGTTTTGCTGGCAGGAGTAAATAGTCCACCAGCGAGCATCTTCTGACAAATGTCCCAAGGCTTAAGAACAACATGCTTCTCCCATGCCTTCGTCATGGCCTTGCCCTTGTCGAAGCTCATCGATGCTTGATCGAGCTTGGCGGTGGATATCATGTTTATAATCTGCCGAATATCCTTGTTGCTGCCTTCGATGAGGGCATCGACGACAGGGACAGGAAGCTTGAGGCCTTCGCGATGGCAGATTGTCATGATACGGGATCGAACCTGTTCTACCGTCGGGCGCCGGAAGGGAACATCCATGGCAACGAAGTCGAACGGCTTCATCTTTTGCAGTTTTCGCTCGTTGCAAATGAGAATGAGGGGAATCTCAGTTTTCTTGCAGAACTTGGCCAGGGCTCCAACACCACCGCGATCTCCTGCGGACATTCCGTCGACTTCGTCCATAATCAGTACAATGTTCTTCTTTTCTCCGTCGACCTTCTTGCCGTCTCCAGCAAAGAAGCCGAGGAGCGATGTGTTGTTCATGACATCAGCGACACCGTTTTCGACCAGTTTCTTGCTGCGAGTGTCACTGGCGTTGCTCTCAATGACATCAAAGCCCTCCAGTTTGGCAGCCAAGTGCGCCGCAGTCGTCTTGCCGATACCCGGTGGACCGGAGATAATGATAGCTCGCGTGCCACCCATACCGTCCGCACCGCGTCTTTGAAAGTCGTACTTGCGTGCCTTTTGCCAATTCCTCAACCAGGCCTGGATCTTCTCGACTTGTGCCTTGTTGCCGCAAATGTGATTGAGTGCTGTCGGCGCATACTTTGATGTCCACAGCTGCACTGGGGCTGCCGTCGGGGTAAGGGCAGCTGTGGTCCCCCGAGCAGCGGCTGCTTGCTTAGCAGCCTTCTCTGCTGCGGCCTTCCGGGCCTTCTCCTCCCGCTCCATCTCTAGTGCCTGTATCTTGATAGCCTCTTCATCTTTCTTTTTCTTCTCGCGCGCCTTCTCCGCACCCTTGCCGGTGCCTCCATAGGCGGGTAGTTTCCTAATGAGCTCGAAGAGACCCTCCTCATTGATGGTTTTGATGTTCATGTCCCTGATTTTCTTCAGTTTGCTGGGTCCCGCGTCGTCTCCCAGAACGACATAACTCGTCTTGCTACTCGGTGCTCCAGTGATTTTTCCACCGTACTTCTTGACCAACGCCTGGCCCTCCTCACGGCCGATCGTTTGAAGGACACCAGTGAAGACGAATGTCAATCCAGAGAGACACTCATCCTCACCCTCGGGCAGTTCTGCAGCACCTGCATTGGGAGGGACAACCGCACTGTTCCCGCCACCACCAGCATTCTTCCTCCAGTCAAACTTGGGGGCATTTGGATCCTGGGCTGGGGGCGTCGGAGGGCGGACAGTGGGGATGTTGTCGAGGATCGACTGGTAAGCCGAATCTTCGGGTTCGTCGGTCTTCTTGGCCCTTGGCGCACGTGGCTTGGCTGGGGCCTTTTTCTTCGGTGGCTGCTCTTCCTCCTCTTCCTCTTCATCATCGTCAGGAGTCTTGCGCCTCTTTGTACCAGCTGCTGCCCTCGCACTCTTAGTTGGAGTGCCATTAGGGGCACTCCGAGAGGCTACACGCTTCGGTTTTGGTAGGATATCCTCTTCGCTCTCATCTTCCGCATAGTCGTCCGTCTTCCGCTTGTTGCGACCCTTTACATCAGCGGCGAAGATGTCATCACCATCCTCGTCGTCTTCATCCTTGTATGCATCGGCATCGTCGTCTGACTCTATCTTGGTGAACGTCCTGGTGCTCCGCTTCTTGGGCGACTCGTGTACAGGATTGGCAGTAGTCTTCTTGTTGCGCGGGCTGGTCCGGATCTCTACTTCGGTCTTCACTTTGGTTGCTTGATCTGGCTTTGCGGCGGGTCTGGGCTTGGCCACTTTGGCAGATTTGGATGATGCGAAGTAATCGCTTGCAGTGGTCTCAGTTCCCTTCGGAGCATCGTCTCTGCTATACAATTAGAAGCGGTCGATGAAGGTAGGGATTTCGATTGGCATACTTAGCCTTCTTCTTGGCGGCAGCTTTTGCTACCGGCTTTCTAACAGGAATTAGTCATGTTTCCAACTTGAAGACTTTGAAGTAGACTAACGGTTCAGGGGTATAATCGACCTCGTCGTCGCTGTCTTCAATGACCTTTCTATTCCTTCGGCTCTTCGGAGGCTCCTCGACCTTCTTTGGCGGTGGCTTCGGGGGGCCGCCTCCCTTTGGCCCAAAAAATGACCTGATATCAGGCATTGTGTGTTGTGCAATTGCCAGTCTTTCGTAGCGCGGTTGTAGAGAGCGACAGCAGGTTTATATCAAACGTTGGGCCGCTGTTGCCTGGAGAAGGTGGGAGGTTGACAGACGAAGAAGCCAATCCAGGTTGCCGTGCCTGGCGTCGAGAAGCGTGCACGTAATGGATTTCCAGGTGCTACGCGAAAGTGACGCGAGGTCCGTGACCCCGGTCAGCTCACTTTAGAGTGCATGTGGCGCAACAGCTCAAGGATGCAAGCCTCAAGAAAATTAGCGCCCAACATCTCAGGCCGTCTCAGCCACACCCAGGTTCTTGTGAAGCTAGGGACATTTTCTTGGAGATCACATCACCAACGACGTTCATCGGCAAGTCGCAAACATGAGGCCCACTGTTCCCACGGCGCTGCGCAGCGCCTTTCAAGGCCTCAGAATATCTACGACGCCATCAATCAGCCCTCTAGGAGCCGCGACCAGGCCTCAATTGACTAAGCCTCTGGTCGCATCCCAAATCCTCCGCGATGTTCGCCCATTCTCCACGACACCCGTAACGCAGGGCACATGGCTCGAGCCCTCGATCGACCGAACGAAGAAGATGATGAAGGGGCGCCCCCGTGTGGCTACAGGAGGTTCGACCAAGGGCACAACTGTCATCTGGGGCGACTACGGCCTCAGAATGAAGGATCACCACCGAAGAATTAGCGCGAAGCAGCTCAAGAACGCCGAAGACACGATTAAGATGAGACTACGTGGGCAGAAGTATCGGATGTATAAGAGAGTATGCTGTAACGTCGGTGTCTATGTGTCGGGTAACGAGGTAAGGCCAATAGTGAGAACGAACGTGCAACAGTGAGGTGCTGATTCTCGAACCAGATGCGTATGGGTAAAGGAAAGGGTTCTTTCGATCATTGGGCGGCGCGTGTTGCTGTCAACCAAATTGTTTTCGAAATCAGAGGAATGCTTCACGAGGCTGTTGCAAAGGATGCCTTCCGTCTGGCGGGTAACAAGTTGCCCGGTGAGTACATCCCCAAATGCTTGGAGCGTAACCATTACTTACTCGATGCAAGGCCAATGGGAGTTTGTTCACAAGGGAGCGGCTCCTGTTGTTGGCATTACCAAGCTTGAAAATGGTGTTACGTTGGAGGATTTGAAGAGACCAAGAAAGCCAGTCGCGTCCAAGGATTTGCTGGCCGAGGCAGCGAGCACCCCCACCAGCGCGGCACCTAACACTACTCCGTCTGAAAAGCCCTAGAGTTTTGGAAGAGACTGGTTGTAACATTACCCGCTCTTCACGTCGAGATAGGCTGGGCGCAATCTCGATTTCATTGAGTGGCTGTACTATAGATGACCATACTAGATGGCGAGGTGTCACGGCAGCTGTACAAATAAAAGCAACCACCTTTTTGAAGTACTAGAAAGTCCGCCGTGGATTTAAGATGGCCAACAGCTTTATGCATGGATAGTGCTGCATAGAATCGAGCGAACGCTAGAGGCGTTTCCATATACAATGTGGTGGTGAGTACCTCATCCGGGTCTACCATGATGTGGCTGGAGGGCACGGACCATGACCACCAGCCACACCCAGAGATTTCCCACTTAACGCGAACGCGTCTTCTCTGAGAGCGCATCACCAGAAAGTCCTACGCTCCGCAGCCCACTCACCCAGCCGACTTCAAGTCTTCAGCACAGCGTCTTCCAAATCACAGCAAGCGAAATGGCGCTCATTGTCGACAAACATAGACCAAGGTCACTAGATGCTTTGACATACCACCAGGAGCTTTCAGACCGACTTGGCTCTCTGGTAGGAAGCTAGATCCTGCTCCCTCGTAGTCAGCTGCTCACATTTTACAGGCCCACAGCGGAGATTTCCCCCATTTGCTGGTGTATGGGCCGTCCGGCGCTGGAAAGAAGACACGCATCGTCGCCACACTCAAGGAGCTGTATGGACCTGGTGTTGAGAAGATCAAGATCGATGCGCGTGTCTTCCAGACATCAAGCAACCGCAAGCTCGAATTCAACATTGTCGCGTCCAACTACCACCTCGAAATCACGCCATCCGACGTTGGCAACTACGACAGAGTTGTCGTGCAGGACCTGCTGAAGGAGGTGGCACAGACACAACAGGTCGATCAGTCGGCAAAGCAGAGGTTCAAGGTCGTAGTCATCAATGAGGCAGACCATCTTACCAGAGATGCGCAGGCTGCATTGCGTCGGACGATGGAGAAGTACTCCCCAAACTTACGGTTGATCCTCCTGGCCAATTCGACGGCAAACATCATCGCCCCTATCCGATCGAGAACACTACTGGTCCGAGTGGCTGCACCGACCCACGAGCAGATTTGCGAGGTCCTGGCAGTGTCAGCGAAGAAGGAGAACTGGCCCATGGTGAAGGGTCTCCATATGAGAATAGCTCAGGAGAGTGGCAGGAACTTGCGACGAGCTCTGCTCATGTATGAGGCTGTCCACGCGCAAAAGTAAGACGCTTTGCCCGGCCTTTGCAGATTGGGAGCTAACAAGCCGACAGCGAGAAAGTTACGGATAGCACACCGATTCCGCCGCCAGATTGGGAGGCTCTGATTAGCCAGATAGCGAGAGAGATTGTCGACGAGCACACGCCAGCACGGATTCTCCAGGTGCGGGCGAAATTGTACGATCTTTTGACGCACTGCATACCGCCAACGACGATTCTCAAGACGCTCACGTTCAAGCTCATTGCGTTGATCGACGACGCTCTGAAGGCGGAGGTGATCAAGTGGTCAGCGTTTTACGAGCACCGGATCAGGATGGGCACGAAGGTCATCTTCCACCTGGAAGCGTTCGTGGCCAAGTTCATGAGGATCATGGAGATGTACTTGATGAGCATGGAGTTGTGAATAAATGGATAATATGAAAAGGAGGCGTTTAGGGGTTCAGGCGGCATATTGTCGGGCGCAATACTTCTTCTACCAAGGTACCAGGCCAGTGCCAAAATGCAAACAAGTCCACCTAGCGGCTCCCAATCAGCTGGGTCTCTTTGCGTTTCGCCGTCAGTCCGATTGGAGGTTGACTTTTGTTACTCAAGTGCTCGAAGACTTTTGTGAGTGCGCGCACGTGGGTGACTTGTGACCGGTAGGCAAAGCTTCGCGGCAAGGCCCATACCCTAAGCAGGACATCGGACCGGGGCGTCGAGGGTTGTTAAGATTACCCGTATCTGCGAGGCGATAATGTTTGCCTCACGCAGGATGCAACTGAAGTCTGATAGGTCATCGCGCAGCGGCTAAGACGTCTCCTCTTCTTTTTTTTTTTTACACTCAACAATCTGTCATCTGGAGCCCCAACAGAAAGGCGATTCGCACAGGCTTATGGGGTGCAAGAGATCCATCCGCCGCACGAGGCTCGGAGACCACGGCGATTTATCCCAAATGGCCCGTTTGAGAGAGGCTCCGATTTCCAGAACTGCACTGGCGGTATGTAAGACGCTTGCTCATTGCTGGGTATCACATCGTGGGTATGCATTTCTCCACACAAGTCGATGGGGGGTCCTTTGCCCGGGTTTCCCGTAGAGGAGGATGGACCCCCTCGGCTTCAAATTACAGATGCGGCGGCGGCGACGGCGGGATGGCGTTTTTCCAAGCCTCCCCCACGGGTGTCGGGTGTGCCAAGACGACTTCCATTCGTCCATCCTATGAGACGGCGGCATGTGGACTGACCCGGATGGGCAGGGAAGGTTAGGTCGGAACAGTCTCACACAAGGGACAAGGGGGTGGTGACAGATGGAGGGCAAGGGACCCGGCCTTCTGGAATGACAGCAAGCAGCACGACTAAAACAGCACACAACAAGGACGGGCGCGCGCTTGCCTTATCTTATTTTCACAGGTGGGCAGGTGGGCATGGGTGCCCACGGGGTAAAAGGTGGGAATTCTGTCTGGGGACTCCCGAGTCCAGGGATGGGTGAAAGGGGTCTGAGGGGAAAACGCGGAGGCGAGTGGTTCATAGCGGGAGACGGTCGAATCGGTTGCGAGACGCCGTAAAGCCACATGGATGCCGACTCATGAAGTTTTTCAATAATCACGTACTAGATATCCGCAGTTGATGTCGTTTTCACATCCTCGGTGGGGGGAAGGCATCTTGATGTAAGGGAAGCCACCTTCACCGAAGACGGGAAGGCGACGCCAGGTACAGAGTTTATACAAACACAAGGCAGGCAAACGCCTCAAGGTAAGGTAGGCAAGGTACCTACCTTAGGTAAGGTATAGAACAAAGCACCTGCCTGTGTCTGGCCTGTGGGCTGCATCACTCATACCCGAGGGGAGATGAATCCACTTCCAAGCAAAGCAATCCCTCCCTTCTTGTTTTCCTCCGTTCCTCTCTGCCACCTGCGCAAGGACGAGCGGGACTTCCGTTCGACCCCTCCAACCACACGCACTAATACACATGTACCCCTCCACTTGTCTACCGGCCCACGACGTGCCGCAGCAATACGACAGCCGACCGACCTATTGTTCCTGCGACTACAGATGGATGTTTCCAAACGAGCGGCGGCCTGGACGGCGGCCTTGAAAACTTCGATACGACTCTCGTATCATGGAGGACAGATTGGTAACCCAAGCGGGTGCTGCTACCTTCCCTATGTACTTCAACAGCCCACGTAGGTTATTCTGTGGACCGCAGCCGACGTCGGAGAGGTCGCATGGTGGGACTGCAGTCAACGACGGTCATAACAGTGGGTTCGGGGTCAACTTTTCTCTTCCGAAGCACAACCAGTAAACGCAAGTGCGCAACACGAGAATGTTAATCCACAATCTGCAAGGAGAAAAGTAGGCAGTTGCAAATTGCGACTGCAGGTGTGGTGGATTTCGACCCCAGACTCTGCGAGACTTTGTTGAGCCCCGACCCAATGCCAGACCCTGAAATGCCCACGACAAACAGCGGGGCCTGCGGAGCCCTGGGACCTCTGTATTCTTCAATTTGAAGTTTGCCTCTCGTCGGACGCTCTGATACGACCAGACATGCACTCCCTTGAAGTAGAATCACCATCATCGCCGACGAGAGCACCGCCGGTGATACATGTGGTCGTCCTGAACTTGCAGAAGCCAAGCCAAAGCTCACAATCATCAATATGTCATTTTTGGTGTCCCAGCCAATCACGGAGGCCGGAGCACCACGGCACTCAAGGGTAGCGCGTCGTGATCAGCATCCATCGTCCTCGGCTGGGGTACACTTCACTGGGCCACAGCCGCATGGCTTCCTGAATAGCGGCGCAATGCGGTCAGCCTAGTAGAATTGTGAGGCGCAAACTCGACGCCGCCGGGGAATAAGAGTGCGGGGAACTCTGGGCAGGTGAGGAGCAAGCTTTGGTGACTTTGCCCGCTCGCTCGACGCCAAAATGATTTGACAGCAAAGCGTCGGCAGACAAAACTATGGCATTGACAAATCCTTCACCCTTCCGGTTGTCCTCGGTCTGTTTCGGCCATCCAAGATAGCTATGGACGAAGGACAAGTCGGGTGATGGGCGCCACTTGTACGACTGGTGTATTCTCGGCGATGTCAAGCCAGGACACGAAAAGACGGACCACAACCCGAGACAGAAGACCAAGCGAGATGTCGAAGGCCGCAATAGATCCGAGTCGCAAGAAGAAAGTTCCACCTAGGCAATGGCTCACGGTTTCTTTCACTTTGGCAAAATGGCATGGTCAAAGGTAAATATATATCATAGGGCCGACTTTAGGCGGTCAGGGTACCGGCTGTTAATGTGCATAGGCACCAGACAACCTCATTCTCGACACTGATTGACATGCGATGCCCCCGTTTTAAGACAGGCTCCCCGGTACCGGTGGTGTGAAAGCGTATGGACCATCGCCTGCACACATGCACGAAAGCCTCTGAAAATGCTCTTGGACGTCGTCACCGTCATCCCAATAACAGGCAATGATCCATCACGGAAATGGGTCATTGGTGGTTCCGATTGCTCGGCCGGTCGACGGGAGAGTATACCGTTGGTGGGCGGACAGATTTCTTTGCATTCAGACGAGCTACAAGCTGCCTTGTCCGTAGGCTACTAGGTGGTGTATCCGTAGTCGCCCAGGGCGGACTCCAAGTTCCCTGACGCAGCTCAGTCCCGGCTCGTCAAGGTCCGGTTATTTCTTTCCATCTATCCCTAGCGCAGAATCCTTTCCCCTCCCCCAGACCAAGACCAACCGACGGGCCCAGGAGTATCCAGGCGCGGACGGGAGGCGTGCTCGCTGGGCGAGTTGGAGAGAGGTAACTAGGCATGCTTGGGTGAACCGCGAGCTAAGGTACCTTCGTCTCGTGTTTGACTGGACGATGCAGGTCTGCGCGGTGTTGGACTGGGTTGGATGCGAGGGGTTGCAGGGAAGGGGAGGGTTCGCAGCTGGTTCGGAGCAAAGGAAAGACGCATCTCAAAACCCCCCGGCTAAGCGGTAACTGTACAGCGGTACGGAGATGGATCAGCCAGCAGGAAGCGGATGGGATTGCGGAGCTCTGGCAAACAATGACCAATGGACGTGGACGGATGGGCTGAAGGAGTCTCCCTTTCCGCATGGGCTTGTCCCTTTTCTCCATAACATCATCGGTCTGCGCTGTACCGTGATCCGTACCGTGGACGGGGCTCTCTGCCATGCTCCATGGTCCATGGACACCTGGCTGAATTCACTGGAACTCTGGGCTTGCGGAGATAGGTCTGTAATCAAGCAGTGACTGAAGCTGTACCTACCGAGCAGTGGCTGGTGTCGTTACAAGGAAGCTTCCTTTTAGCTCTCGACGCGGTGCACCGTCCCGAACAGCGCCTCCGGCTCAAGCTGTCGAGTCCACGTTGACCTGACGTTCCCGGTCCCAAGTCCCCATTCGCTCATTAAAAGCAATCCCGTCCCCCGTCCAACTCGCGGCTCGGCCACCTGGAAAGCTGGTCTTCTTAATTACGACTCACATCCTCATCTTTCCCAATTCTTCGCATCTTCCTCCTCTTCTCTCTTCCACATCCAACTCCGATTTCTCCTACACTTCCGGGACTCCTCTTCTCCCAGCTGCACACGCACAAAACAAACAGACGAGATCCGGATTCAAGGGGGCCCCATTGGGAGTCGACTCTTTTGCTGCCGCTACCCGCTTTGCAGCAACGCTATCAACGCTATCAAGGACACCACGCGACTTGATACCCTCGTCTTCTCGACTTGTGGAGAGTTGCGCCAGTTACCATCCCAGCTTGCGCGCGACTGGTCATCATAATTGCACCAGCAGGACCGCTTCCCTGACGACGAGGAGGGCAGAGACAGACCACTGTCGAACGATTCTCCCGTCTTAGCAGCGCCAGCGAGTCTCTCGAGCCTCGACAGACCTCTACAAGCTTGCACAAAGTACCCCGCATCGCTTCATAAACGCGCACAATACACCCGTAGCACACACACACCCACACAGAGACACACAACCACCCCGCCACAATGACCGAAGCCGCAGAGCCACCAAAGGCCCCTGTGGTCGCCGAGGCCCACCTCGTTGATACCTTCCGTAAGCCCGAACGAACCCCAATTTCCCAGTTCCATGTCGTCTCCTTGGTCTCGCGCCAAACAGCACCGAGCGTCCAACGGTACCGATTAACAGGGCTGCACGTCTCTGGCGCAACGCAAATCTGACCTCGCTTCGACCAAATGTTTTTGCATGCTTGTTGGGACCCATCATGGCTAATTTGAATCCCAACAGATCCCCCCCAAAAGATGCTTGATAGTAAGTGCGCCGCCGAGTTGCGGAACCTAAATCCAGACCCAGTTCCATGGCCTGTTGCCGTCCGAAAGTCGCGTGAGGGGCATTGGAGATTGCCATGGCTGCTGCAGGGATGGTTGCGACAAAGAGAGGGGCAGCGCAATTCGAAGCTATTGGACTCGTCTGATTGGATATTGGGCTAACAATTCTGTCATCTTCCCGCAGAGCACCCCAGCAAGCCCCACTTGAGTAGTAAGCCCTTTCTCCTCTTTTACCCCAATTCAACGTCTTTTCATTGGCTGATCGGAGCTCCCCCTTCCCCTCCATTGCTGCAGGTCTGGAGGACTACCAAAAGCTGTACAAGGAATCCATCACCGACCCAAAGGCCTTCTGGGGTACCAAAGCCCGCGAACTCCTGTCTTGGTTCAGCGATTTCCAGACCGTCTACTCCGGCTCCCTGGCCGGCGGCGACAGTGCTTGGTTCGTAGAGGGCCAGCTCAACGCCTGCTACAACTGCGTTGACCGTCACGCCTTCAAGGACCCCGACCGCGTTGCCATCATATACGAGGCTGACGAGCCTGGCGAAGGCCGGAATGTCACCTACGGCGAGCTCCTCCGCGAGGTTTCGCGCACTGCTTGGGTCTTGAAGCAGATGGGCGTGCGCAAGGGCGACACCGTTGCCATCTACCTGCCTATGATTCCTGAGGCCATCATTGCCCTCCTTGCTTGCGTCCGTATCGGCGCCGTTCACTCCGTCGTCTTTGCCGGTTTCTCCGCCGATTCCCTCCGTGACCGTGTAATTGACGGCAACTCCAAGGTCGTCATCACCACTGACGAGGGCAAGCGTGGCGGCAAGTTGATCGGCACCAAGAAGATTGTCGACGACGCCTTGAAGCAGTGCCCCGATGTCTCCCACGTGCTGGTCTATAAGCGCACCGGTGCCGATGTGCCTATGACCAAGGGCCGTGACTGGTGGTGGCATGAAGAGGTTGAGAAGTGGCCTTCCTACTTCCCTCCCGAACGGGTCAACTCCGAGGACCCCCTTTTCCTTCTCTATACCTCCGGTTCTACCGGTAAGCCCAAGGGCGTCATGCACACCACCGGTGGCTACCTCGTCGGTGCCGCCGCCACTGGTAAGTACGTCTTCGACATCCACGATGGCGACCGCTACTTCTGCGGTGGTGATGTCGGCTGGATTACCGGTCACACCTACGTCGTCTACGCCCCCCTGCTGCTCGGTGTGAGTACCGTCGTCTTCGAGGGCACCCCCGCCTACCCCAACTTCTCGAGGTATTGGGACATCATTGCGAACCACCAAGTCACCCAGTTCTACGTTGCCCCTACCGCCTTGCGGTTACTGAAGCGAGCCGGTGACCAGCATGTCAAGGGCGACATGAAGCACCTCAGAGTGCTCGGCTCCGTCGGTGAGCCCATCGCCGCAGAGGTTTGGAAGTGGTACTTTGAGGTTGTCGGCAAGGAGGAGGCCCACATTGTAGACGTAAGTGAAGCTCCAATGAATGGAGCAAGTAACCGGTCTGACAGATTTGCAGACATACTGGCAAACAGAGACTGGTTCCAACGTCATCACTCCCCTGGCCGGTGTCACGCCGACCAAGCCAGGTAGTGCATCGTTGCCCTTTTTCGGTATCGAGCCCTCCATCATCGACCCCGTTTCTGGCGAGGAGATTCACGGCAACGATGTTGAGGGTGTGCTGGCCTTCAAGCAGGCCTGGCCCAGCATGGCCCGCACCGTCTGGGGCGCCCACAAGCGCTACATGGACACGTACCTGAACGTCTACAAGGGCTACTACGTAAGTATCATCTCCGCAATGTTGCAGTACAACAGCTGACAAGAGCGCCAGTTCACCGGTGACGGTGCGGGCCGTGACCACGAGGGCTTCTACTGGATCCGCGGCCGCGTCGACGACGTCGTCAACGTCTCTGGACATCGCCTGTCGACCGCCGAGATCGAGGCCGCGCTCATCGAGCACCACTCCATCGCCGAGGCGGCTGTTGTCGGTGTCGCGGACGAGCTCACCGGCCAGGCCGTCAACGCCTTTGTAGCCCTCAAGGACGGCAATGAGGCCTCGGATGCGCTCCGCAAGGAATTCATCATGCAGGTGCGCAAGAGTATTGGGCCTTTTGCGGCGCCCAAGGCCGTCCACATCGTGCCCGATCTCCCCAAGACCCGCTCCGGCAAGATCATGCGCAGAATTCTTCGCAAGATCTTGGCTGGCGAGGAGGACCAGCTTGGTGACGTGACAACTGTAAGTCGTCGACACTCCTTCCACTCAGGTACTTGTTTGCTAACGCAGAGATAGCTTTCGGATCCTTCCATCGTCGACAAGATCATCAACATCGTCCACGAGGAGAAGAGGAAGAAGTAAATGCGTCATCATGCTGATGTAGGAAGGGTGGGGGGAAGGAAAGGTCAGAGAGACTTGAGTGATACCACAGTGACAGAGGAGGATGGACATATAAGGTACGACCGATCGGTTGGTGTACCGTTTGGAACACCCGAAAGAATTTTAGGGTTATTACTTCTTTTGCCAAATAGCGACCGTTTTTTGCTTTTTGAAATATTTCGAGTCAAATGCCAAAACAAAAACACACAGAAATTTTCACAGCTCGCGAACCGCCTGCCGTACTCGGCGTGATATCTGACTTTCTCTCTGCACTTACTCGATATCTTGAGGACAGGTAGGTAATCTCATACACGAATTTGAGACATGGTTCCACCGGTCACCCGAGCAGAGCTCGACGTCTGGAAAAGGAGATAAATAGAATGGCAGATTCGGGAAAGCTGCGCCTACTGATGAGTCCTCGTAGATTACCAATCTATCTTTGCCACCAAGGCTTGACCGCAGTCTCGAACACGCAACGTAAAGCAAGACCGTGACGATCGGCGATGGAGTTAGCAGTGACGGGGACGGGGGGGTCCCTCCGTCCCCTTCGCTGCAGCTTGCTGACACTCGGATCCCTCAGGTGCTCCGCCCGCCTCGGAGGAAAGGCCCGGCGCTACGGCGCCGCTAGCGCAAGCACTCGCCCGTTGGACGTGCTTCGGATACATTGCCCCGCCTTTTGCGGTCTGTTCGTGTGTGTGCTTTCCGCGTCAAGACCCGGGGAGGCGCGCTAGTGGTCGTGTGGTTTCGGGTGTATGTCCATGGGGTGATTTGGGTGCGTCGGGCAGCAGCCGGAGACGCTTCACGCTAGTACCGGCACCATGAAAGGCTCGCGGGACGGCGGAGGACGTCGTTTGTGCTTTTGGCTTTCTCTTCTGCAATGAGCATGTTGGAGGGGGGTTTAAGCGCTGCTGCGGTCCAGGAAAGTTTGTGTGCTCTTGCGTCTGCCGTTCCTACGCAGACGGGACCGAGATACATGTGCAGAGAAGGAGGCGGAGGAGGCACGCTCAGCCTCTAATGGTGTGTCTGTGAATAGCGTTTCCGTAACGAGGCCCGGCAACGGATCAAGGTATCAACGTGCAGCGCTTCATGGAACAGAACGTAGGAGACTGTTGAGACCGGCCACTTCCCCGGAAGTCTCGATTGCCTTGGAAGCAAACACAGCCTCATCGCGGTGCATGGCCATCTTTTCCTCGTTGCCGAGTTGGTATACACGGTGTACACTAGACGGCAGGTCCGGATAGCTGGTAGAGATTGGGAGACAAACCGATGTCGTCGTCATCATTATCATCATCATCATCATCATCGTTCCTAGGGAACGAACATTGCCCGTGGATCAACCCCCAACCCGTAGCTTCTTGGCCGAGGCCCGTTGGTTGGACTTGGCAAGTCATTAAGACCCTTCCAAGATCCATCACCCATACTCTGAAGTCCGAAGGTGGAGCGAAAATGGTCGCAAGACTTTTTCTTCGATTGGTGTCTCTACAACTAGCAAAGCACGTGGCTGACGGTCTAGTGTAAGAAAAAGGCGGTGTTCAGTTTCACTTACATCAAAGAAATCCCTGGGGATCTTGGTAGTGACAGTTGGACGCGGCCAAGAGGGAGAAGAGCTAGGCGAGGTTGTGATGTGTGACAGGTCTAGTAGGACGGACCCCTTTTTCGTCCGACCATGTAAAGCAGTGGTTGTGTGATGAATGAACGGCACGAGTTTACAGCTTGCTGACTGCAGACTTTACACGATCTGTATGTCGATCGATTGTCATGATCAACGATCACGGTCTATTCAAGATGAATGATATACTCGGGTAGTGGGTATTAGCCGTGGAAGTTTCTCATCCCATTATCATCTCTTTCCCAGCGATCACTACCAAAGGTAGTCAAATATGGATCCTTCGGATGAAGGTAGCTTTCCATCACCTTTTCCCTTGAAAAACATTTTGTCCTCTCCAAGAAAGCATCAGATACTTAACGATCAGACGGGGACGGAACCCAACGGCCACCAACAGGCTGTTCGATCAAGACCAAGGCTAGACCCTTGGAGAGCGAGAGCCTGTGGCTTGGCATCCAAAGGTGCGGCAGTCTTAGTGCCGTGAAAGTTCGGAGGTAATTTGATACCCTGATGTGTGCCCCCCGGGGTAACGGGGAGGGCGGTCTTCGGAAGGCAAGGAATGGAATCTGGATTCTGGAGGCCTCTTTGGATAAAGCAAGGTTAGGTAACCAACCCACCGACTTGGATATTGAACATTCATTATTCAGCAGGCAAAGTCACAAACGGGATGCTTAGTGGAGGGCTCGTTTTGTTTCGTTTGCTTTTGTGCATGCAGCAAGCAAAGCCACCACAGGATGGGGTCGGACGCGCAATCCTCAAGAGGGGGGGCGCCGAGATGTAGTTGTGCTAGTTGGATGTGCTTGTTCTTTCACTGTTGCACTGTCACAGCATCGGTGGAGAATCGGTCTTAAGCCCGACCTTGTGACTGACTTACTGACCACCAGCGTGGGCTGTGCATGTTGGTTGCTCTAGAAATACAGGCCGTCTGATGTTTTATTGGTGAAGCCGAGGTGAAGATGAAGGCGGATGACTGGTTCGGTTGGTACTAGGGGAATATTGACTTTTTTTGGACTCTTGTCATCCATCCCCGTCCCCTGTACGGATACGGCACGCGGGAAGTTCAATCAACTTTGCTTCTGAGGCCGGGGTTTCTTTTGATTGTGTAACTACATTGGAACCTATCCGTACAAGTCCGTCTGAGACCCTGAATTGCCTATACGAATACTCCGTATCGGACCAAGCTGTCTCGGTTAGTTGCCAAGGCGTAGCAGTAGTCTCTTGCGGATAGCTTGCCCATAACAAAAAACCAGCAAACGAAACCTCATGTAAGCCCGGCCTTGTTAGCAAAAACTGAGATTGGTGACATCAAGGGTGCAGAGTTAGCTCCGTCAGTGAACTTTAAGCCAAGCCTGCTCAGCCGCGGAAAGTCAGGGACCCAGTGTATAGAGAGGGGGGGGGAAGACGTAAGCTTCAATAAGCTTACCTTTTCTTTTTGGGGGGGTGGTGGTGGTGAAGGAAAACTGGAAGCAGCAGAACAACAGGCAAGTAACGACCCAAGCACGACCAAGGCCGTCCCGTCCGACGCGCGCGGGCGGGGGGGAGTGTGTAGCCAAATCCTGGCGTTTGTTGTCGACCAACAACAAGACGTGGAAGAGGAGCAGAGAAGAACGGAGAGTGATGGGCGTTGTATCGGTGCAACCAAATGATCCACAGATTCGTTCTATCAAACAATCGGGGGGATCCAAGATTTCCGGAGGATGGAAGAAAATACTTAAATTCGTCGTGGATGCATAGTTTTGAGGAGCGGTTCAATTCGTTTTCGAGGTTTAGAGACATGTCGACAATTTACTCCTGGCACATTGAATCCCTCTTTCAGTGCCTATTGTGCTATTGCAGCATCATTTCTCGAAGAAACTATTTCCAAGCGTGAGGCAGTTGCCATTGGCCGAGAAAGCGCCCTATTTCGCAGACTACCCGGTCCAGCGTGCCATTCCATTGGCTCTGAAACACACAACGGAGAGGTCGTGATTTGCAACAGCAAAGAGGGTAGGTACGTATCTCTGTCCACAATAGGTATCAGCAGGGCTAAGAATAGCCCACCATAAGAATCCCTCTGTTAGGGGAAACCCAACACACGCCACCTCAACTTACGAGATTTTACGTATCCGAACGCAGAGAGAACGCTTCTCAGGGCTGTCATCCCATCGCATCCCCCCTCCATTCATCGGCTCCATTGCCTGTCCAGGCCGCCGCCCCCTCGTTCCTGAATCCCACTTCTGCATTCGCGGGAGTTGGAGCAGGTATTCGCGGAATTTCGAC
Organism: Colletotrichum orchidophilum; assembly: GCF_001831195.1. Taxonomy (NCBI): domain Eukaryota; kingdom Fungi; phylum Ascomycota; class Sordariomycetes; order Glomerellales; family Glomerellaceae; genus Colletotrichum; species Colletotrichum orchidophilum. Next base: position 91,744 of record NW_019172994.1, on the reverse strand, counting down.
TCCAACGGCCATCCTCGTGCCTCAGCTCAGACGGGGACAGTGTCAGATCCCCGGAAAAGGAGTATCTTGGCCTTCGACGCCGGGATCCCCCTTCGCTACGGACGCACGCACCCGCAGGGCCGCAGCTTCAACCGCCTTTTTTCAATAGGTATGTTGGAATGAGTTTTTTTTTCCTCTTCTTGCTTGACCTGAATCATCGCGTGCATATGTCGGTCAGCGCCATGAGATGAACTAAAGCGCAAACGTTACGTATACATGGCCGATGCCGGCTTCTGCATGCTATCAAAACCACGCCAGTCTAGTAGTGGGTGGTAGTGATTGTCGGACCGGATCAGGCTACGGACGGCGGGTTCTTCGGCATTTGTTTTCTGTGGTATTCTTCTCGTTGTTCCTTTTTCCCTCATGTCAGTGACAGCCAGCCCACCGGGTACCTTGGAGCATTAAGAGAGCGAGGAAGCGCAGCGTCCAGCGTAGCGCCCGTGTTGGCGTCCATGGCTCGGGGTCGTTGGGGGATCGACCGGGTCGCAGAATTGATTGGCATTTGCGGCCTGCCAGAGGTTGTCAGCAACTAATACCTAGTGAAACAGGGACACAAAATCCAAACCACGACCCATCGTCTCCCCTGTTCCTAGTAGGCAAAAGCGAGAGATAGAGAGTCTGCAGAACCACACCTAAACCCATCCTTATTCATTCACCCGGATGCAACCCCCCCTTTTGGGACTGTCGTTTATTATTTATTTCTCACACACGACACGGGAGCCCGAGAGATACAGAACCCGGGTTGGTTGCCAGGGACTGAACGACTGAACAACCGAACGAGGTGGACCGCCCGCTACTGCTGCATTGTCCCAGCCCCCACGAGGATACCTGGGCATTGGCGTTGCCACTGCCGCGTCGCCGAGTAGCACTAGGCCAAGAGTTACCAAGACGTTGCCCAGCCCGCCTCTGGAATCCACAGCACCTCCCGAGCTCCAATGCAGTTGGTCCACGCCCCGTACCAAGAGATCGTGTTGCGCAATCCACCGTTCATCTCACCCTCTCTCTCTCTCACTCTGTGTCTCTCTTTCTCTCTCTGCAGTCAGTCACCAGTGTGCCACACGCCCCCCGAAGATCCCATAATTCCTGAGCACTGGCCCTTTTCTCTCTGTCACCCGTCGAACGGCGCCAACACCCGGACTTTCCACCTTCTTTCCCCCGTCCACCACTCCATTCTTTCGTTCGTGTTTTATTACTTTTGCCCTCTTGCTGTCGTCTTTCGTCATCTCGTCTTCGTGTGTATCGTTCTTTTTTGGAAAACACACGGAACGACGCCGTGCGACGCGAGCACAGCATTTGGTTTCTGTTTGGTTGTTTAGGACCATCACAAACCGACCAGACCTCTCTCTCTCCCCTATTCGAGAGGCTTACGCAACACCACAACTGAGAGGCCTCTCTGAGCCTCACCCTGCTTGCGGGGACACCACCACAAACCATGGTTTCCTTAAGGACCATAGCTGCCGCCTTTGCCGGCCTCGCGGCTCTTCCCCAGAGTATTGTTGGTACGTGTAGGCAAGCGACGGCGACGGCTATGTTTATACTGACGACGGCAAACAGCACATTCGACACAGCGCAACCCTCTCAGTTATGTCACCATCCTCGAAGATGCCGTCTTCCACTCGCCTTCACAACACTGTCACGCCCTTTCGCACTTCGATCTCACATTCTCTCTACACGACAAGAAACAGGAAATACGCCTTGCATTAGAACCGAACCATGACATTCTCCATAATACGCTGCAAGTGAACTACATGGGCCACGACGGCAAGATCCATACCACAGAAACCGTCGACAGGTTAGAGCACCGGGTTTTCAGGGGAAAGGCTTTCGTACGCCACGAGGGAAGCCCCAACGACTGGAGGCACGCTGGATGGGCTAGAATCACGGTACATCGAGACGGCGCAGAACCAATTTTCGAGGGCGCCTTCCGAATCGACGACGACCATCACCGAATCCAGACTGGAACCAACTACCATGCGCGCAAGCACCGCGAGGACCCCGACGCTCCGGGCAAGGGCCGGAATCCCGACGAGTACATGGTGGTCTGGAGGGATTCGGATATCGTCGAATCCTGGACCGACCGTGAGGATTTGAAGATGAAGCGGGACATTTTCGGCCGGTCTTCATGTAACTCGGACAGCTTGGGCTTCAACGCCGACTACAAGATCTTTGACGCGCGGGATGCCGAACCCCTGCAATCCGTGCCATCAAACTCTCTCTTCGGACGCAACATTTTCGGCAGACAGATTGACGGCACCACCGGTAATAACGGTGCAGGTGTCAACCTCGTTTCCACCATCGGACAAACCAGCGGTTGCCCAACGACGCGCAAGATCGCCCTTCTCGGCGTCGCCACGGACTGCACTTACACCGCCGCCTTCAACTCAACGCAGGCTGTCAGGCAGAACATCATCGATGTGATCAACGCCGCGTCTGAGGTGTACGAAAGCACGTTCAACATCTCACTCGGAATTCAAAATCTCACAATCAGCGATGCCAACTGCCCTGGACAAGCCAGTTCGACCGCGCCGTGGAACATCGCCTGCAGCAGCAGTGTCACGATTACCGACCGCCTGAACCTCTTCTCAGCATGGCGTGGTAAGTCCAATGACGACAACGCCTTTTGGACGCTTCTGAGTACCTGCGGTACCGAATCTGCTGTTGGTCTTGCGTGGTTGGGACAGGCCTGTACCGATGGAGCCCAGACATCAGGCAGCGGCAATAATAACGAGACGGTTGCATCAGCGAACGTAGTGATTCAGACGCCCAGCGAGTGGCAAGTCATTGCCCATGAGGTCGGCCACACCTTTGGTGCAGTACACGACTGCACTTCCGACACTTGCAGCAATGGTGATTCCGACATGCAAAGGTGCTGTCCCCTGAGCTCCAATACCTGTAATGCGGGTGGCTCCTACATCATGAACCCGTCGACCGGTACTGGCATCACGGCATTCTCCCCTTGCAGTATCGGAAACATCTGCTCCGGTCTCCTTCGTAACCAGGTCAAGTCGACTTGCTTGACGAACAACCGTAACGTCAACACCATCACCGGAAGCCAGTGTGGAAATGGCATCGTCGAGTCCGGCGAGGACTGCGATTGCGGTGGCACATCTGGCTGCGGCAGCAACAAGTGCTGCAATCCCACGACATGCAAGTTCACCACTGGTTCGGTCTGCGACCCCGCCAACGAGGACTGCTGCAACGGTCAGTGTCAGTTCGCCTCCAATGGTACCGTATGCAGACCGAGCACCGGTTCTTGTGACCCTCAGGAGACTTGCAGCGGCACCTCATCAACATGCCCCAGTGACAAGCACAATTCTGATGGCGATTCCTGCGGCAACTCGGGTGAGGGCCTCACTTGCGCCTCTGGGCAGTGCACCTCTCGCGACCAACAATGCAAAACCGCCTGGGGATCGCGGACCAACTCCACCTCGGTGAGCTCTTGCAACAGCGGCAGCTCAGACTGCATGATCTCCTGCAACGTCCCCAGCATCGGTAACGGCGCCTGCGTGACGATGAACCAGAACTTCCTCGACGGCACGTCGTGCACCGGCGGCGGCAAGTGCTCCAACGGGGTGTGCCAGGGCGCCAACACCGGCACCGAGATCATGGACTGGATCCGGAACAACAAGGGCATCTTCATCCCCGTCGTCATCGTCGTCGGCCTGCTGATCCTCGTCGTCCTCTTCAGCTGTATCTGCGGCGCGTGCCGAAGGAGCCGGAGCCGGCAGAGGGCCAAACGCCTCAAGCCGGTACCCGTGCCGGCGATGGCGCATAACGGCGGGTGGAACGGATACGGAGAGGCGTGGGGCAATCACAATATCCCTCCGCCACCGCCGTCTGCTACACGTCCCGGCGCTCCTCCGCCTTACCATGGCGGGGACCCCTACCAGAATGGAGGGTGGGAGATGAACAGGACTCAGAGCCCCAGGTACGCTTAAGGGCGAACCTGAGTCAGCTGAGGAGGAAAACAGGAACGAACAGCAGGATTCGTTGGGTACTCTACATCATTGCATTACTCGGAGTTGGCGGTGCTTTTTCCCATCTTCACTACCTATTATTGCCCTCCCATTTGTTTTTGGATTCAGAAAATAGGCCCCGGGTATTCGGGGATGACAGTTGCACTATAAACCACGGCACCGTCTCAAGCGGATGCCATTCGTGTAATTATGATGACCACATTTAAATACCTTGCAGGATACCTAGAGAATATCCAAGGGAACTACATAGCTTTTGGTCAGCTGGCTGATCCAGTGCGGATACCAGCGAAGACCATCACACAATTCTTTCACATGTTGACATCTGTGCCTGTTATCTCGTCGTGAATTCGTTGCACAATGACTTTGAGAGAGGTTTTTGAAAGTGTGTGGTGACATAACTCCATGACTCCCTACTGTTCCCTTTTCCTCATGTGCCTGAACCTCATAGCAAACTCCCTGACGATGGACGAGATGGGCACTGCTCGACCCTAGCCACCGAGAGAGATCGTCCAGAGGTCGACAACGAGGCTGCTGTAAAATCCCAATCCTCACAAAGGGAACCCGAGTTCCAAATCATGTCCCATGACTCCATAGCCACCACCATCCCCCATACATTCCTAATCGTGCGGGAGAGAGGGCGTCACGGTTTGCTGCCGGTCCCGCCCCGTCAATGACGGCCCATCCGGTCCCCTCCAGCGCTCCTCCGTCGCGGATCCCGCCGCGCCGAGGACGAAGACGCCTTACGGTGGTCCAATTGCTGCAGCGTCGTGGCGTCCTCGTCGAAGCCGCAGAGCATACGGGTGAAGTGGAGGCGGGTGCCTGGGATGCTCTGCCGGGGAATATTAGTCTGGCGTGACATGCGTGTATGAAGGATATAAGGGTGGGTAAAGACTCGAGATGAGATGGGATGCCGTCGCGAACGCAAAGCGCAAAAAAAGGAGGTGATGAACAAGGTGATGGAGAAAGAGGGGAAGGAAAGGAGGAAGAAGGGGAACACGACTTACATCCCCGCGACTACAGGCATACATGGCCAGTTTTTCCGGATCCTCAAGCACAGCGACAGCCCACAGCTTCCGTCGCCTGACTTCATGAGAATCACCATCTCCAACTCCTCCTCCTGCTAGCACTCCACCACTGCCGCCACCGTGATGTGCTCCTCCCCCGGGACCGAGATGTCCCAACCTACCAACCCCGCTCCTCGAAGGCGAACCACCCGCGCCGCCGTCGAATTCGATATCCGAGTCCGAGGGGCTGTCGTGCGGTGAGTACGGGTCCTTCCCGCGGGCCTGGCGGTCGCGCATGACGGGTGTGAAAGAGGGCGCGCCCGCGCCCGAGGTCGATGTCGCGCCGGGGCGAGTTGCGGAGGAGGAGGATGATGTGGAGGGGTGGTTTGAGGGGGAGAAGTAGGAGGGGCGTTGGGGTGTGTAGTACGGGGCTGACATTTTTGATGTTCTCCTGTTTTTTTCTTCTTCTTCTTTTTTCTTTTTTTTTTTTACCCCCTTTCTCTTTTGAGAATGGCGATGCTTGGGTTGGGTTTGTGCGTGTGAGTGTGTGTGTGTGAGAATGAGTAAGAGAGATGAGAGGTCGTGTAGGGGGAGGTGAGACGCTCGGATTAAGCGTTGAGGGGGACGTCGGGTTGTCGTGAGTTGGACTTGTGCAGTTCACCCACTCCTCCTTCCCTACACGCAGGGCGCGTCGCTGTCAATTATAAACCCCCCCTCGTCAAACAATGCAAATTGATGAGAGCCCAAGTGGTATCGCAAGGAAAGCGGCGCCTCGGTGAGACAATCCCTCGTCTGTTCGATGTTTGAGTCTCACGGTCAAAAAACAACAACTACAAACAATGCGAGCTGGTGTCGAGGCGGCGGGAGAGTTGAATGAACGGACAATGGGATTGACTGATTCCTACCCTAGTTACTTTGCTCATTTGCAATCGGAAGGAGGAAAACCGCACGGATAAAAAACCACAGGGTGTCGTTGGCACAAACATGTGCGGGGGGCGGGGGGCGCTGCCACGCTGGCACAGTCCACTAAGTGTGGCTGGTTCACTTCCCCCTACCCCTCCCCCTCCGGATCCGATGCGGGGCAGTCGAGGAGCGGAAAGCCCCAAGCCGTTGTGTCACCTTCCAGCCAGACGGGCGGGCAGTGATTTGACGAGTCAATACGCCCTGCCTAGTAACTCTCTTGGAGTCGCATGTAGTTGGTGCGCTCCAAGCTGCGATTCAAGTGAAGTAATCACCGACTCAGAGACCTGCTCAATGAGCCGACATGCACAATAGCCAGGACTTCGACGGTACCGATGTTCTTGCCAAAAGCCGTACTGCTTGATCTTGATGCTCGCAGCATAGAGGCGTTGCGTACAGTCCTGCACCAAGGCGGCATAACCATATACATAAGTCAAGCCAGGATGAAGTATTAAAGAGTCGTAGTTTCCCTTTTCCATATCGTTTGGTATATACAGGCATAGTGTACAACGTGCTGACCCCTCAAGTGTCAAGTAATGTATCTCTCCCTCGCTGCAGGACACGAGCCTGTTTGGTGGCAGTCAAATCAACCAGAGGAAAGTGACCGAATCATCTACCACGGTGACATCTAAACCAACGCTGACTCCAGTCGTCCTTTCCAGAAGCTCAGTTGTGATGTGAGATGAAGGTATGCGTATGCAAGAAGACAGCGGGTTCCCCGCCCCAACCCCGCCTATTGGGGACTGTCTGAAATCATTTGATTAACACCGCCACGACGCCGGATAACTGCAGAAATTCGAAGTGACTAGGTGTTGTACGACACAGGATCGTCTGTTGAAGATGCCCTCCGAGAGTGGACATGATTCCCTCTTCCTCGGAGAGCCTCGGAGAGTCTCGGTCATTTGGTGTTGGGATACCGAGTCTTTTCTAACGTCTAACACTCCAATGGAATGCTCTGAACGACTATGCATGCGCACAAAATGGCATGGGATCTCGTATCTCGCCTACCGGCGGAAGTTGATAACAGCCAACTGCAGCAAGTTAGAACCGGGTCATGCTGGTCAATCTAGAAATGACTTACTCGGCTGTTGGCTCCATACGCTAACCGTTGTCCGTCGGCGTCCCAGCATAGACAGTGCTCATCTTCCTCCTCTGGCTCCGAGCTTGCCTTGGGACTGAGCCATCCAGGATGTGGTGATCTGCTCCAACTCGCCCTAGGCATCGTATGCTGCTCGCCCACTTTCCAGATGAGAATACGACCGGACGTCGCTCCGGCGATGAAGGCGCCATCTGGTGTGAATGCAATCGATACGATAGGCGACTCCATTGTCAAAATTGATTTGGGTTTTCCTGGCTCAGTGTCCTTTGCGTTGGAAATAATGATGGCGCAATCATCACCTCCGGAAGCGATCAATCGCTCGTCTTCCGGTACGATAGCATCTTCCGGAAGAGGCTGCCATTGTACGGCAGTGATCGCCCCAGAGTGGGCCGTTATTGACCGGCGGTGACCATCTTCGTCCCAGAGCTAAAACGTTGAGTCAGCCGAACTTTTACGGCACAGGCGTTTCGGGAAACTTACATCCAGGATGCCCTTGTCGCTCGCCGTTGCGGAGAGTTTTGATCGCCAGTCATAGACGACCTGAGTGAAGGTGTCGTCCTCCCTGCTCTCCAGCTTCTTGTTCGGCACGATGGCCGTCTCCGTGCACTTCAGTGACAGCATGACATCTCCGCCGGTGAGGAGGAATTCTGTTTCACTGGTCCACGCAGCATCTAAGGGCCAGTTGAGCAAGTCGTGATTTGGCAAGAAGTAGGACAACGTGCTGGACGTGAGGGAGTGATAGACGGTAACCAGAGCGCCGCCGTTTCCGTTGCCGTGACTGTTGTCAGGCGCAATGGCGAGAAGGGCTGCATCGCTCGGGCTCCAACGGAGCTTGATCACGGGAGGGTCCGAGACGTCGAACTTGTCGACGTGCGAGCCGTCCTTTGCCCAGATGTGGACAGACGCCTTATCGCCATGCTCGATGGCAATGGCGATGGCCGTCCCCCCCCAGTTCCAAGCAAGCTGACCTACAGTAGCTGTCCGGGGAGTCTCGTCGTCGATGAGACTGTGAAACGGGCGATGGACCCCATGCACGTGACCGTCGGGTTCGGGAGCTGGAGCAGGCGTCATTGTGCTGGAACGTGAGATGGTCCAAATGCGGGCTAGCGCATCGGTTCCAGCAGCCGCCAAGATTGATGGGTCCTTTGGGTTCCACTCGCAGCGCAACAGGATGGGTGCGTTTTCACCGTTGGCTGGCGAGGGCGAAGCTCCGGGGCCGCCTGCGCTTGCAGCAATCGTAGTCGAAGTCGTCGGGGCGCCGCCGTCTCGAGCTTCGTTAGTGGCACCGGCGCTGGTGCTGCTGTCATCGGGCATTAATCGCAAAAACGTCGTCTCTGGGGCGAGTTCTTCGACTTTGTCGACCTGCGTGCCCTGCTCGGGGCCATCTGTTCTCGGGGTGGGCGTCGGAGCTTGTTCGCCTTCGAGGGGCGACGGATAGGCGTGGTTGTTGTCGCCGTGGCTGTCTAGCTCCATGGGGTCCGTGGCTGCATCCGCCCCGTTCGTGCTCTCGTACCCATTGCTGAGCCTGGGCCGCTTGCTGGGTGAGCCGCCATTCACCATGTGCTGCTGTTGTGGCCGGCTGTCAAATTGGCGTTTCCGAGTGTTTTCGACCTCCATCTCTGTGTCGTCCACCTCGCCGTCTGCGTCCTCATCCTCCTCAATCTTTTGAGGCGGTTGAGCGATCAGTGGCCCAAATAACCCCACCTGCTGTGCTTCGGCCGCAGCCGCAGCATCTGAAGGCAGCTGCACGCGCAGAGAGAAAATGTTAGTTTGTCCAAGTTCGCACATTTTCCACACAACCACCCTTCGCCGACTCGGGGTGCACCGGTTACTCATGACGCGGAAGGGGAAGGGGGCAGGAAGGACAGCCGAGCGGAGCACATTGCCTTACCAATTTCTTCGCATGCTCTCTCTCGAGTGCATGGTAGCAGAGGCCTTTGTTGATGATTGACACCAAAGCGTGGCTCTTGACGTGGTTTGCGAAATCAAAATGACGATGGGGTTGCTGAATGTGCCATTCTTTCTGGAATTTGGCTGCGGTTTCTCGGTAGTCTGCAATCGTCAGGAAAAAAAAGCCATGGCCCACCACCAGCTGTCGCTGGCTGTACCCAGACGGTCTTCACGTACTGCCTTCCAAGAGATACCTGAGAGGGAGTCAAAGTCAGCATGGCAGCGATACCGTGATGGCGCGAGGCCGTCCGTCGAGACTCAATTCATGAGAGGCGAACAGAGAGTGTGAGATAAGTGAGGCGCGATCGTTCGTGGAGGTGCGGCGGGCGGGTGTGGGTGAGACGCAAAAAGGGTGAACTCACCTCCAGACGAGAAAGTTGACTCTGTCCGAGTCAAGGTACTCCTTGGTGACCATGCCGCGAAGCGCCGCTGTGGGCGGCGTGATTGAGAAGAGTTCTTTGAGTTAGTTCGACGGGGGACTCGACGAGAGCCTTCGTGGGCGCGATTTCCGGGCGTCGTTGGTTGAGGAGGAAGCGGTCTTTGCAGTCGTCGATTCAAGATGAAGAAAGATTGAAGATTGAGGAAGCCCGCAAGAGTGGATGAAATGGAAGGATGGGCGAATCTGAATCTGGCGGTACGTAGCCTACGTACCTTGTTTAGGCGAGACCAGGCGTGAGGCGTGGCGCTAGCGCCAGCAGCCCAGTTGGATTCAATGGCGGGCACTGACTGGACTAGCGACTAAGGTAGGGGACTGCCTATGACTGACCGGGGGGCCAGCAGGACTCTGACTAGGAAGGACAAGCATGGAGAACGAGGAAGAACAAGACGGGGGCATGGCGGGATGAGCACAATACGCTTTTCCTCGCTCTCTGCGTCGCCTTCGCATTGCTTGCACTCACTGCACTTGGCGGCGCAGCATTTGGCGGATAGAAGCCGACGCGAGCGTGGCACTGGTAATGGCATTTTTTTTTTTTTTTTTTTTTTTTTTAAAGAAAAAAAAATTATATTCCTTACCCTTTTTCCTCCGGTTCCTAATTCCTCCTCTCAACTTCTCAACACTTTCTCTCCCCTTCCCCCCCGCCCCCCCCCGTCTTGTCCTTTTTTTTTTTTTTTTTTTTTTTTGCAAAGGAACAGATACTGCTATCCATACACTATCTTCCTCGGTAGCTAATGTACTCACTCCAACTTCATAACCTGTCTACTGCCGTTCCGCCGATCACCAGCAGCTTTCTTTTCTGCTCAAGGTGCCTTACCCTTTACACTACCTTACCGCGACTACCAACCCGATCTATGCCTCCGTCCCCATCGGCGCAGCGGCACGACGATACAGTTGCAGGCGGCGCACACACGCACACACACGCACACACATATGTCGCAGTCGGATCAGGAGCAGCAGGGAACTCACCAGATGGTGGAAAAGGGACCAGCCTGAGGCCCTGGACCCTGGTCGAGGCTTTGCAAGTCCCCGGGACGACTGATGAACGAACGAGCGCAGCTAGCATCAACCAGACACGAAATCTTGGAGACTCCCATCAACTGGGACGGGAGCTGGAGGAACAAGCATACCTACCCACGAGGTACGTACCGACTATGTCGGACGCGTGTGGAGCCGGCCCAAAGTGCATGATCCAAGGTACTTAACCTTCAGCGTACCTCTTGGACCGTTCCTCGAAATCCCTAGCCAGTCAGCGTTCCATTGGAACCTGGCCATCCGTCGACAATGACCGGGCGGCAGGCAATTCCTTTGACTGCCCCGTTGTTCCCATGTTTTGAATCGTAGTTGTCGTCATAAAAGCTGTTGGGGTGTCGGGCAGACGGAAACGACGGCTCGATGGCAAGTCTTTACCATCAAGTGAGGGGAGACCCAGAAAGAATTGTGTGTAGGGGGTGAGAAGGGCGGGCAGTCTTCGAGAAAACGATAATTCTCTGCTAATCCCGTGGTCCCGTCCATCAATTTGTTGTTGTGGTCCATCGAACTTGGGGTGGTGTTTGGGGCTGCTACTCAAGACAGGGTTCCCGGGAGAGCCACATTTTGGGACTTTGAAGGTGGTCCTGACACCCAGTCACAATGCCGCCCCTTGCGCTTTGTCCCAAGTACTCTCTACTACACACAGATGCGTAAGAGTACATGGCCTTGGCTTCGTGCCTTGCCTGGGCCCGGTGTGCGTGCTTTTCTCGATCTCGAGGTACGGAGTACGGGAGTAATGCGTCGCTCGCTTCTCGCTAGGCTTCTCCATGCTGTCGTGCAATGTGAGCATCGAGGATGGATCCTGCCTGGCACAATCCAATCCAAAATAGCACTTTGTATCCGAGTGTGCGATTGTGCTCCATCTCTAGCTCTGGTTGTCGATCTCTGTCGTTTGACCAGAAGAAGAGAAGAAGAAAAAAACCTCGATCGTTTCAGGGGTCCAGAACAAGCGAGGCACTGCGGATGCTGGGCTCTTCCTGACAGACGTACGGGCAGCTGGACCGCGGATGGACAGAGGGCTGGAGACGTTGAACTATCGAGGTCCTCCGTACCGACGACCTCGAAAAATGGAAGGCACAATAGAAAGGTACAAGGACGGGAGAGCGATGCACGGATTGGCTAAATGGCTGCGACTAGACATGTCGAACCCCTTCGAACCCCACCTTACGTAAGGCGGCTCCCCAGTTTCTTGGAGCAATGGGAAAACCTCCAATGTCTTCAACTCTCGGGCCTGATCTGCTGTTCTAACTTCTGACTCTGCCGTCCGTCGTGTCTGCCCATTGCGGGCGCCGCCGCACGTCGCTTCTAGCGCATCTGCGCCAATCGAATGCAGTTTTTTGTATCACCACTGATGACCTGCCTCCGTGCTCCGGCATCCCCCACCCCCCCCCCCCCCCCCCCCCCCCCCCCCCCCCCCCCCTCCCCCCCCCCCCCCCCCCCCCCCCCCCCCCGCCCCCCGCCGCCCCGCCCCCCCGCGCCACCCCCCCCCCCCCCCCCCCCTCCCCCCCCCCCCCCCCCCCCCCCCCCCCCCCCCCCCCCTTTTCGTCTTGATCCCGCTACCCATCTCCACCTCACCGGTCGGGGATCAGAAGAGACACGCAGGTGGACACCTCAGAAACATTCCCAGTCTTGTGAGCCTGGTGCTGTTTCTGGCCCCCAGCCGCGTTCCACGACCAAGGTGCACAACTAGAGCAGCGCAGACACACGGAAGCACGCCGCTGAGCCAGGCTAGGAGGGCAGACGAGACGAGCAAACCAACTCCAGCGCCGGACTATGCTTGTCTTGTGCACTGGTGCTGTGTTCTGACGTCTCCGCCCAACCGTCTTGATTGCGGCACGGCTTAGCTTGCATGCACAAATCGATACGTACATGGCTTTCACTCTCTCTTTTGCCCCATGCGGCCACCGCGCTGGAGGCTAATGCCGAGAGAGGGCCGCGCCTCTTGGGGCTGCAGCCCGCGCAGATGGGCAGCGGTTTGTCGTCTGTTTCCAATTCTTACCCGTCATGTACGTACCGCCAAACCTTGAATGGCAAGGCAAGGTACGGTGCCGAGTGGGGGATACCAATCATGACAGCAGCTGGGCGGGGGGTTAAGGTCGGAGTCGGACGAGACAACCGGAACAAGCCTCTCTTGTTTTGAGGATCGCTGCCGCAGTTAGATGTGCACACGAGGTGGGTACTTTCAAAGGGGAACCGCTACAGTCGTCGATTCAGCGTTCATCATCTTTCTCAATACTCCTCTCGTCGTTTTCACTCTCCCTCCACCAACTCTCTCGTCTGTCTGCCCGCAGAGGTCATCTCTTGTGTGTACGTGGCATTGCCCACCAAGGGGCCTTCCCTGGCGGGAACCGCTGGTCGCAAGGCGCCGAGGGTGGGTGTGGACAAGGATGTGATGGCTGCATGGCCTTCGATCTTTAATAGCTCCGGGGACTTCTTCAGGCCCCCTGCCACCGCCGTTCTGTGACCACTCACTGCTGGCCAGTCACACCGGCACATCAGGCCAAGCCGAATGGGACCTCGTTTTGTGGTCAAACCCCATCCCGTCAACGTTGGCCGACATTTTGTTGTTCGGAAACACCCCTGGGAATGGCAGAACGTTCTCACAGAGATCACCCTAGCACCCTGGCACAGACTCAGACCATGCCTACTGGCGCTTGTGGTGTTTATTGCCGTTGCCATTGCTATTAGCTCTCGGATTTTTTGTGCTTCAAAGGCAACATGTATCCTAGCGCAGTGTCTGGGGTAGGTATCGACATGACGAGGGATGGGGTTGGTCAGGCCTCAGCCGCCAGCCGTGGACTAGGTGTCGGGAAAGCTGACAATGGTTGCGACGATGACAAGTGATCGATTCCTTGGGTGGCGACGATTACTTCAGATTGGCAGTCTTTCCTCTCTCTGACAATCAATGATGCCATGGCGAAAGCAACGGCGTCTCCTTCCTAGCCGATAGAGCAGCCTAGTCAAGCAAACGGCACCGTCCGAAGGCGCCCAGGGGCCCCTTTTCTCGAGTCAGTCTTGTCGCCTGGGCGCTCGCACCAAAGCTCACCAAAGCTTATGCTGGGGAAAGGCATATCTGTCATGCGTCGCAGCATTCCTCAAGAAGCGTTGAAATTCCCTGTGGTCATGACCATGCCGAAGACAATCAACAACAACAAGGCTTTTCCTGCCGAGAGGCCGGACGGGACGGTGGCACCTGTGGGAAAGGGCGGACGACGGCTTCTAACTGGCACGGCCGGGCTGGGCTGGCGTTCAACCGAACCAAGTGCACTTGGGAGCCCTGCAGGGATAGAACCACGAGATCTCCCCGTTTCGACCGCATCGAGGACTCGTCGTATCCACCAGTGGAACACTCCCACGCCCCTCACAGCCCGTCCATCGCCTTGCAGATGAAAAAACTCGTGTGCCTGTTTGTGCCGCTGCTTGTGCGCCGCAACTCGCCTCTCGTCCGTCGCTTTCCATCCCCAAATCCGCTTAAAATTGGCGTTTACCGTAGGATTTCCCTTGCTGATGGACAGACCTACAACGTTGATATTGGCAGTTAAACACACATCGTTGAGGCACGAAAGGGAGTATCGAGGGAACGTGGTTCTTCGGTACGTACCGCAGCCGGGGAGAGAAGCTGCCCGTGTCAATTTTGCTGGGAACCCGCCAAAATGGGCCACGAGATCCAATCAGTCCCGTCTGTAAGGCCCGTGCACCCAAGATTCCAGCTCTTCCCCCTGTCTGGATCAGGTCACCTCTAATATCGGCACTACTATTAATCCGTCTCTGTGACCCATTGAAACGACCCCGGGACACCAGGCCTTACCATTCACGTCCAAGTGTCCATTCGGGTGAGGCTTCAGAAAGTAGGTATCTGAAGGGCAAAAAGCGAGCTTGGCCACCTCACGATCCCAACCTAGATGAGCTGTTGACGTGCACCTCCCCGAACGGAAGCTGTCCCAAAATGCCGCCTCGAATCAACATCCCGCCGGTTACCCGGGTCCTGCTTGCCGTACTCGTTGTGCAATCGTTCCTGAGCGCCGCGATCCGCTATCGTCAATGGAGCGCGACATCCGAGATCGTGATACCGTACCTAACGCTCATCCCTCAGCTCTCCCTCATTTATCCATGGACGTTCTTGAGTTCAACATTGGTCGAGAACAATATTTTTACGCTCGGGATTGCCGGTGTCACCATTTACCAAGGCGGTAGATACCTTGAGAGAGCTTGGTCTTCGGCGGAGCTGGCCAAATTCGTCGCCGTCACTGCGCTGATTCCCAATATCTTGACCTTTGCGCTTATGATCATATTCTTCACCCTGACGAGAAACGAGCGCTGGACGTAAGTTGCCCTCCCGCACATGTCAGACGACAGCAACACTAATACAGCTCTTGACAGACTGACCGTCATTGGCGGCACCATCCCGATGCAGATCTCTTTCCTCGTCGCATTTAGCCAGCTTGTCCCGGCGCACACTGTCACTTTGTTCCGCGGCATCCTCTCCCTTCGAGTTCCGAGATTCCCTCTGTTGTATCTCGGTATCGTCTTTGTCCTGTCTCTGACGCCGCTTCTGACGGCGGCCTCCTTCTCCCTTGCTCTGAGCGGCCTGCTCACGAGCTGGACATACCTCCGCTTCTACAAGACCGTCTTCCCCGATCTCGACTCTTCCCAGCCGACTTCTCTCCGCGGAGACGCTAGCGAGACCTTTGCGTTTGCCGAGTTCTTCCCGGCGCCGGTGAAGCCGTTCGTTGCCACCCTTTCGAATCAGATCTTTGAGGTGCTGGTAGCGATGCGGATATGTAGCCCTTTCTCTCCGGACAACGTCCCGTCCGGTCGAGGCAACAACTTTATACAGAGGGGCGCACCCGGCGGCGCGAGAGCCGAGGCGGAGCGGAGAAGAGCGTTGGCACTCAAGACGTTGGATCAGAGACTCCACGCTGCCACCGCGGGTACAGCGGCACGATCTTCGTCACAACCTCCGGCGCAACAACCTACGGGTCCGACGGTACAGACGCAACCGCAGCCCAACACGCAGACGGCTATGACTACTCAGCCGACTGCGATGCTAGGGGAGACAAACTACCACCCCGAACAGGACTCGAACGATAAGTCTGCGTCGTGAGAGAAAGGGGGGAGGGGGGAGGGACTTCGCTTCGACTAGACATCGGTCACTGTCCTTCCTCTTTGGCCGAATCACGAGCCGAATAGGGCGATTGGACTAAACGGCACCGGCGCCGATTATGGCTGCGGCCAACAATGTACTCTTATGTGTTGATCCTGGGAACATTTTTCTAATTCGGCTTTGTTTGGCATCGGCGTCTAAAGACGGATACCTCCAATGCGCGCGGTCGAGAAAGCGAGATATTGAGTGCGTGTGTAAAGGAGCAGAACGAGCGGCGATCCAGGACTGTGACAGTGGACGGTCTGCCTAGGTAGTGTGTGGTTTTAAGCACCCAATGGCGTAAATTCGAAATGATGTACATGTAGAAACTCTTAGACTTCCCTGCTGGTCCGTTGTCAATTGTTTAATTCGGATGTTGCGACATCAACGTCCGCGCGCTCGAAGACACGATCTTCCCACGTGTTGCGTCATGATGCCGGCCAGCATGGTCACCGCCATGCGCCTTGAAAGACTGCTCCACCGGCGCACACAGCCGAGGAAACAAGATCAGTGGCTCTCATCCACTAGGATCCGATTCTTCGGCGCCGAAGACCGAAGAAGAGACGTACCTAAACAGAGGACGGGACCTTGTGTGAGGTTTTTGCCCTCGGACTTGTGGGAGACATGGAACCCGTATAACCCTTCCGACAGCGTTCGTTTTGTTCTTTGGCCCAACCCAAGGAGCATTTTCCTCTCGTGGAATGTTACTTTGACACCGCCAACTGACCCGTCTTCCTTTCCGTTTTTCATTGTTGATCCCATTATTTGTCCTCGGACCGGCAGTCCGTAGCGTTTCTTCCCGTCCTTCATTCAGTCGTCGGGTCCCTTCTTTTTTCTTTCCTTTTTGCGACTTGACACACGTGCGATCGCCGGTCCGTGGGCGGGGGTCGTGGTGGCCGGGAGCGCGGACGGAACCCACCGTGCCCCCCCCCCCTGCAAAGGTATCATACCCCTTAGACCGACCATACTGTGTAGGGGAAGCATAGCCATCTAGTGAAGAGGAACTCTATGTGCGCCAATCTGCGCGGAGGCGTGTACAGAACTATGTAACTTGACATCTCCCACCCGCACCAGCATTTGGAGATGGGGTAAAAGCATGTATGTGGTGTTGGCGGTGCGCCGGCGGCGGGGAACCTGCCGGACTACCGGACTGCGAGATGACGGAATGGGGGGGTTGTATGGTGCTGCGTCCCTTCTTCACCTGCTTCCTCGCCTGCAACTGTGAGATGTCTTGGTTTGGTTGATAATGTGGGACGGGAGTAGAGATCGACGACGGTCCCATCGGCCTTGATTCGTAGTGGGGAATCGAAATAGCATCATTGCAATTCGTGAACAAACGGACGTTGAGCGGAAAATGGCATTTTGGCTTTGCTTGGATCTCGAAGGACGTGGAAGCACCGCCTACCGTGGTTAGACTGGCATTGAGGCTCGGGGAAGTAACGTGCACATCGGATCAAATCATGGGGTAGAGACTCGGAACTTCTTCGATCTTGACGGAATACAGCTTTCCTGGCATGACATCACCGTCAATATCCATACACTGGGTATTGCTCGGGCCCCTGATGATGGGACTCTCGATCTGGATCAGAACCTTTTCGGATCATCAGTCTTGTCAAATTGCGTTTATACCGCAACGCACCAGGTCCTGAAACCTTTCCGTCTCTCCTCATCTCGATTGCAAGAGCCTTGTAGGGGTTTGGGCGGGAAGAAGTCTCAATGCTTTCCCCGAACATGGGATCTCGAAGGTGGCGACAAGAAGGATGAGGGGACATGCGGACATGCTTATTTACCTTTTCGCCTCTGACTTTTAAAGTTTTCCCCGAATGATATCCGCTTTCACCTTTGACATAGATAGTCCGCGTTCATCTTCCTCAGTGATTCCTTAGGCACCTTGCGTAGTAACTCCACATTCCAAGTGGTTCGAGCGGTACTTTGCTTCAGCCTTCAGCCTCCAAGGCACGCAATGGGTGTTGAATGTGGATATCAAGTGAGTAAATGGCCCAGACCTCCGATTAAAAGCGCATTATCGAATAGAGGGCGAGGAATGGGGATCTCCCCAAATTCCTGAGAAGAACGCGGTCTTGGGTCTGCGAGAAATTCGCGATTAGATGAAACCACGTTTCCTGGTATCTTCGTCGCGTTGTAATAGTGATTTAGAGTTGCGGGACACGAGAACCGAGGAATGCTGGACTGTGGATCTCCGGCACAACCCATGCGCGTTAAATTACAACGTATTCTGTATATGAACTATACTGAGTATCCATAACTCCTAAGACGCATCCATGAGGGCCCGAGGACCATTGACCATGTTGAGCAGAACAGGGAAGGGTGGGTATTTATGTGTGTTCTTGGGCGTTCTAGGTGTTTTGAAGTGTTTGGATTGACGGCGCACGGATTTCCGATCCGAGGTCAAAACGAGACGATGAGAGATGAAGAAGAGTGAAGGGGGAAAAAGAAAGATACGCATCATCGACAGAGTAGCGAGTGTCATGTTTCGAAAAGGATAAGAAAAAAGGAGGAGGGGTGGCAAACCGAGCCGGGCAAACTCCTCGTCTCGTCCCTCTGAACCCGATAATCCAATCGTTCTCCCACTTGCCGGGACATGTCTCATCTTGTCTTTTGGAAGCTTCAATCTACGGTTGATGGGCGCCTTACTTTTGAACTTGTCATTTGGTAGTTAAGAGGCAGCAAGGCGAGCGAGCCTTGAAAAAAAAAAAAGTCTGCCCAACACTTTAGTATGGCATCCTAATGCCTCATTGCCAGACGGTCAATGCATTGAGCGGAGGGAAGATTGACGGGGACGCTCTGTCGGGTGTGGCGGGCATGGGTAAGAAGGGGGGATGATGAGCTGCAACGTCCGGTGAGAACTGAGAAAAAGGTTGAGAAATTCTGGACATGACACATGAACGTCGAGGCAGGTCGCCTACCTGTGCATGACACAACCACGGGAGGGACGGGGACTGGTCATGGAATACTTGATCGTCTGGTCTTTTCTTCGCATCCTTCTTTTATGGTTCCTGCAATCCCAACATCTTACGTCTCTTCTCCGTAATGGAAAGCGAACCGATGTGTGCGTCTGCTTGATCAATGCATGCAAAAGATGGTATGCACGGAGGCTTCATCATCACCACTACCCAAGGCTACGCTTCAGGCCTGGCGTTCGATTCTCCGCGAGTCACTGCCGCTTTCTTGGCGTTGACTGGACGGGATAAACGAAGCCGAAGAAGGACGACGACGACGCAGCAAATATGTCTTGGCGGGCCAGCTCAGGCATCTGGATCAAGCATCTGATGCAATGCTCATCTGCCCAAAAGCGTCGTCCAATGATAATTGGATCCTCTCGGTGCGCGACAAAACTGTGATGGACTTGGTGGTTTTGGAAAGGGGAGGGAAAAAAAAAAAAAAAAAAAAGAAGGAAATCGCACGCGTCAAAACCGCCTAGACTTGGGCGCCTGTAGTCACGGCCAATGGTCTGGAACGGCTAGCAGTTGACGACAACGGCATGCGCCGATCTAAGGGTACGTATCCGTATCTAGCGCATGCTTTGGGCGAGGGAGGGTGGGGAAGGCTTGCTTTGTTTGCCTTGAGAGGGGGAAGGGGCCGCAAAGAAGGAAAATTAGAAAAAAGGTTTCTGCCGATGTAGCGTCAGCCGGCCGGGCCAATCACGGCGAAAAACGTGACGATGCCGGGGGCCCCTCAAGCATTTGGGGTGGAGAGGGGATGACGAGGTGAGTCTGGATGGCCCCACTTTTAGCAAGCCTTATTCAGCAGGTGCTTTCGCTGTGTTTGGAGTTCTGGGCCGATGATTTGGCGAGATGGTGATGCGGTCGAGACTGGTGAGCAAGGCAGTGATACACGGCACGGGGAAGTGGAGGTAATTGAGCCACAGCCGACTAGGTTTTCCATAGCGACGACGAATATCATAAGTAAATAATTAGCCAGAAAGGTTGAGAGGGGCAGGGCAAATCGAGGAAACGCGCCGTCGACCACAGACAGCTTGGCTCGGCTTAGCTTGGCTTCTGAGGCCTGGTGGAAACTCTTCACGACGGGAAGGTAGGACTTGGCTCTAGCTGAGTCGGCTTCCCCGTGGCGCGTGCAGCCCTGGACGCCCTGTGGCTCGTGTGATGGATTTGCTGAGGAGGTGTGGCATCCCGTTCGGAGAAGTCTGTCTGGGCCGCCGGCTGGCTTGGGCTGGGCTGCATCATTTGTCTCAGCTTTTAATTGATTCCCATGTTCCACAACCCTCGCAGGAATGTGCGCCCGCGTAGCCGTGGGTGGTATCCCCCCATTGAAAGTCATCGGCAAGCAGAAGCACCAGCAGAGGCAACCAATTGAACCTCCCCCAGTGCTGCTGCTGAGGCGGTGCCGAGTGCATCTGGCAAACTGCCCTGCATAGGCGATCACTTTCCGGACCATACCATGTTGCCAAGATATGGGCATCGTGGCATCGTGATATCGTGGCATCGGTCTTATGCTTTGGGTTGATGCGGCAGTGAGTTGCGGGACACGGGTGTTTTAGATGTACGCGCTTTGCGTCCAGCGATTCAATCTGCTACTATCCTTGCGAGACCCTATTTTCACGGATACTCCTCTGGATATCCGGAAGACAAGTGGAAGAGAGAAAGAGAGAGAGAGAGAAAGAGTTGGAATGGGCGATAGAGAAGAGGTCTGGCCGTCGCGCCAAACACGTCTGTGTGTACTTACGGATTTTCCTAGTGTGTCGTGACCGGGAAGACCAACCCAGTCTGACCATGGCGGGAGATGGGACGGTTTGCTATGGAGGGGCCCCTGACTGTCGGGGATAGGCTCGTCATATTGGAGACGAGCTCACGTGAAGTGGTTGCCGACAGGACCGAGCCCCAGACCTAGTGCAGTCCCTGACCCAGTCTCCGCCGTTTACCTTCACCGCATGATGGGGTTTGAGGAGCGTTGCGACTTACGTACATGATGGTGGGAGGGCCACCGTCGTCGGAGTGCGGCACCAGCCAAGCCATTCCTTGAGTGGTAGGTTTGGGCCGTGGACCGCGTCTGTTGTCTTTCGTCTGCGTTGAGAAGAGAAAATAGAAAGGACATGAGGTCCTGGGGTTTCCGAGCGACGCAGCGCGTAACCTTGGAAGTTCGGGTAAAGGCTGTATTTACCAACTTGCCAGCGCTACCTAGGTTAGGGTAGGCTGGAGGATTTGCTCGATTTTATTATCAGCCTGGATCGAGCGATAACGACCGATTCGAGGACAGGACGGAGGCCAGCCAAGCCCATGTGGGAGCCAATCTTTGGAGGAGATCGGCCCAGGAGCGAAGCAAGTAATAGGTGTCTGTTCTGTGTGCTTAATATGAGCTTGCGCCGCCGGCCCGCAAAGCACCGCGGCCCCAATTTACCGCGGGTAAGCGATGCTTGTCAGCTTCTTAGGAGGTCATTCTCGTCGGACTGGTTCGCGATGGGCCGCGATGATGGAGGTCATGTCGGATGATGACTTGTAGCAACGTCGGATCAATTGATCACGATGGCATCAACTTCTCTAGACCTGCGATTGCTTGGCTGTTAGCATTGCCCGCAAAGTGGAGGGAATTTGCAAGCTGATGTGTAGTGTATAGCAAGGTACGTATCGCGCAAACCGTTTTCCGTGCTTCTTTTTCATTTCCAGCCCGGGGACAAAAAAAGGGGGGCCGAAGGGTTCGAGACGGGCGGACGGTACAGATACAGAGGGCGAGCACAGAGTCCAAGAGAGAGGCAGAAAATGCCCGGACTGCCGGGGGATGAGGCGCTTGTGCGGATTGGGAAGAGTGAGAGAAGAATGGAGGACAGAAGAAACATGGATGGGCCCAGCGGCCGTGTGCCGTGCCACTCGACCCCGAAAAGGTTCTTCGGCCCACAGACTTTGCCGGTACGTATAGGGTACGTTCCTTGGCGTACCTAGGTACCACAGCTAACGCCAAGGAGTCAGTTCAGTCTCCGCGGTGGCACGTCAGGTTCGACAGGTTGGGCGGAAGGTAAGGTACCCAGTAATAGGTAGGTATGCACGTAGCCTCGAGACGTACCTCATGCCGCTGCACCGCACCTCACGACTCTCTCGCTGTCTCTTATTCTATGCTTGTTGCCTGCACCTTCCGGGAAATGGATCGAGACAGATAGACTACGATTGACCGAAAACCTCGAGCGAGACCTGTCCACTTTGCAGTGAATATTCTCCCTGCACCTCCCGTGCTCTTTTATCTCACTTATCCTGCGAGTAATGGCAAAGCAGCGTATGCGTGCCTTCCCAATATAACTGCTCGGGACGGACTGTGGCAGCCCCGGTACCTTATCACGCTTCTCCATCCATACCTTATCCGTCCTCATAATCACACACTACCCATTATCTTCCCAGCCTTATTTACCGCAAGGTTTCTCATCCTGGCTAGGTGTCCGTACAGAGTATCCGTGGCTTACCTATCCGTACCTCATTCTCTCGCACATCTCAACACCAGATCATTACCTCTCCCTCCCCAAATCAATTCACATTTCGCCCTGCTGCCTCCCACCGTGACACCGTCACCGTCTCTCCCACACCACATCCGCAAGCGCGCACATACACAGATACAGACACAGACACATATACACATACACATCCGATGCACACCTACACGCACATCGGTACAGCGTGTACGCCCACTCATTATCTCTTCCCCATCCCTTATGCTTGACGCCGCCGTCAGTCGGGTACCCTCGCACTGCTCCAAACGGCGTGCATATGCGAGAGATGGCTGCATCCATCCTCCGCCTACCTTGCACGTACATATTGCGGTACAGGCTACGCACACAATCTCTCTCTGCCTGGTCCAAGCCAAGGGTTGGGGGAACGGCAGGCAACCCCATCCACCCCCTGCCACACAGAGACAGACGCAGATGCCCACGCCCCCCTTCACTTGGTTGCTGTCGCAATACTCCTCTCACACCTTGACCCCTGACGGGACACCCCCCTCCTCTCCTCTCCTCTCCGAGGACACCTCAGGTAAGCGTCCGGCCTCCCTCCCCACTCTGCCTAATCCAGCCATGATCCCCCCTCCAGCCTGGCGGCGGCGGCGGCGGCGACCGGATCCCATCGAGCTATTTGCAGGTCCCAAGAAGAGCCCACAGGTGCACCCGCGTCAAGTGTCTCCTGTACATAGTATCTGCGACTTGGTCCACACGGGCACAAGTGCACCTAGTGTACTCTGTACGACTACATCTAAGCCATCATTTTTGTCCGCTGGCCAGCCCAGCGCAGACCGTACTGTAGGAGAGGGAACAGCGTGCACCGCCTGCTAAAGCCCAACTGGAGAAGGGGAAGAGGGACCGGCCACTGCGCCAGCTGACGATAGCTTCGTACCTTACTGGGAAGCCTTTCCCCCTGGACTCAACCACCGCTCCACCAAAAAATTTGAAGATTCCTGCCGACAAACTTATTCCACGACTGCGAAGCTTGGTGCAACACAAGATCAAAGACAACGGGCCAAATAGCATCGCTCGCAGGCCCGGTCGGTGCGGTGCTTGTGAAGAAGCCGACGAACCACCAAGCCCATCCCATCCCGATCATCAGGCGCTGAAACCGAAGATCTCAACTGGGGGGAGGGTGCCGAGGAATAAGGAATGTAAATGTGGTGCCTGAAAGTTGACGGGAGAGGGCAGCATGCCAGCCAGAGCGCCAGCGACAGGAACACCGACGCACATGAGAGAAGGGTGGGAAACTCTCGGGGAAGGTAAGGTAACTTACAACTGACTAGTGAGCATGTGAGCAGTTGCGGCACGGATGAAGTCACATCGGCGCCCTGGGTGGATGAATGCAGCGGTTGCAGCGATGACATGAACCAAACTCAAAGTTCGTCTTTTCTTGTGTTGGTTTTGGCTTCTGGCATTTCTTCGACGGTGCGATCCACTCCCCCGATCAGGATCTTGGAGCTTGGAGGGAAGAGGGGGTCACCAGCCATGCACTCACCTGCCCTGGGCACAGCCTAGCCCAGCCAGCTAAGTCAGCCAGCCAGCCCGAGCGGCCAGACACACCAGTGACACCACAGAGCCGGGCTGGGAGGGTGATGGGTGAATGGTACTCTATGCCTCCCGTCACCTCAGGGGCACTTCCCTGGGGAAGGGCTGGGAAAGGCTACCTACCCTTCGGTGCATATTAACCTTCCTGACCTGAGGTGAATGATGAGGTGACCACCTGGAACTCCAGACACGTGGGATGTGCCGTAATGCAGTTTAGCGGCGGCGGCCTTCAACCGCAGCGTTTTCCCCTTTTTTGAGGGGGTTTATTCCATCATCTTATTATTTTGGTGCGTGGCTTATCTCTTTTACTGTGTTGTTTCTGATGATTCGCTCCCTTCTCTGACAGGCGTTTCGGTTGATCTTTTACGTACCTTACCTGTCGAATCCAATCCTCGCCCACCTTTATCACCTGAGGCTTGGTTACGACTCAAGAAGGTCCGTACGGGAGCACTGAAGCTATCTGACAGTTGACTGCCTCTTCCGACCATCGTGCTCGCTGGCTTGAACTCATGCCTCAGGCAGAACCCGAGACCCATATCCTCGGAGTTCTTCCGCTGCAGCGACTGGGAGAGAGGATGGCGCCGCGGTGGGATGCGACATGGCTGTCTCTTGTTTCAAACTGGCTGCGGATGGCATGTCCAACTGGGCGGTCGCTGACGCTCTTTGTCTGTAGATCACCCTCGATGTGCCATGCTTCAGGGTACAGACACTGCCAACAATAGTTGTTTACCAAGACACAGAACATTGCAGTCCGATTTGAGGATACCCGCACACTTCTACGCTTCCAAGGAGTCTATTCCCTCTGTCTCTGAGCTACCACAGCATGCGCTGCCGCCGGATCGCACCGTGTCTCTTTGCCGGCACAGAGTGCAGAAACATGATATTGTGAGAACGGCATCAACCCTCGCAAAGCTTGGTCTAAGGCTGCATCACGTTACGCTGCAGCATGCGATGCACACAATTGAGTGCGTTTTTTCTGACCGATTTCGAGGACTTAGTAGACTCTTTGAAGCTTTTGCCTTGGATTTTGTCGGGTTATCGGTAGGCTTGCAACACCCATCGCCGACCGTTGGGGTCTTGGGGAGCAAGTTTTGACGATATCTAAACAAGGTGTCAGGCCTGGATTCCCGTGCCGCGGCGTGAATGAGAAGCGTTGAGTCCCACTGAGTGCCGCCACACTGCCAAGTTTGAGGAGAGTCGAAAGGACAAACGCCGAACGCGGCTCACCTATACGAGAGTAAGGTAGCTTACCTCAAAAAGTATCACGCTCCCTGGGGCTCGGCTCTTGTAGCCACCTCACGTCTTGGTGCAACTGATGACAAACGACCGACTCGTACTTTGCAGGAGCAATGAAAAAAGGGGGAGGGATCGGGTTTGTCTGCAAGATGTGTTTTGCTAGACTCGCAGAGGCATCATCCGCACCCACATCTTTACCTCAGATTTTCGCAGCGAGGTCGACGTCTCCATACATAGTAAGCCAAGGCACGTTATCCACCTCTCTGCGCCCCATTTCGGAGCTGCAGGAGCCAAGCAACCAAGAGGCCCTGTATATCCATTAGGTAGCCAGCCGTAGGAGAAGGAGGGGAGGGAGTAGGGGCGACATTGCGTTCAGTGGGAGTGCCCGCTGCCCGCCTCCATGAAATCTATCTGTACTTTGTACTCCGTACCTGGGCCTGGCAGCGTGTACGTGTGAACGTGGACGTGGACGTGGACAGGGGCATGGGCATGGGCTGGGCGGATGGGCGTGAGCGTCCACAGATGAAGCGTGAGAAGCGTGGGTGTGGCACCGTGGGTATCGGGTCCATCTAAAGGGACGCTAGCCAAGTTGCTTTTTCAGATGAGATGGGCTGGTTTGTTCTCCATCCGTGCCCCGTCTTTCACCCCGGCAGCAGCATGTATCCTAATGGGACACCCCACACCCCTGGTCGCCATCGTCTCGTTTCGCTCGCTATGGATCAGCTCTGCCGACCCCATGCCGTTGCCAAAGTAAAAGAAAAGGAACGGAAGGGTAAAAGAGTACGTACCTCTCGAGGGTTAGGTGAGTTTGGGAGAGTGATGGAACCTATTCTCGCAGCCTCCCAACTTCCCTCCCACCTTCTTTTCCAATTCCCCAACTTCGCCCTGAGCTACAACGGGGGCGCTTCGATCCATCGCTGTCGGGTCTCGTATCCCTTCTTTACCCAAAACATCATCATTGTGCTGCCTCGGCGGCCTTCTGCGCCCTTCCGCATCACCTCATCACCCTCGTCTTCTTGTTTGACTTTTCTGTAGCTTTGGCGTGTCGTCGCTTCAGACTTTCTCGCCCAGCCTCCTGTTGACGGGTTGCACGTCGAACCTCAATCCGTTCGAATCGTCGCAACAACCGCACCCTTGGAAGCCACCAACTATATTCCAACCGCAGCAAACTGAGGTTTGACGACCTCGCGCCGCGAATCTTTCTCTTCCACAAATCATCTTACCTTCTGTCATTGCGACCTGGTTGCTGTTGGCATCCAGCGACTCTTTGCGCGATCATCAGACATTCTTCGACGCACCCACCGGAGCACGCGCACCTAGTACGCCTCGTCTCCCAACACAATGGCCAACCACCACCCTTCGCCGACCATGGCCATGCAGGGGCAACAGCATGGCGGTCCTCCTGGGCCCCCTCCGCCGCCGGGTATGCAGCAAGGTCAGAACTATGCACCTTCGCGACAAATCCTCCTCATGAACGAAGCTGTCTGGATGCAGATTGGTAAGTACATCGCGATCATAAACGTGCGCAGTGCATCCTGACAAATCATGTAGGCAGCTTCGCTGAGCTTCTTGGTAACCTCGAGGAGGCCATGAAGGCTTACGATCGCGCCCTCCAAGCAAACCCGCAGTCGGTCGCGGCGATGAATGCCATCAGCTTGATCCTGCGAACACGTGAGGAGTTCCACAAGGCAGTTGATTACCTACAAGCAATACTCAAAATCGACAACACCAATGGCGAGGCCTGGGGTAGCCTGGGTGCGTACCTAGTCCCCGTCTCGCGCCCAACCAATGCGACTTGTGCTAACTACCCACAGGCCACTGCTACCTCATGATGGACGATTTGCAGCAAGCCTATGCCGCATATCAGTCTGCCTTGGTCAACTTGAGGAGCCCTAGGGTTAGTAGCGCTGCCTCCGGCTCTCTGGGTTCTTCAATTACTAATACAGCACAGGAGCCTAAGCTTTGGTATGGCATTGGTATCCTCTACGACAGGTACGGGTCTCTTGAGCATGCCGAGGAGGCCTTCTCGCAGGTCATGCAGATGCAGCCAGATTTCGAAAAGGCCAACGAAATTTACTTCCGTCTTGGAATAATATACAAGCAACAGCAGAAGTACGGCCAGAGTCTAGAGTGCTTCAAGTACATCGTCAACTCCCCGCCCCCTCCCCTCACCGAGGAAGACATTTGGTTCCAGATCGGCCACGTTCACGAGCAGCAGAAGGATGTAAGTCGCCACCTCTTAGTGTTGTGCAAAGTCCAAACTAACGCTTGCAACAACAGTATGATAGTGCCAAGGCTGCGTACCAAAGAGTTTTGGAACGCGATCCTAGTCATGCGAAGGTCCTGCAGCAGCTGGGCTGGCTTCATCACCAGCAGAGCAGTAGCTTCCAGAGCCAAGAGCGAGCTATCGAATTCTTGGAGAAGTCCGTCGCCGCCGACCAAGGTGACGCGCAAAGTTGGTACCTGCTTGGTCGCTGCTACATGTCTCAGCAAAAGTACCCCAAAGCCTATGAGGCATACCAACAGGCCGTGTACCGCGATGGAAGGAATCCGACTTTCTGGTGCTCCATTGGAGTCCTGTACTACCAAATCAACCAATACCGCGACGCCCTCGACGCCTACTCCCGTGCGATTCGGCTCAACCCCTTTATCTCCGAGGTCTGGTATGACCTGGGCACGTTGGTAAGTGCAATACTTTGCAAAGATCAAGCGTAGAAACAGCGATCCTGACAGTTCCAGTACGAATCTTGCAACAACCAGATCAGCGACGCGCTTGACGCGTACCAGCGCGCTGCAGAGCTCGACCCTCAGAACCCTCACATCAAGGCTCGTCTGCAGTTGTTGAGAAACGGCGGCGCCAACGGAGGACAGCCTCCCAGTGCACCCCAGCCAGCCGATGTTCATCCCCAAGCCTACCAGGTCGGCCCCCCGGCCCCCCAGTGGGGAAGCTCTGCTCCTCAGTCACAGCAGCAAGGTCAACAGCCTCCTCCGCCTCCTGGACCCGGCGGTCCTGGAAGCAACGGCTGGGGTCGGCTCGCGGACATCAACCCGCCTCCTCAGCCACCCAACCCGTACGAGCAGCGAGGCGAGTTCCGCGGCCCCGCTCCTCCCATGCCGCGACAGCCTAGCCCAAGACAGGAGCAGCAGCAACAGCAGCAGCAACAGCAGCAGCAGCAGCAACAACAACAGCAGCAGCAGCAACAGCAGCAGCAGCAGCAACACGGTGGTCGCCCGCCGTATCCCGAGCCGCTTCGTCGCATGGCTAGTCCGCCGTCTCACTACGTGGGGCCGCCACAGCCGCCTCAGCAGCCTCAGGGTCCCCCCACGTCTGCACCGCGCACCATCAACCCCAACTACACCCAGCCGTCTTCTGCTCAAATGCCTCCTATGAACGTGGGCCCCAATGGTCCTCCCAACCAGCCGCCTCATTTCCGCGGCACCAACAGCCCCCGCCCTGGTGAGAGGCCCATGCATGACAACCGCATGCCCTCGCCCAAGTCGGCGTACCCTCAACACCAGCCTCCTCCGCCACCGCCGTACAGCCATCACCCCGATGGACCCACTCCCGGTCCCATGGAGTCTAGTGTCCCGCCTCCACCTCCTCCGGGTTCGATCGCCGCAGACCCCGCATCGCAGCGCAATGAGCACGACCGTCCTCCTTCCGTGGGCCCCAAGCGTATGCGCGAGTGGGAGGAGGAGTCCTCTCACAAGCGACCGGCCAACGATGAGAACCGAGCCAGGCTTGACGACGTCCGCCCTCGGCGCCCGTCGACTCCCCCCGGATCCCGTGATCAGTACCGGCGCAACTCGTCAGAGGCTCGCCGATTTGAGGACCAACGTCGTGCCGAAGACCAGCGGAGAGCGGATGATCAGAGAAGGGCGGAGGACATTCGGAGGGGCGAGGAGCAGCGCCATGCCAATGATGGGTACCACCCGTCAGAGGCAGCGCACCACCAACCCAGCCACCCTATGCCCACCAACCATCTCCCGCCGATGCAGTCTGCCGCTGCACCGATGCAGAATATTCTCCATGACGGAGCCCAGAACGGACCTGGACCTGCTTCCGGGCCCGCTCCCGGCGTCAAGGAGTACCCCGCCGAGGAACGGCCGCCTATTGAACACACTCCCGCTCCCCGGCCTCCGCAGCCAAGCGAGCCTGAACGTGCAGCTAGAAAAATGGATGTTGATGAGGATTATGATGATAGCGGTGAGGATGAGAAGAAGGGCGCTGTTGCCACCACGAACGGCTCGGGTCCAGCTCCGGCGTCGGGGGAGACCAAGACGCCGACGAGCGCAAGCATCAACGGCTTGATGGGGCCTACGCCTAAGGTTGAGTCGACTTAATAGATCAACGGCTTTAACGTGCTTTGCTTTGTTTTATCTGTTAGAGGGATCCTGTGTTCTCTTATTGTGTATACCATTTCCTTCCTCATACTTGTCCTGTCTCAAGAATGAGTTTTCGCTACTGGCGTGACTAGGCACTACGGTGGCTTGCGAAGAGAAAAAGTAGTGTTGCATCTGGACTTGCTTGCATGAATTCACAATATATGGCACCCATTTAGCTGAACGTGGCGCGTTTAATTCAACATGCTAGGACGCAAGTGATTCCTCAATTAGGCCGACCAATCTGTCGTCTGCCTACTTTATTTGCCTAATGTCTAGGCTGGAGAAGAGTAATTGACCTGATGATGAGATGCCGCCCGGTCTTCAGGTACGTACCGTAATTACAATGCGTAAATATGGAGCTCGGGAAAAAAGCTCAGACCAAGCAGGAAGCAAAAGTGCAAAAATACAAGTGGCTCATTTTTTTTTTTTGCTCACGTGATTAGGGTGGTGTCTCCCTGGAGGGAATCCGCCCACACGACATTTTTGCAGCCTCAGCTATCCCGATTTCGAGGAATTTCCTAATCGTCACTCCTCTCGATTGAACCCGTCAACTAACCTCCAGGTCAATCATCAAGATGTCGCACCGCAAGTACGAGGCACCCAGACACGGCGTCAGTTCCACCTCTCGACAATCATCGTAATTACTGCTAACATTGCTCAGTCTTTGGCCTACCTGCCGCGCAAGCGTGCCGCCCGTCACCGCGGCAAGGTCAAGTCGTAAGTTTTGTCCACCACATTTGGGCGACTCTTTTTTGAGCCTGCGGTCCGGAAAGGGAACTTGAAGATACAGGTGCTGACAATGACAATCTTTTCCACAGCTTCCCCAAGGATGACGCCAAGAAGCCCGTCCACCTTACGGCCACCATGGGCTACAAGGCCGGTATGACCACGATCGTTCGCGACCTCGACCGTCCCGGTGCCAAGGCCAACAAGAAGGAGGTCGTCGAGGCCGTCTCCATCATTGACACCCCACCTGTACTACCAACGCAGCCCGCTTGGCTCTGTGCCTATGGCTAACAACTCTATAGTTGATCGTTGTTGGTCTTGTGGGCTACATCGAGACCCCCCGCGGCCTGCGCTCGCTCACCACCGTCTGGGCCGAGCACTTGAGCGACGAGATCCGCCGCCGCTTCTACAAGAACTGGTACAAGTCCAAGAAGAAGGCCTTCACCAAGTACGCCAAGCAGCACTCCGAGAACTCTGGCGCCTCCATCACCCGCGAGATCGAGCGCATCAAGAAGTACTGCACCGTCGTCCGTGTCCTCGCCCACACCCAACCCCGCAAGACCCCCATCAAGCAGAAGAAGGCCCACCTCATGGAGATCCAGATCAACGGTGGCTCCGTCGCCGACAAGGTCGACTTCGGCTACGGTCTGTTCGAGAAGCCCGTTGAGGTCGACTCCATCTTCGAGCAGAACGAGATGATCGATGTCATCGCCGTTACCAAGGGTCACGGATTCGAGGGTGTCACCGCCCGTTGGGGTACCAAGAAGCTTCCCCGTAAGACCCACAAGGGTCTGCGTAAGGTCGCCTGTATCGGTGCCTGGCATCCTTCCCACGTCCAGTGGACTGTCGCCCGTGCCGGTCAGAACGGATACCACCACCGTACTTCCGTCAACCACAAGGTCTACCGCATTGGCAAGGCCGGTTCCGATAACAGCGCCTCCACTGAGATTGATGTCACCAAGAAGACCATCACTCCGTATGTTTCTGCTCTCCCCGGATTTATATCCCAATTACTGACATCCGCAGCCTCGGTGGCTTCGTCCGCTACGGTGAGATCAACAACGACTTCGTCATGGTTAAGGGCTCTATTCCCGGTACCAAGAAGCGTGTCATGACTCTCCGCAAGTCCATGTTCACTCACACCTCGAGAAAGGCCCTCGAGAAGATCGACCTCAAGTGGATCGATACCTCGTCCGAGTTCGGACACGGTGCTTTCCAGACCCCGGCGGAGAAGAAGCAGTACCAGGGTACCCTCAAGAAGGACCTTGCTGCTCAGTAAATGGGTTCTTCAATTTCATTGTATCATGGTCATGGCATCGGTGTAGAGGGTTCACGTTACTTTTCGGATGGTTTGGGACACCTTTGAGGTTAAAATGAGTGCCGAGAATTCAAAAGTCAAACCAATGATACCTAGATGATCACCCACTTGTAACCCCTCTTGTGGCTTGTGAATTATGATTCGATGTGGTGACAAAATGCTTGAGTGACGCTGCCGTCCAGGCCTACAGAATGGCATGAATTTTATACAAAAATGTGGGTGCTTAGTGTTCATGACAGCCAGCCATTGCCGAAATGGTGGGGCGGCAAGGTCTGAACAGCGAGCGACGTGAGGCGTAGCTAGCCGGCCTGTTGCGTCATTCCATCAGTACCCAACCATGGCGTGCAGCTTCCTGCGAGCCAAATTCGCGACCGCAGCACCCCTCAGCACGCTATTCAGATCGCCCGCAACCCATCAGAAGGGAATGAAGACGACTATCCCACGAACGCTGTATCGAAATCTCTGTCAACGGACCCCCTCTTCACCTACGACACCCCTCAAAGTGCGCAACTCATTCACACTGAGACCGAATCTCGCACCAAACAGCGGCACCAGCACCAGCAGACTCCTCCAATCTCGTCAGGCTACCACCAGCAAGTTCTCGACATTTGCAAACTTGAAAATGTCTGACGCAGACTACGCGGCGTTCCTGGACAAGGCGAATCAGGACCCCAACGAGGGGTACGCCGCGACGGCCAGCAGCAAGAGCAAGGAGTTCAAGGCGCAGGACAAGGGCGCCGAGGTACCAAAGGCCATCCAGGCTGTATTGAAGGAGGACAAAGTGTACATTTCCGACGCGGACGAGCCGTTTGTCGGTGTCGCGCTGCAGTGGGATGAGGCTGGCAAGGGCCTGCCGGACGAAGGTGATTTGGCGATCGACGCCTTGCCTTCAGTTTCTGCCCTGCTTTAGGGGACGTTGCGTTCCATGGGGTATACAGTGACTAATAAACCACGTTGCAGTCGAATTCGCGCAGCTGATCGAGCACCCCGACGCCGAGAACGCGGATGTGGAGCTCCTCGACCCCGTGGACTGGGACTCGAACGGCGACTACAAGGACGTCATCGAAGCGGTCCGCAAGGCGGGCAAGGGCAACGACGTCAGAGTTTACAAGGTGCCAAAGGGCGGCGTCCGGACGGAATACTGGCTCGTCACGACAGACGGGAAGGGCAAAGAGGCGAAGCTCGTGGGCGTCAAGGCGCTGTCTGTCGAGAGCTGATACCCTCCAACCCCGAGAAGAAACCCGCGGGGAATGGAGGCGGGACGGAAAGAAATGGGGCCACTGGTCAGCAAAGTACTTGAAAGGTCCGCGATATAATTAGTGACTAGTGTATAGCAAAAATGCAACTCATTCGTGTACACAAAATATCGTCATCTAGTGCCGAAAAGCAGTTTACTTCGGCCTCATGCTTTTGCCACACAGAGAATCCATACCAGGGAGTGAGCTTTCCTACTCCTTCAGGTCATCAATCTAGACCAGATTGGCGGAACAATGGGCTGGTGGGTGGGGGCCAATGTGTCACTGATCCTTGACGCTCACGCAGCGGAGGTGCCACTAATGGCAACGCCTTGTCTCGTATCTTATCGAAGCGCAACGGCAGCCAAATTCCGCTTTATCGGACCTTACCTTTACTACCTATGTAACCCCTCCACGCTTCGGAAGCTAAATAATTCATACAAGTCCAACCTTTTGGATGCGGTGACTCAGATACAAACCAAAACAACTCTCCACGCACGCCTTACCGACACATCCTCAGCTTCGCCAACGGACCGGATCAGAATGTCGGGACCGGTAAGTCTTGCTTGCTCCTCAATTGACCTCGGTCGGCCGCCACATGAAGCATGCAAAACTGACATGCCCGCATCGTTCACAGCGCGCAGTCGTACCGTCCCTCGAGACGGTCAGGTCCATCCTCGCCACCCCGGCCGCGACCAACGCCGCAAAGAAGCCCACGCTCGTCCCCGTCTACCGCCAGATCTCCTCCGACCTCATCACCCCGTCCGCCGCCTACCTCAAGGTCTCAGCCCACCACAAGGACTCGGACTACTCCTTCCTCTTCGAGAGCGCCGCCACAGAACGAGTCGGCCGCTACAGCTTCGTCGGTGCCGGGCCCCGCAAAGTCCTCGTCACGGGTCCCAGCCATGGCCCCGAGTGCGATCCCCTTCCGGCCCTCGAGGCGGAGTTGGCCCAGCACGTAGTCGCCCACGTTCCGGGCCTACAGTTACCGCCCATGGCCGGCGGCGCCGTCGGCTACGTAGGCTACGACTGCGTGCGCTACTTCGAGCCCAAGACGGCGCGGCCCATGAAGGATGTCCTCCAGATCCCCGAGTCCCTCTTCATGCTTTTCGACACCATTGTCGCCTTTGACCGCTTCTACGGCGTCATCAAGGTCATCACCTACCTGCACGTCCCCGAGGATGCCGCGCAACTCGAGGCCGAGTACCAGAAGGCGACGCAAACCATTGACGATCTCGTCACCGTCCTCAACGCCCCCGATATCCCCATCCCCGAGCAGCAGCCCATCAAGCTCCACCAGGAGTACACCTCCAACGTCGGTCAAAAGGGCTACGAGGCCCACGTCACGGAGCTCAAGAAACACATTGTAAAGGGTGACATCATCCAGGCCGTCCCCTCGCAACGCTTCGCCCGCCCCACGACCCTGCACCCCTTCAACATCTACCGCCACCTCCGGACGGTGAACCCGTCCCCCTACCTCTTTTACGTAAACTGCAAAGACTTCCAGATCGTGGGCGCCTCCCCCGAGCTCCTCGTGAAATCCGAAGCCGGCCGCGTCATCACGCACCCGATCGCGGGCACCGTGAAACGCGGCAAGACCCCCGAGGAAGACCAGCGCCTCGCCGACGAGCTGCGCAGCTCCCTGAAAGACCGCGCAGAGCACGTAATGCTCGTCGACCTGGCGCGCAACGACGTCAACCGCGTCGGGGACCCGTACACGGTACGCGTGGACCACCTCATGGTCGTGGAGAAGTTTAGCCACGTCCAGCATCTCGTCTCGCAGGTCTCGGGTGTGCTGAGGGAGGGTCAGACGCGCTTCGACGCCTTTCGGAGCATTTTCCCCGCGGGCACGGTGTCGGGCGCGCCAAAAGTGCGCGCCATGGAGCTGATTGCGGAGCTGGAGAAGGAGAAGAGGGGTATCTACGCTGGCGCAGTAGGGTATTTCGGGTACGGCGGTGTTGATGAGAAGGGCGAGGAGGTGGAGGGTGCCATGGATACGTGTATTGCGCTGCGGACGATGCTAGTCAAGGACGGCGTGGCATATTTGCAAGCAGGTGAGCATTTTGTCTTTTTTGGGTCTTGGTCTCCCGCCCCCCCTGTCTACCCCTCCTTTTTTTTTTTTTAGTCCTTTGGCGATGGGAACATTTCATATGCTGACTTTTGACGCAATTAGGTGGCGGTATCGTATTCGACTCTGACGAGTAAGTCAACTTCCCCTACAGTATTCCAGTAGCTGTATAGCTGTATACTAACGAAGGAACCCCAGATACGATGAGTGGTTGGAGACGATGAACAAGCTCGGCGCGAATATGCAGTGCATAACGACGGCGGAGGAGCTTTATTATGACCATCAACAACAGACAGCGGGCAAGTCGTAGTTTTGTTGTGGGAAATGAAAATAAGAGAGTCCCTTTAGCCGTAATTCAAATTCGATACCTTGGAAAGTATGTGAGGCGTTGCACAGGTTTGAATCTTCGCCACGCTTCACAGTCACAACTTGAAGTCAAGACGTGAAAGTAATGCGGGGGTGAGGGTGTGAGGTGTAGTTTGTGAAGCATGATGCGATATCTCGACCCTTTTGCTACTTCCTGCGTCCCTTTTCTGCTTCAGTTAGAACAAGTGCTGAGCACTTTAACAATGGCAACCCTTCAAGAGTATAGGTCATCAAAATCTGGTATTAAAATCTTCATACTTACTCATTATATGATGCCGCAGACCCGCAGATCTAATGTGCGGATCACCAGCCAACCTCTTGAGGTTCTACACTAACCCCCCAGAAAAGACTGCCATGGACTCAAGGTATATATGTATCTGAAAATGCATGTGTACATGCATGCCTCCCCACCAATTCCCCATCCATAAATCAAAACAGATGATACGAGGGTATAAACACCGACCCGACCCCCAACCCAATCGTTGCCAGCGAAGCCCAAAGCACCGCACCCGCGACGACACCGTCCTGCAGGATCCGCAGGTGCAAGTTCCGGCTCGCCCGGCTGCGCTCAAACACCCGCCGCCAAAGCCACCGGCGCCCATATGCGGCAACCCACTCCTCACCCGAGAACAGGTTATTCTCCGGGCCCAGCGTCGAGAGTGCGGGTTTTCGAAGCGGATCGACGGCGCCGGCAACACTCTCGCTCGTCGCAGCGCGGCGGTGGGCTACTCTGTCGTGCTTCCTCGCGGCACCCGTGCCGGCCTCTAGGTCGGGCACCTCCCAGGGCCGAATGTGGCGTCTGCGCGCGAGATGGAGGGATAAGGAGACGCCGTCGAGGGCCGCGACGAGGATGGCGAGACCCGAGAAGAGGAGGGGCATGGAGAGGAGGCGGTAGTAGCGCGAGAAGGATGACAAGATGAGTGCGACGTCGAGGCCCAGGCCCAGGATGATCAACACAAAACCGAGGAGGCGGAGGAGGTGTGTCGCGGCGCGGTTTGCATTGGCCATGGCATGCCGGATGAAATCTGGATGGAGCTTGCCGCGCAGGAGGGCTTCGACCTTTTCAAAGGCCGGGAGGAGGGCCGAGGGGTGCGTCGTGGATGCCGTTGCTGTCAGGACGGCGTTGCGGTCGTCCTTTGTAAGGTTTAGGCGGCGCGGAGCGGTTGAGTGGATGTAGTGCTTCGTTATGGCGTTGATGTCGGCGCGGAAGGGTTGTGATGCTGCTGGTGCTGGGGAGGGTGTTAGTGAACCGGTTTCGATTTCCAACAGTGGTAATCAGATCTCGTCTTGTGTGATGGGCTCACACATCATGGAGTATCAGCTGGTGATCTCACCTTGTGAACCTGTTCCCTTCTCCTCCTCCTCCTCCTCCTCCTCCTCCATCTCATCATTCCTGAGAATAGTTACTCTGGGGTGCGAAAAGTTCGTTGCCGACGATGCGTCGCGCGTATGGTTGCCTCCCGCCTTGGCTTTAGCGTAGTCGCTGGTCTCGTCGAGCATCTCGAGGATGTTGCTGACTTTACTCGAATTCTTGGCCCTCCTCTCCTTGGAGGTGAGCTTCCTGCCGCGGTCCGGATCCCAACGCGGCGCAAGAGCACGTTGCTCAGGCGCCAGGGTCGTCCACTCATGGACGTAGCCGCAGTACCATAGGAAAAACTGCAGGGGTTCCGCGTCCTGTTCGACATAGACTAGGTAGTCCACAAAGTCGTTTAGTGAGCATGGCTGAGACGTCAAGTATCACTGTTAGTAACTTTCTCCTTGGTATTCCTCGCCTTCAGGTCAGGTGTGCCGACGGGATATTGCTCACCGATTCTGTGTTATTCCTGATAACTTCTTCAAAGGCAAGCTGGGGCGGAATCCACTTGCCGGTCCGCTGTGCTCGGCGGCGGTAGCGCCGGCAGTCCTCGTCCATGACTGGTGGACGCCATGGCCGCTCCAGGTCGGAAGTCTGGTAGAACTTGAGCGACATATTGTTCTCCCTTCTGCGCAGCTTCCTACGTTGCTCGCGGACTCATAGCTTATGTGTATGTATGGGGTATGCAGACGAAAGGAACACGAGGTGGATGAGCCACGGGCATCCTAAAAAGAAAGAGGAGGTAAAAGTTTGACACTCAGGCCTCTCGAGGATCTGGTATGGGGTATGTGTGGTGCGTGAGGGTGGGCGGGCTGCTTATACCTTTGTATAATACGAAGGAAACAAGACACAAGGACACAACAGAACAAAACCCCGGCTTCGAGATGTTATGTTTGGTGCGCGCGTGCGCAGGCCTGCAACGGGACAAGGAAAGTAGACCGCCTCTTCTGCATGCGCATGCGCAACCCGCGTCTTGCTCAGCCGCGGTCTGCTTCAGCTTCATCCAATACGAGAAAGAACTGGCTCGGCCACAGATAATGACATGAAGCGTAGAGAGACAGTGCGTGTGCGACAGAGGATGTAAATACCGGCCCACCGATGCAACAGAACCACGCGGCATGAAAGGGGGGGAGGGGTGCCCGGATAGACTTGTATGTGACCCATCATGCTCCCGGCCAGGAAGTACTGCAGGTGGACGGGCTTGGTTTCTTATGATCACGTACCGCATCACGGCTCGTGGTTTTTTTCGTGGCTTGTGAGGCTGGCAGCCATAACATAAGCCGCAGAAAGCTAATGGGACAGACATCAGGTCGGCGGATGCCGGCAAGGCGGGGCAAGCTCTGTCCTGCTTGCTTTCGCTTCTCCCTCATGATCCCCTTCGCGTATCGAGGCTTTGGGCCGGGGTTGTGTGTCCATGAAGACGACATGGCAAGGGACGGGACGGTAAGAAAGAGGGCAGGAGGCCGCGAGCACGATCCAGGCCCAGCCCGGGAGGTCTGCGTCCCGGGGAAGGGAGCGAGTGAGACGTGATATAGCAAATATAGTGTGAGATCCCACTTAGAAGGAACGAATGATACAGCACCCAAACCAACAGAGGAGTGTGAAAGTGCGAAGTGAACGACCAGTCAGCTTGCTCTGACTCGAGCTGACTTTGATGCGGGCACTTGCTCCTGTCCTGGAGCAATCGATTCGTTCCTCGTGTAAGCTCAGTTCAAGGAACGAAACGAACCAACCTAAATAGGCATAGAAAGGAACGACGGTATTGACAGCCCTCCCTCCCGCACTGTCACTTGAAGTGGCATGTCCTGCGTTTACTGCGTCAGCTTGGATGTCCCTGGACGGAGACCCATGACAGCGGTTCCACAGATTGTCGTGCAGTGTGTTGTATGCAACTGGTACTTGCGTCGGCCTTTCTGTTTTGGCTGGCCTTGACTTGGTAAGATCTGACACTGGGCTGGAGAGGGTGTAGAAGATCGAGGCCGGCACAACCCCACGATGGCACAATAGCGTCGTCGAGAAGGTGAGGCCAGAGCGTCACGATCCCTGGCAGTACATTGTAGAGCCGAATTCCATACGACGAGAAGGGGCCTGCTGGCCTTGTTTCAAGGGAACGTGCGGAAAGGTGGTGACTGATGAGGTTGATTCACTAGCATGGCGCAGGAGGCGGGAGATGGAGTTGGAAATGGGAGAAAAACGGGTGCATGCAAGGGCGACAGCAATCACCGATTGGCTCCACGGCGTGGCATCGAGCTATGTTTCAGAAAGCTCATCCCGTCCTTCCCCTTCCCCCACTCCCCGAGGCGTGAGAAGAGGGTGAGAGCTCCGGTCCAAGACTCCGTCCGTCTCCACAGGACAGCCGGCCACTGGCCGAGAAAGCTGACCAGTCTGATCATTCATTGGACAAGCCGCACATTTTTGTTGGCCGGTCCCGGGTCGAGGGAATCGCCTGCTGGTATTGCGGCTGATATTGTCATCGCAACAGCCGAAAAGGCACAGCATGTCGGAGTATGTCGGTTTCTGCAGATTTATGCCACGGCGCCGCTGCTGCTATGCAAAGGTCGAGGGAGAGAATAGAGAAAGGAAACAAAATTGAGCGTATGGAGTCTTAAAAGCAAAAGCAGGTGTAGGAGGTGAGAGCGTCTGTGCCGCATCAGGACATCAATTGTGCTACACATCAGAGAACAAGTGGACTTACGGTCATAATTGTCTATGGAGTCCTCGTTCTCGTTCTACTCCCTCGCTTCGCTTCTTTCCACCATCTTGCCAAGTCCAACAAGTCAGGTTCCTGCGGCTCTCTCTGGCTTGGGATACTCGTCTTCAGGTCCACTTCACTTGGTGGTGTTTTTGGCAGAGAAGACGAACCAGACGTCCATGTATCCCTACCGCAGTATCCAACGGAACCAAGAGAGGGAAAGCAAAAAACAGGGACGAACGAAACAGTGGCAGACACTACTAGAAAGTTTGACCTGTGCCTGTGGATGTACGTGGGCTGTATGTAGTCGCAGGTCCGGTGATCAGATCGCCCTCTGGGTCAAGGGGGAGAGGAAAATCTGGAGAGAAGAAGAAAGATTCGCGAATCATAGGAGTGTGCTCGCCGCTCGGGCATTTAACAAAATCCAACATCCCACATCCCACATCCCACACCCCTCTGATCACGGCAGTTTGCCGTATGAATTTGCCATCTGCATCCTCTTGCCTTTTTTTCGCAGGACTATGCTTCAATCTGATCTTCTCGGACCCAAAGCCACGATTCATCACGTCACCGTCCCGCCAACAAAAAGGGACGAGGGGGAGGGGGGGATGAAGGGTGACAAGCACAAGCCAAGCACAAGCCAAGCACAAGTCAGTCAAATACTCAAGTGTCTTTTCGGTTCGTCGTCAACTTGTTATTCCCCCGGTTGCCGACAGGCTGCCCCCTCCCGAGGAAGCTGCCGCATATAATGTACAGAATTCCGTTCCATGATATTTTGATCCCCACATTTCTCTAGCAGAAACCCTTGGTCCCGATCACCAAGAACCAAAAAGAAAAATGGCTTCCACTGAACGCCGAAAACGTTACCCGGTGTCCCCAAACGTGAAACACCCCGCTCACTCGGCCTGCGATATCGAACTTCACATATCGCCAATAACGTCACGTCCAAGTCTCAATAATAGAAAGTATCTATCCGTGATAGCCAATGCCCATTGAACTGGATCCTTGGACGTTGGTGACGGGGCGCTGCGCAGGCTCATGTCCGGACTCCCGCACAGCAGCGTCGTCCGTCACGAGTCTCTGTTAGTAGTCTTCAAAACATCCTTCGGGCCTCACTTTCCTCGCCCTGTCAAATGAGGCGTGCAGCAGCGTGATAGAACCAGCCTCAATTTCTAGTCCTGTGTTTTGATCAATTCAGAAAACAGATCGACGACAATTATGGATCTGAGAAGTCGGCATAAAAGGTGGGATGATAGACTCCCTCCCAATCCCTCGCCTTCTCCCCTCTGGCCGTGGACAATCGCAGAGAGAAAAGGTTTCGATCCGTTGATATATAGACACGCTACCAACTATACCTCAAGGGTCTGACATTAGGCAGCCCGTCCACAACGAAACGCTCCTCAATCTATGAACAGTCCGTGCCACGAGTCAAGAGTGTTGTGACAGCATGACATGAGGCCACCCTCCAAACAAATGGCAACAAGAAAATCAATTCAAATCATTGATCTGCTCTTCCAAGATACAGTATCTTGATTGGCTCCAGGGGCCAAGGGTCTCAGCCCTCTCCCGTTTGCTTCAAGCATCGACAGCTGTCTAACCTGCCCACATCCTAATTGGGAAAGTAGCTCCCTGATCAACAACGCCTCCTATCAAGACTCTTCGGCCTTTTCCAGCTCTTGGGCACCAGACCCTCAAACGAAGCCAAGTGAGAGACTTGCCACCGAATGTGCCACCCGGCTACCTGGAACTGAAGAAGAAATGAAGCAGCATTGTCATCGTTGCAAAGTCATCACAAATAGTGTTTGTCGCTTCTACGTACTTTCAACCGTTTGCTAGAAAGCTATGCTCAGCAGCATGAAATACTTCATTGACCTGCTGGAAGAGCGCATCCGAGTGATTATTAGTAAAATTATTTACAGAGCTGTTTTGCCAAAATGTTTCCACCTGGTCGAAGGCTCATGGCATCGAGTCACCGGTTCTTCCATGCCTCCCAAGCGGAATACCCATCGAATCGCGTGAGCTTTTTGTGCCTTGGTCTAGTGAGCAAACCTCCTATGAGGCCCGACCGAGACAGACTCAACAGAGCAGTTCAACAAGGACTAGGCTTGTACCGGCAGTAACCAGAAAGACGATCTCGAGACCCGTGTCGTCGAATGCAGCCGTGCTCGTGGTAGCTGCCGTCGAACTTCTAGTGAAATGCCTTCCAGATGTCTTTTCTACCTCCATATACTTGCAAACAGAAACAACATAAGCACAAATTCTATCCATGAACACATGCAATAATAGCAAAAAGAAACATACCTGTGGTTTGGAACCCCCGTCAGTCGGGGTGCCTGGCGAGAAAAGTTGCACGGAATGATCAATGAACGCTTCGTGACCTGTCCGGGTTCGGATGTAGTCCGCCAGAAAGACAACACCGGTTGTAACCAAGCCTAGGATGACGAGGTAGATGAAGTTCCTGATTGTGAGCCATCTCGGCGGGTGAATGCTGACGCCGTGTGATCCAACCTCTGTGTGTTTCGCAGATTCTCCATGCGTCGTCTTTGTCGGAGCTTTCTGGGGAGTGGCGTCAGGAACAGGATTATACCCGAAGAGAAGGAAGGCCATGTTTCCGACGCCGCCGTTCAAGAGTTTCCTTATCTCTAGTAAGATTCGGTTGTCGAGGGATACTAATAATCGGTAAGCAGCATGCCTCGGTTGTTCAAGACGCTCAGACGATGTTGAAAGGCTGAATGGAGACGCAAAGAAATCTACAATGTAACCAAGGATGAGGAGTTACCATGGCATGTAGTAGTCCCAGAGGCCAAGTTGTCCCAGTGTGACTCGTAAGATAGCGAGGCTCTCCTTCCTTCTGAAGCCGAATTCTTCTGGGAAGTTGGAGAGGCAGTTGCTATTAAACTTCTGGCTGCAGGTTGCTTGGCAGAAACACTGTGAGGTAGCTACAACGGATGTAAGTTTGTCGATTAAAGAATACCAAGACATGAATCAAGAGAAAAAGGTCAGCACATTGCGATTGAAAATCGATGTATATTGTGTTGGTGAGGCTCTTGCCGCCTCCGTTCGAGGTCTCCCATGAACGCCTCTCCATCTTGTTCTCTGATAGGGTATTATTGATTAATGCATCTCCATCGTCACACTTGCCACGAATTTGAATTTCGAGGGAGCCATCATTCGACAAGCCCTCCCTAATGACCACCTCTTTTTCAAGCAAATGTAGAGCCAACCTGGGCGTTAATCGACCCTTTGCAAGTCTAGAAACAAGTCTCCGTACGCCCCCTTGCAATCAACGCCTTGAAAAATGCCCTGCTTCAATACGAAGCCTCCGTGTATTCGCAAAATGGGGTATAAGCCATAATCCAGTCCGTCATAAAAGTGTTGCACAAAATGTACAGAAGAAGAAAAATTTGGTGGCCAGTTACATCCACACAGTGAAGAAGATCATGACGCCAACCAGGCCAACAGCCATGCCAGCAATTTGCTTGGTGCCAGATCCCGAAGGTCTCTCGGGTGCCGAGGACTTGGCAGACTGTGTGGGCGCTGCGGAAGCGCTGGTGCTTGAGCCCGAAGTCGCTGATGCTGTCGGACTCGAGGAAAAGCTGCCCTTGAACGTCTCTCCAAGGGTAGGAAGGCGGACGTTTCCGTCCACCAACCAACCACCCGTGGCTTTGGGACAATCGCGGGTAGATACGCTAGTCGGGTTGTAGTTTAATTTCATCACTCCTACAGGAGTAACGGTGGCCCATTTAGCTTGCAGATTCTGGAAATCGGGAGACCTGGGAATTGGAGTGCCTTTGCGGGTAAACCCATCGTACACGTCGTCAGCGGTGATGGTCTTGGAGACTTCGGGTCCATATGACACAATGCCATAGCGATTCTCCTCGTAAATCCATTCGTAAACCATGGCTCCGCTCCAGTCATTTACCATGGGCTGGCTGAAAATGGCGTTCTGATCGTCCCATGTACGCGGGCCTTGGCCGGTGATGCATCCCGTCTCGGTGAAGAAGATGGGCACAGGAAACTTCTCGGCCATGGCTTGCAGGTTGGTGTATCCCGAGGTCTCGTACGTGTTTGGGTCGCACCATTCGTACGAGTTGAGTCCGAAAAAGTCAATATTGTCCTCGGGATTTCCGCCACAAGTCAGGTAGTCCTGAAGCATGGGTCGCAATTCGGCAATGTCTGCCGCGGAGTAGCCGACGGGAATTTTGCGATAACCCTTCTTGTCGCGGTAGGCCTTCATATCTCGTGCGGCAGCCTTCATGAAAGGGGCAACCTGAGACTGAGTGGGAAGCGCAATGATTTCATTGCCAATAAAGAAGCCAAGAACGTTGTCGTATTTCTCAAAGTTGTCCATCACCTTGGCGTACGCGTTAAACTGCGTCTCGTTCCAATAAGGAGTATTCTGAAGCTGTTGTTAGTAAAAGTACGCAAGCAGAAAAAGGGTCGAGACTGGACAGTACTGACAGGAAGTATGTACGAGTCAAAGGTGTCCAAGTCGATGAGGGTGTATATACCGGCCTTGTCGAAGGCTGCCATGCACCCATCATGGTTTGCGCTAGAGTCGACGTGGTAAACGCGGATTGCGTTGGTACCCAGCGTCTTCATGAGATTGGCGTCGCGGGTGCATTGCTCAGTATCGACCAGTGGGTCATCTGGACAAGCTTCTGTGTTAGACGGTGGGCTTTGTAAGTGTGCATTCAGACAAGCTGGGCTAACCTGGTGTCAATTGGTATGCGATGCCTGTGATTGCGTCAGTCCCAAGGATGTTGGCCCAAACGGTGCTTGGTGATTGGCATACCTTTGATGAACCATTGTTTGCCGCTCTCGTCGAAAAATTTGTTGCCCAGTATCTCGATTGGTGCAAGAGCTACGGCGGTACCAAGCAACAATGCCGAGACGAGCTTGGAGACTCGCATAATTGGGGAGGAATCGCAAGAAAGCCTTGTGATAAACTTCAACTAGCGAATACAGAGCTGCTGAGGATGCGACAAATGATGATGATGCCTTATGATGCCTTAGTGCTGCGGTTCCCAAGAATCAAAAAAGAAAAAGAAAAACACGCCC
This sequence comes from Colletotrichum orchidophilum, assembly GCF_001831195.1. Taxonomy (NCBI): domain Eukaryota; kingdom Fungi; phylum Ascomycota; class Sordariomycetes; order Glomerellales; family Glomerellaceae; genus Colletotrichum; species Colletotrichum orchidophilum. Next base: position 47,660 of record NW_019172994.1, on the reverse strand, counting down.
AAAAGGTCTGTTGATGATGGTGAGGATCGATAGTTGGATGTAGTTTATTCCACCGGGAGACAAAGAATTAAAGGCGACGAAAAGCTCAGCGAGGCAAATGCTGATGGAGCAGGTGCTGCTGCCAGACGAGGAAAGTAATGATTGTTGGCCGTGGCTGCCTCTTTCCGCCGGTCTTCAATGTTGTCGAGTCCGTTCCTTCGATTCAAGGTTCCCTTGGGTTTTTAGTTCACCGACCGCAACCGCAACCGCAACCAATTCCTTCCTTCGTGCGGAATGGCAATCCCACGCAACCTGCTCTCACCCACACCGCAACCGACGTCCGTTCTTGGCGAAAAAGAAGGAGAGGTCCAAGCAGGGTAGCAACCGTGTTGAAGTTCGTCAGGCGAGGTGGAAGGAAAGGGAAGTGCCTGGGGGAGATCGTGGATAAGCAGCAGCCTCGCACCAAGTGATGATGGGAACGCCTTGCCAGGGGAGGGGAGGGAAGCTATCGATTTTATTCTTCCAGCTCGCCGCTGCAGCTCACCGCGGGAGACACTCCGAACAACAACAAGGCCCTGCAGTTTTTTCCCTCTCTTTTTCTTACCCCTGCCGGCGTTCTCACAAGTCCCATCGTTCCTCTCTTGCTCTTTTTGGAATCGCATCCCACCTCTCCACACACGTGGAGTGCCAGACGGATGAGAAAACTGCCTAGGAGGAGGAGCTTGGAGCCCGCTCTGGTGCCAGCAAGGAGCCCAGTCTAGGGTGGGAAACGACGGCGGCAGGGGTGCGCAATGAGGGAAAAAAAAACGTACCAGGAATTCAAGCTTGAAGCAATAAGGCCGACTGCATGGGTCTGGATCAATGGAGGTGCGCCATGTTGTGCCATTGGCGGCGGGCCAGGGGTGAAGACCGCCTATCTTGATTGTCGCCCGGCCCAAGAGTGGTCCAGAGTCGTAAAGTCTTGACTCTGACTGGTCTCGACACCCTGGTCTCTCTCACTCGACACACAACGGACTCGACATGGACTGCCTGCTGCAGACCGGCGGCGTTTGTCGGCCTCATTGGGGGCAACGCGGCTGGGTGATGCAAGACGCAAGAGTAGAGGAGGAGGGGGGAACACGGTACAGTAAGCAGGCTGAGCCTACAAGACGCCAACGCGTCTTTTCTTGGACTCGATTGACAGCTATGACATCCCTTCCCCAGGGCTGATGATTCTGTTCGCAATCCTTCGATTCCTCCCGCTCTCCGCCTCCCGAGTCCTGTACGGAGACACAAGCACATCCCTCGCAATCGATCAGGGAAATAACTTCACAGTATCTGCACGGAGGCGCGGGTACTACTCCTAGACGCTGGCCTTGTTTCAATCTCCAGACTACAGACAATGAAGACACAAAAGCAAACTCGGCCGTCGTTTCTTTCTTTTGCCCCCACGGCTACAAACAACATGGCGCCATCCACCCGAAGCCACACCGTCTTTGATGCCTGCCCAACCAGACCGGCGCCTTTGCTGTCCCAAACCGAAAAGTAGCCCGCCACTTTTCGTCGCCTTTCACTAGCCTCGCGTAGCCACACATCCACACAACCATGAGTCGGGGGACCGGGAAACGGACCGAGCTATTCTGGCTCATGGGTGGCTGTTATTAGTACTAGGCTGTCAGCCAGAGATTTAGTGCTCCGGCAGAATGCAGCCAACGACAGACGAGGACGGCGACAGCGAGGCACTCAACTCACCACATTGCCTTGCCTCACCTCTGCCATCTTATCCTTGTCCATTAAGCTTTCGACGTAACGGCGAAAACTCCGTCTTCGCTCAGCTCACCACGGCTGGCCTTGACGCGACGTACTTGCTCAATGCCCTCTGCTTCTTCAACGGCTCGCCTAGACCCTGCTGCGGGGGTGACTCTCCAGATTAGCGATGGTCATCCCACAGGATGCGGCTGGAAATTGGCCTTTTCCCCGTCTTCATTTCCTGTTCTCAGTGTATCCAACAGCCCCCAAGGTCGAGGGTGGCTACAGGGCAAGGAAAAGTAACCTAGCAATAGTGGCTTCCGGATAATGAGTATGACGCAACACTCTGATCGCAGCGTCCCAGTGAAAACCGCTCTTAGCCCTACAGTCAGGCAAGCTTTAACGCGAACCAGGGTAAGCTTAACCCGGTCCCGTTCTCTGCCTGTTGATCTTATCCGGCGAGGTTGAAACGGCGACTGCAGAAAAAGGAGTGAACACCTACAGAGTAGGCTTCTGTTTCGTTCAAGGGACACCTTGGCTCATCCGTCTGCGAGCCCACTGATCTGGAGGAGCAAGGAGAGGGCGACTTGATGTCACATGTGGATCCATGCGTCAGCTTCGTTGCATTGCGGCACCTAGACACCCTGGGCAAATCCGTCGTTGGATCCCTCTGAGGAGCCTCTTGGCCGCATTCCCTCTGCCATTGCTGTAGCATTGAAGAAGGTGGCATGCGGCAGAAAGGTGATGCAATGGGCCGTAAGCTGCATCAGCGACACTGTTTGCAATCACTTGCGGCGCACCCCGCCGCGTGTTGCTCATCCAACAGCAGCCCAGCAGCGATGACAACAAGACGAAAGGAGGCGAAGCGAAGTCCACAGGAATCACAGGAGCTTCTTGTTTGTAACACGGTTGTAGAATTTTTCATTGAGAAAGAAAGCTCCACCGCAACGAGCCTTCGGCATCTGATCTTCTCACCGAGACATGCATTTGATGTTCATTTCGACAATCTCTCCATGGTCTTTCTTAAGTCGCCAGAACATTAATTTGCAAGCAGCACAACCGCTTCCTGCTGGCCGGCATCCTGCATAGGCTGAAACATGAAGGGACAACCCTCGACACTCTATTAACAAGCTCGACTCAAGCTTTCCCCGCCTGCCTCCGCGGCATCCGTGAAAGTTATTAGCAACTCAATCAGCGACGCGCACTGAAAGGAAAGGCGGGGTGTTGCTACTCGACGCTGAGGGCAATCGACATCGGATAGGCAGACAACGAGGTCAGCGGGGGATAGTGAGAGTCTAACAGGCGAGCCAAGCGAACGTCGTGCGCCCATCAAGAAGCGACGGGCGATCTTCTCTCTCGGCCTGGGCGAAGATAAGGCAGTGACACCTCACTTCCAGAATAAGGTTAGGTTAGCCTTCCAAAATCCCATCCCATCGTCCGGCACTCGAATCGCTGGGCTTTCTCACGAAAAGGTGACAAGAGAACCCAATGGTGCGGGGAGCTACGAATAAGCTAGTCGGCCAGTTCTACACCGACGAGTCCAGTTTTGGACGGCTTCGGCGCGTTACCCCGAAGACTTAGCCACGCTTTTCGTGGCCTCCCACCGAAGGTGAAGTCTAATGCAGCAAACGCAGCAAACGCAGCATAGCCAACAAGAACACTATACGAAGCAAGAACCTCTCGCCGTGTCGCTCGCACGAATGCATTCGGCATGTTCCAGAGGGTACATCCTCACCACCTCCACTTCCGCCCCCGCATACCATGCCGCAGGCGACCGATCCCGGCTGCAACTCTGAGGTTGCAAGTCTGGCCAGTCGAGATGAAGTCGCCTCCGGTTCAGCGGCAACGCGACACGGGTTGACGTCTGCTCCCACAAAGCCACCAGGACGGCCGCAGCAAAGCATTGGGGTTTCCCGCTGTGGTCTTGGTATCTTTCGTCCGGTTGACCAGTTAGGGAGAAGACATGATACCTGTGTAACGTGGTTTGTGGTCACACTTGACGAAAGGGCACTTGTTTCCATCCCTTTTCCGTCTTTATCGGCCCTTGCCGTTGGTTCTCTCCTTTCTATCTATTGGATTCAAGCAGGGCAATATGGACGAAGTCCAGAGACATCAGAAACATATACAAGGTAAGGGCAGATGACTCAAATGAAGTGAAACCTGCCATGCGCCCGTCCTATTTCTTCTACTACACAGGGAGGGCGGATACAGACTCATCGCGGACTCGGTGACTGTGTAGCAATGTTCCGCACTGTGTGGTTTAAGTCGGTTGGCGTTTCCAGTCAACGCGCGATATCAACATTCTTTCTGGATTATCTTATGGAAAATCAAGTCGATTTTAGAGACGACGGGCATGGTTCTTTGAGAACGGTGAGATGAAGCCACTCAACGAGTCAAGCGTTAATCAGCATGGGTGATTGTCATTTGACAAGTATGCCTGGACCGATCTGCTCTCACGATGAAAATCGCTTGGAACAATCTGAGATGTTCTAAGCCGGTAAGAACAACACTATGCTCCCTTGTGCTTCTATCCTCTATCGTGCTGTTGCCTTTATGGCTTCTACTTTGAGGAGGAATGCGATTCCCATCAACTTCCTTTACCTTGGGTCTCTCCCGAGTCCTGTTGCAAGATACGTAGTTGGCAAGTCCAAGACTCGGACCTAACCGCCTCAAGGACGTAGCTGACAAGAACTGTGCAGGAATCTTGGATTGTCATTCTTCTCGGAAGCGTCGCGGAAATATCAACTAAGAACAGCAGGTCTTCCGGGCATGACAAGGTCCCAGCCCCTAAGAAAAATCACTAACACTTGATGGGCACTCATGATTTTGCGCGAGACGACGCACGAACGTAACCCCTGGTGTCAGTTAGGCCAAGACGCTCAACATGAGGAGGGGGGGGGCGCGCGCGCGAGAGAGAGAGAGAGAGAGAGAGAGAGAGAGAGGATCCTGGAAATAAATTTGGCCCTTTCCCAAGGCCCCTCGCTGCGTCCGGCAGTACGTCCACTGGCGGCGGTCACCAACGTTCCATTACTAGAGTTGCGTCCCGGTCAAGGAGCCTAGGCGGTCAGACCGAAAATACGCCTTCAACCTCGTCGGGACGCCGTCTTGAGCTCCGTTCTCCAGCGAAGCCCCATGCATGTTGATGCGGCGATACTGCGCCGACAGGGACTGAGTCAAGCACCCAGTCGATGGCGTGATGGGACTTGAATACCGTGAGAGCCAGTAACATCTACGTTCCAAAAGCGGCGTCGATGTGCTTGCCGTCGTAGTCGACCCTATTCTGGCCGGGGCAGGCTTTCCTCTCTCCGCTGGTGAACGCGCAAATGATGCACCTTGGAGAAAGCCTCGCGCGGGCTATCAGTGTGAATCGGGCTGAACCCCCTCTTCGTCGGAAAAGTGTACCGTCATCGCACACTGCTAGCTGGTTGTGAGGAGCGAGAAAACACAGCCCTGATTTTAATAGGAACTGGCCGCGTTGAGTAGCGTCGATGGGTGGGAACAACCGTCTGGTGAGGCTTTCTGAGCCTGGTTTTACTTGACAAAGGTTTTCGAGCCCTGGGTTCCATACTATAGGTACGAAATAAGCAGGTGCACGTTGCGTGTTGACCAGGCATACCAAAAGCCTGAGTCAGGACAGGCATATCTCTCGTCGGGCTAACTGGTTCAGCCGGGTCTTTGGAAGAGTCTGCTTTCCATTGGGGTCATTTATTTTTTCCTTATGGTCATCACTGCGGCTACTTTATTCGGTGGGAGGCGTTGCATTTGATCCTTCTGAAAAGACTGTAGAATATACATAGCTCTGAAGTTGTACAGGAATCACAAGTCCACTTGGTTGCGGTGTTCCATAAAGCCTTCCTGGGCGATGAACACACGATAGCCCAAGGAGCTGAGTTTAGTTCTCAACCAGATTAACAATACAAAGAAAAAGCTTCCGGGGCTGTAATAGACCCTTGACATCCAGGCCTTGTGAAACAATTACATCCGGCGTATATTGGAAACCAAAAGCCTCGTTGTGCCTTTTTCTCTTTTTGCGTTACGAACAACTCCATCACTCTAATCTACGTTGTTTACCCAATGAAATCAAAGAGTCACCATGTTGCGTTTCAGAGGACGTTGACTTAATTACACATCCACTCACCCACATCCGACATCAGATCAGCACCGGCATGCTCCCGACCGTGATAGAGCCCATCTTTAGCAACACAACTACTCGCCTAAACTCCGTGGGCAATTTTCACAGAACCTAGTTCCCGCAGACTCAAAGTCAAGTAAGGCGTCCCCAAAATGCAATGGCGCTCCGAGCCCCATAACAGGCTCGATTGTTGTCACATGTCCACATGTTTCGAACGGAGCTCAGTGTCTTCGCCCAGCGGTCAAAGACGAGCACCATGCGGATGTCCTCCACGTGAAAAACTTCAACAGATTAGACCAATGCAAATTTGTTCAAGGCGCTTCTCTTTGAACCGGAGAAAATCCTGATGAGTGGGGGAAGGAAAGACGGAGCACTATTCCAGGAGGGAATCATTCTGGGGATATTCTTACGATTATCCATAACAAGTGTCATCATTAGATCAGCACGCTTCTTGTTCATCTTGCCTAGTACGTAACTTATCACGACAGTATAAGTCGAGCATATTGCATTTTTTTTATCAGCCTCTGACCACCAAGTAGATTGAATCCCTGCAATTACACCCTTGCTACAAGTAGCGGAAGCTGTCGAACAAGAGGCACGCTGTAGTTGCAGATCACGACTCGTCCGGCTTGGTTCCGCATCATCTTTGGACATCGTTCATCAAATTTTATTTTAAGTTGACAGAGATTCTGCCCATGAAGAAGCTCACTGCCGAGAACAACAAGAGGCGCAAACGCGGAGATGTGTTGGGCATACATACATATATATAGACAGTTAGTAGTAATGTTGATTATCATGTCAAAGTCGATGGGTCCATATAGACGACAGTTAGAAAGACAGTTCCAAAAGACTGTGTAACCTCGCCCATGCAGGCGGCGTCCTACACGGCACGGATAGGCAAGGAACGTCGTCGCATCACTTCAACCCCCAGAGTTTCGACTGTCCCCGCTCTATTCTTTGGGTTCTCTTTTCCAAAACGCGGGGTCATCCGTCTCGCAGGGGTGGTGGGTCAGCAGTAGGTGTAAAGGTGGTTAGCAGACCAGCTCGCTCGGAAACCAGTCGACCATTGCCCAACAAGCCCGAGATGCCCGAGAACGTCGCGTTTCTCTTTCTTCCAAGAATCCCAACAGCTTTTCTACCTCCCGCGTCAGGGCGAGACGAACCAGGCGCGTCAGGCAAAGGCAGCGCCGCCGCCGCCGCCGCCCCTCCAACCCCAAAAAGGTGAAAGCCTCACTCCTCCTCACAGGCCCCCCTGCTGAAAAGCCTCTTTGGTTTTCCGTTTGTCATGTAAACTGCCCATTCGATGGAAATATGCTCATCACGTAACCGGTGGTACAGATAATGCCATTTACCCTGGGTAATTGAACAGGGACAAAAAGCATGAGCAAGGAATGCGTCCTCTTGCTAGCTTGCTAGCAAACTCCTTACGTACAAAAAGGACGCTTCGTCCCTTTGCTCTCGCCTCTTATGATCGTCCCTCCCCGCGCTATCCTTTTCCCCATCTGCCCCGCCCTCCTCCCTGACCTACCCACAGCTAGTACTGCTCGGCTCTTTGATGGCTCGGCTCGAACGCGCACGTACAGTTAGTCTGTAAAGAAGGGACCATGGGTCATTCGACAACTACAGCGATGTAAATGTTGTCAAAATTGAATCTTCATTCCTGTCTCGACTCTCTTTCTTCTTCTCGACTATGGCTTGCTTCGTGTGCAGACCTATCTGCGGATGGACATTGCGGCAGAGGTATCGCTGAGCAACAAAAGAGAGAAAAAAAACACCATCAAAACAATCATGCCATGACCTCGGGCGCATTCCCCCGCCCTGGTTTATCTGACAATGAGATTCTGATATGAAACCCAGGCGGCATGGTGTGGTATCGATATCGGGACTGCGCCAACCCAATGGAAAACAAGGTCGAACATCGTTCATGAGCCGTCGTACCTCCCCTGTACGGGCCTCGCGTCGCTGGACACGTTTCAATACACCGGAGCTCGATCGCCGCGTCCGCCTTGAACACCGGGGCTCGAGTCCCATGGCCCGGGTGATCGTACCGGCGGCACCCGTATGTTCCGGATGGCAGTGAAACCGGGGCCGAGATCCCGATCCTGGTCGCTGCTGGCCGCACTGCTCATCCCGCTGTTATTCGACATACCGCCACTGCTACTCGTTCTCGAATGGGAGAACCCTCGTGGACTAATGCTTCCAATACTCTCGCTGCCTCGTCGCGGCAGTTGCGGTATCGAGTTCTGTCGGATTGGCTGCGGCATAAGGTCGGCGTTGGGGCTATTCGACTGTATACGCAAGTGCGACATGCCAAAGTCCCAGCCGCCATACTGATGAACACAGTGAGGCTCCTTTATGTCGCAATATTTGGTCAACAATTGGTAGACTTGGGTTTGCACCTCGGCTGCTGAGGGTCTGTCCATGGGATTCGCCGATAGCATACGGGCAACAATGTGCATCAGAGGCACGATACCTCGGAATACGAGACCTCCGTCCGATTCAGAGACCTTCTTTGACGCCTCCTTTGCCAGTGTCGACATCCAGGACTCGACCTGCCCGAGGTTCTTGTGAAACGACGAATCCAGCACGGCACCCCCACGGCCGGGAGTCTTGTGTTTGGCAGCACGGTGCGCGGCAAAACTCTTCGTCGTCTTTTTGACGAGGAAGCTCATCAAGTCCAAGATGACACAGCCAAGAGAGAAAATGTCAGCCGCTTGCGGATTCAGATGCGGGTTAGGCGTGTTCAACATTGCGTTAGGACTGCCCGGATTGTCACTCCTAGGAATGGAGAAGTTGGTGTGCGTCTCTGGGGACGTCGATATCGCCATCGTTGCCATACGACCCAAAGGACTCGTCGGACCCCCTGTCGGACGAAACCACTGCTCAGGGGCCGCATAGTCGTATGACTCCCGATCGAACGAATTCTTGTCCGCGTAACCGGCCAAAACCTCGGTGTTTAGTCTCGTGAAATCCGAGTAGAAAATGTGGAGCTGGCTGGTGAAGAGTATAGAGGAAGGCTTAATGTTCCCATGGCAAAGTCTTCTGCTGTGAAGGTAGGCTAGGGTGTCAGCAAGACAGAGGATCCAGTTCATAACCGTCCGTCTTCGTTCCTTCTTGGGAATATTCTTGAAGTTGGAGGGCGTGTTGCCAAAGAAAGACTTCAAGTTAGAGTCGGTAGCAGGGGTGAAGAGGACATATGCTGCTCCGATCTGCGTGTATGACGCGTAGTACGAGACCAAGTGGTCATTCTGTATCCCCCTGATGCTGTTGATGATCTCAACGAACTCGCCTTTGGAGAGCTGGCCAAAGCCGTTACCGAGCGGGATGCGGCGTCGGTAAAAGACTGTACCAGGACAGTTGGGGAGGACGACCTTGTCAACCGAAGTATTCCCCGCCTGTCGACGCTCGACGACCTCGAGGGGAATGATTTCGTTTTCATTGAAAACGACGTGGTCGCCTCGTTGAAAAGGCTTCAGCAAGTAGGTGAACTGGCGAGTAAAAAACTTGCGCTCAAGCTTGTCATCCTTTTGGGCCGTCAACCTGAGCCGCTCGACATGTTCGGAGGAAATGGGTAGGTCGTGATCGTCCCATGAGTCGTCAACGATGCCGAATATCTGGTCTGGGATCTTGAGGTCGACGAGGATCAAGAAGATGCGCTTGGCCTTGTTGTTGATCCAGTCCCAGTACGTCTCATCCGTCAAGCCGTCACCAAAAGCTAGCGGTTGGCCTAAGCGCTCGATCTCCTCTGGTAGAAGGTACTGGCAGACGAATTGTCTCGTGACAGTAGCGTCAATTTTGGAAGCATCCCACCACTGACCCATGGTGCACGTTATCCAAATCCTGATATGGTCTCGTGATGGCCGGTCAGCCTTGCGGAGACGTCGGGTCAGCCGCGTGTCGCTGGCTCACGGGCTCAATGTTCCACTTGGTGTAGGCGTGGGTTGCTTCGCGCAGTTGCTGGCCCCTGAAATGCGGTGACGTGCCTGCCGTCTAGGACGCTGACGACACTGGCTGCATTACCGCGTGCCTCAAAGCCCGGGTTCTTGCGAAGAGAGGCAGCCGAAAAGTCGGGATGTGGGAGCTGAAAGCTAAGACCTGAGAACTGCGAAAAGTCCAGCAGGAGATTATTGGGAGAGTGAGAGGTTTATGTTTGAGACGAAGCAAATCAAATTGGTACTGGACGGGAACGGAATTATTTTCATGGGGTCAGAGGAAGTGTCGGGTTGGTGGTCAGTTCCATGTCGAGCCCGTCCGTCCACGTCTGCTTACATGTTCGGGCACCTTTAGTTAAAGAGAGAAGGCAGCTTACCCTTACCTTTACCGTCGCGGCACACCCTCGTACCCCGTCTCGCAAAGACGTAAGCAGAGGTACTTTGTCTCTGTCCCTCGTGGACCCCAACACTCGTCTACAATTGCCCAGTATCAGCAAGTCCACACACCCAGGATGGGGCGTTTTTGGCTTTTGCCCTTGGGGACGCAGCGGGCGGCATAGCGGGGGCAAGGTTGGCAACACCCTAGTAACAGAAGGCGAAGAAGGCCCCGGCGTACGGCGTGCGGGCGCAAGCGCGGTTGCATGAGCCTTCAGTCTCATTCTCGCGTGCCCTCCCCCCGTCTGCGTCTTCTAGTTGGAGAAGGGGGGGGGGGAGATCGAGGTCTGCGGGACAGTTGTACATGTACCCGAACCCTGTCCCCTACTCGCAAGCCTGCCGCTGCCGTGGTGGTGAAAGATCGATCCCCTGAGTCTCCAAAGTTGTCGTTACTTTGTCGGCACTCTTAGGATGGGGAACTCTGAGCTTATGGCTCGCATGACGTGATATGCTCATTGGCCGGGCGCGGCAAGATAGGAAACCTTCGAGTCCGAGAGTGATGGTTGTCCCAAAGCTATCTTTCCCGTGTTGGCTAACCTGGAGTCCGTCGTCTATTCGGCAAAAAGCGCCAAATATCGCTTTGGCAGCCCGACAGGCACATTTCGCTCGCGGCATCCCGCGAGCACCCGGGGTGCATGGCGTTGTACACTGACATAGCCTCTTGGACGATGTCCCCATGCTGTGCGAGCTTACAATGAAGGCATCCAAGGCGTGCGTTGGCGTCGACTGAAATGTATGTAGAATGCACGCGACATCATTGATGCTCGTCGTCGCATCAGGTCATCGCCCAACCAACGTGCTCCCTAATTCTCGCACTTCGCATCTCGCACCTCGCACCTCGCACCTCGCAACTCGTACTTGGTACCCGAGACCCTGAGGCGACCCCTCTATCAGGGGTTTAGCTAGCCAACGTCATGGCTCGCAGCGCGCAGCGAGAGCGATGGTGGGGTATCCCCTAAGGATGAACTGTGGTTGGTAGGTAGGGGTTGCTGAGAGAAACCCCCACTCGAAGGCATGTCTTTTTTGAATGTGAGCTTCAGGCCGTTTTCTTGTCTCGTATGCGTCCGCCTCAAAGATGGAGAAGTCTCTGGTTCATTGCGCGACAAGAAGTAAGAGTGGCAGCGGGTCGAGAAGGGCGCACGGCGTGACCTGGCCTGTCTTGGAGGGGAAACATGCTCGTAGGCTCCGTGAACAGGCTTCGGCGAGCCAACAGACAAATGGGAGCATCGCGCTGCGCAGACGAGCGGGCGTTTTCGAAGTCTGGCCGCCGGGAGAGCGGAGGTTCAACCGGTGGACACCGGCAGGCTGGCTCATTACCAGGCAAGCCGCAAGCCGCAAGCCAAGATTTTCCAATTGGTTCTTACAGTCCACACACTCTTTTGCGAGAGGGCCGGTTCATTCAGGCTCCCCAGGCGCTTGGATACTCGCTGTCTTGGCCAAACCCTGGTCACAGCAGATTCTGGGGAGCACACGAGGTGGTAAACGAGCCGTCGTGCAGTCTTGTGGTTGAGTGAGTGCCCGTATCCTTTGCATCAGAGAGGTACTGCGGGCGACGAGGTTGGCCAAGTGCAGATTTTCCATTTGGAGCATGGCCTCACCTCATCACGATTTACCGAGCGGCACCATGTTCGTTTCATAACCGGCGAGTGTCTCTAGGCTGTGCTGATTGGGCGCTTGCGCGCGTAGGATGACATGACTTGTGTCCGAGTTGCGGTCGGGAGTGAAGGATTGTGATGCAGAAATGAAGTGCCAGGATGACAGTCGGGGTGTCAGGCTTCGACGTCCGCCGGCCGGTGTCAGTAGAGATGTCGGCTTGCTCGACGGGTGGGGGAAAGGAAGCGGGGATGTCTGGAGGCTGCTGCTGCTGCAGCTGCTGCAGCAGTGGAAGCTGGAATGCAGTGGTGGGGTCGGACTTGCTCCTCGTGCGTTCCCGAATCCCAAGTGAGTTCGAGAGGAAGGAATCTAAGTACAGGTACCTTACCTCGCTTATTACCTACAGCCGTTCACACTTTTGAATTTGTGGATTTATGGATACCGTATCCTACAAACAACAAGAGCTCTGCTATCGCGGCTGCCCTTGACACTAGGTGTACCGAGTTGGCTATCCTCCATTCGTAATCGCGATCGCCAGATCTGTCCCAGGCTCTCGGGCTGAGCTCTTGTCCGTCTTCAAGTTCCTTATCTCAACTTCTTCTTCCAGGCTCGATGCAGATCCAAAGTGAGCAGGGGCATACGGGAACCTGGAAGAACCAGATCAAGCCATGAACTTCCAGCTCTCACTGGATCTGCTGTCTCTCTGTGTAGAATTGTGCTTTCCCACAGGCCCAGCCGACGCTCACCCTGGTGGCGATCCCCCGGATTCGTTGACATCTGCCGCCAGTAATACAGTATACACCTGCTGGATAGGCTGTCGCTTCTCACTGACGGTGGTGAATCGATCACACAAACTCCTCCCCGTGATCACAATTCATTGCGTAGGTAGCAAACCGCTGCTTGGAGAAATACGAAGCGTGGTCTATCCGTGCGGATACCTGAATTGCGTCCACTCAGGATCAGGGCGAAACTCTGTCGCGCCCGCAAAGGCAGGCCTGCAAACGTCTCCCTGCACTATCCTCATCTGACATCTGACAAACAATGTAAAGGACCTGCAACGAACATATGTAGCACCGAGAGTCTAATGTACGTGCCCACCTCATGCTTGCAAGGTGCTAAACTTTTTTGCACTAGTTCCCTCTGTAGTCGGATCTGGAGTCTGTTGCTGAAAGGTAGGGCCTAGGCTGGCCTTGGAGAGGGACCGGGTCCCAAAACTGACACAGCGTGGCCATTGCCCAAGCTTATCACCGCACCTTGCAAATCGTACACTTTTGCGGGAATCTTGAATCAGATAACACGAGGCTAGATCTGCTTCCCACTCGACAAAAATGGTGCCATTGTGTACAGACAACTTGGGGAGTGGAAAGCAGTTCGAGGCATGCTGTGCTACCTACAGCCAAGCAAAGTCTTGGTCCCCCTTGGCGGTGTCCAACGAAAAAGCCACCGAAATAAGTCGCCTCTCTCGATCATCGGCTATTGGCCCGCTGCAGATGTTGAAAAACGAAAGAAACGGGCGCTTTTGCGGGTGAGTAGTGTCACCGGCAAAGCATTTCGGCCAAGCATTTCGGCCATGCCACAAGTTCGCGCCACATGCCTTATCTACAGCCGTTGAGCTGATAGGAATTTACATTATGACAAGAGGATACTCTAATCAAAGACTAAAAAGATTTGTCGAAATCTGTGAAACGCAACGCTGTTTTCAAGGTCCCACGATCGAGGACACAATGTGCAACTCCTCGTGTACTCGAGCTCACCGTCTATTGGCTGCGGCGGATATCCAGCAATAGCAACTCTTCGGTCACCCAAAACGGCCAAGCGCGCAAGAGTCCGGAGAGCCGTGTTGATCTGAAGTTGGAACAATATCGGATCGAATGTTTGCAAAGGCAACATTAGGCGTCGCGACGAATGCTTTCTTAGCTCACTCGATGCGAAAACCCGAGCCTCTGAAGCGGCGTCAATAAGATTGAGCTGATTACTCAAAAGGTTGGCGATAGCTTTGCGCTACCTGACTGAGTGATGGGCCTTCCACCTGGCTCGTGTTGCGGATATGCTGCTGAGCCAAGAGCACGGCAGCAAACCATCCTTTGCAACTCTGTGCTTAGGTAATTCAGAATCTTGAGCTGCGGGCCCTGGTTATTGATCCAGTCAAAGTCGCTTCGCAGTCAACTCAGTAGACGCGGGTCCTCCCTAAGACTCCAACCAGCCGTCCGACATCAGTGTCCAGATGGAGCTTGTTACAATTTACCATTTACAGTTTTTGACATCGCGAGACAAGACTCGAATAGACTTGGTTGCCCAGACTTCAGAGGTGACGACGTCTGAGCGGCTCCTAATTCTGCTTCGAAATGATCAGTGCTCCGCGGTGGAGACCGTTGAACAGCTGCCCAGTTTCGGATTCACGGAGTGTTGAAGCTGACTGGTTCGGGCGATAGATGCGGCCTTCCCGCCTCGATGACGAGATAGACTAGTACTTCTTCTGCCGAGAGCTTTATATGTAAAATAAAGGTACCCTCGAAACAGTTGGAGTGCATGGGGCCCGGGTGATGAAGTGCCCCCGCAAAGCCCCAAGCTTCCGGACCAGGGAGACTTGAGGCTACGACATCTCAACTCTAAACACGTAACGTGGCTGGCATCCCGCTGTTGGAACTGGGAGCATCACCTACGCCTTCTCTTCCAACCGACGGTGCCGAGACGCACTCCGCAGCATGGCCTCTTGAAAGGCCTCCAATCTTTTATATTCCCTTCGAAACCGTGCGACAGATTCAAAGGAAAAAACCGACAGACTCTAATTAATCACTTACCTTTTGGCGTGATCCACCGCCAAAATGCCCGACTCGATCGATGCTCCGCTGATGGCCGGCCGACAGGACCGGGACGACGAGCTCGACTACCGGGACGCGGACGAGGAGGCCGACGTGCTACCGGCTTCCATGAAGCATGCACGCCAATCGGGCCCGAGCATCTTTGTATGGCTTCTCACTTTTGCTGCCGGCATCAGCGGATTGTTGTTTGGATGTGAGTTGCGGCCAAATTCAGCCGCCGCGGCAGAAGACAATAAATGCTGACCAAAGGTTTCTCGCAGATGATACGGGCGTAATATCAGCAACACTCGTCAAGATCGACACCTCACTATCGAACCGAGTCCTCACTACATTCGACAAGTCAATTATAACCTCCAGCACCGCGCTCTTCGCGCTCCTCGTCTCCCCCTTTTCCTCCATCGTCGCCGATGCGCTGGGCCGCAAGCGCGTCATCTTCGTCGCCGACATCCTCTTCATCCTCGGCGCTCTGACGCAGGCGTGGGCCGGTACGGTCACGTCGATGGTGATAGGGCGGTCAATCGTCGGCCTAGCCGTCGGAGCCGCCAGCTTCGTCGTCCCCCTGTACATTGCCGAGCTGGCGCCCGCTAGCCACCGCGGCCGGCTTGTGACGATGAACGTCCTGTTCATCACACTGGGCCAGGTGGTCGCGTACATCATCGGCTGGGCTTTCGCCGAGTACGGCGACCAGTCGACGGGGTGGCGCTGGATGGTTGGTCTAGGGGCGCTCCCCGCGGCTCTGCAGTGCTCGATCCTCGTGCTCATGCCCGAGTCCCCACGCTGGTTGGTCATGGTGGGCCAGTCGCTCAAGGCCAAGAAGGTCGTCGAGAGAGTGCTGGGAAACACCGTCGGCGGCATGAGGAATGCCGAGGCGGTCATCAAGGAGATTGAAATCGAAATCAGGGAGGAGAGGGAAGTCATGAGGCGGGAGGGGTCGCCGCGCATGGAGTGGTGGGGAGGCTGGCAAGAGCTCTTCTCCGTCGGGAGAAACAAGCGCGCGTTGGTCATTACTTGCTTGCTTCAGGGCTTGCAACAGCTGTGTGGCTTCAACTCGCTCATGTACTTCTCGGCGACCATCTTCAAGATGGTGGGGTTCGGCACGCCCACACTCACTGCCATGAGCGTAGCGGTCACCAACTTCATCTTCACGGTGGCGGCGTTGTGCCTCATCGACCGCATCGGAAGACGCAAGATCCTGCTCTATTCCCTGCCGTTCATGATTGCGGGCCTGATGCTCTCCGCATATGGCTTCTCCTTCGTTGACCTACGCCCGGAAACAGCGGCGGCTTCCGAGGGCGGCACGGGAGAGGGAGCGGCCACAGACAGGGGAGCGGCGGTCTTGATTCTTGTCAGCATCATGGGATATGTTGCAGCGTACGCGCTGGGACTGGGCAATGTGCCATGGATGCAGAGCGAGCTGTTCCCGTTGGCAGTGCGGTCAATCGGCAGCGGAGTGTCTACCGCGACGAACTGGGGCGCCAACTTTGTTGTCGGCCTGACGTTTCTCCCGCTTATGGACGCGCTGAGCCCGTCGTGGACGTTTGTACTCTACGCGCTGATATGCTTGGTAGGATACGGATTAATCTGGCGCATCTATCCTGAGACGTCAGGGTTGAGCTTGGAGGAGGCGACGAATCTATTAGAGAACGGATGGGGAGTCCGACGATAGCCTCGCATTGCCGGGACCTGCATGGTGCAAACGGGAACCCTTGTCATCTAACGAAGGGGAATCTCCTAGTTTTTATTTTTATTTTTATTTTTTACATACTTGGATCTTCAG
Source organism: Colletotrichum orchidophilum (assembly GCF_001831195.1). Taxonomy (NCBI): domain Eukaryota; kingdom Fungi; phylum Ascomycota; class Sordariomycetes; order Glomerellales; family Glomerellaceae; genus Colletotrichum; species Colletotrichum orchidophilum. The sequence continues at coordinate 31,262 of NW_019172994.1, read as the reverse complement.
CGAATCATACGGCCAATTTCACTTCAAAATGAGTTCCCTGTAGTGTGTTCGTGCGGCTAGAGGAAAAATCTGATGTACGGATACAGCGTACCATGTATCAAAAGAAAACTACCTTACTACGTACAATGTATGTAGAAACTAGAGAAGTGGGGGGGGCCATAACGCGTTCTAGACTTTTCTGGAATGCCATCGTGTGTGAGTGGAGAACCCAGCCAATTCGGGTTATTTTGTCTCTTTATAGGTTTCTCCTGTACTCCGACGGCTCCGCGGGGACGACTGAGGGCGGAAGGCGGCAAGAAGCGGCATTGGGCTTCGTTGGGCTTCGGCGAGAGGGGCTACAATAGTCGCCGAGGCCGCGGCCCTCGGGGGAAAAGGTGTGGATGGAGAAATGAGATATTGGGGCGTCTACGCGGCCTGGGATCCACGTTCATCCTCCTCAAGGGATTAAGACCAATTTAACAGTAAATCCGTGGCCCCTTTTCTTTTGTGATTGATGGGGGTTTCTCTTTTTTTCCTGGCAAGTTTTGCTTGTTTGTTTGCTCTTCTGTTCCCGACCATCCTGAAGCATCCCTCAATGACCGAAATAGGGGCGTTTCCAAACCATCCCGCGTGCGATGCTGATGGTGGTCTAAGGTAGGTAGTCGTCCGGCGCCCTAGACACGTACGGACTCGGACAGACGCCGAGGACATTTAGCTGCACACGGCCGGGGATGCCGTGGCGTTCCACAGTTTTTTAAGCCAGTGCGGCAGGAAGTGGCAGACGGACGCAAGGTGACGTTTAAGGCTGATAACTGAAGCGGTGCGTTGGTGGCCCCGAAAAGCGCGGGGCCGAGGGGAAAGAGTCTCTGAGACTCGAGGGGCACCTTGGCGACTGGAATGGAACAAATTGAGACAAGGTGGAGTCAATTGCCAGAGTATCAAGCTATTTTCCCTCCGTCGTCAGTCTTCCCTCTCACTGGGATCCCTACATCGCGAGTCGCGACTTCGGGCTGGGCTTATCTCCTCACGAAAAGTCTGAGGTTCAGCCCCAGTGACATCATACCGGGCTTTAACCTTCTCCCACATTTGTAAGGTATCATGTTTTCGTCGGATCCGACCGGTTAGCAAAAACTCTAGTTAATTGGCTCCCCGGGTCGTTACTGCTAAAGGTCGGTAGAGGAAGATCATTGTAAACTCTGATTCGCTGCGTACCTACCTAGTGTATGGCGCACTGCTTTGCTCGAGCCTTTTAGAGGACAGTGATGTGCCGAAACTTTGCGAAAAGTTCGATTGACGGTTCCTTCCAGAATGGATTTCAGGGATTGGATGATAAAAGTCTAAATCCACAGTCTCCTCTAATGTTGAGAAAGTGACTAAGAACGAACTGCATTTGTAAGAAATTTCGTGCAGCATCTCGAATTTGTAACAACACTGCCTCACTAGGCCAAGTCGATCCTGGGCGACCGGGTCAGACCTTCAGGCACATCAGGGAAGGGGAAAAAAAAAAAGCTGTGACAAACCAAAGGCGAACCCCACCTGCCCATCGATCCCTCGGCTGGGTTCCACCGTTCCATCAGCAATTCCCAGGTTGTAGTGCCGGCTACCGCCTCCGGCCCCGTCCGGGCCCACTTGCCTTTCCTCCTTTTTGTACGAGGTAGTGCCTGGGCCACACCCTTTTCACTCGGCTCGTGTCGTCGCTCATTTTTTTCCTTGCTGGTGATGCCGAACTTTTTGCCGCCGAGATGTTATGGGGGAGTAAAAGTTGAGGTAACTGCTGACTTCTTGCCGAACTTTGTATGGGCAAAGGGAAAAATTCTAACCCAAACAGGTATCCGTAAAGAAGAAGAAGAAGGGAAAAGAAAACCAAAACCGAGCAGGCATGCCCGCCACGGATTCTCCATGGATCTCTTTTGGGCCCCCCCAAGTGGGACTCTGCCGACCCATTTGCTACCTCACCTTACCTTAGCACTCAGTCCTCACATTCTTTCCCCCTTGGCTTGGTCACCCGGGAGATGTATCGGCTCCCATCAGCTGAAAGCAGAGTCATTCATACCCTACTTGGCAAATTTGATTTTTTTTCTGCTTCGCCCTCGTCTGCTATGATCTACTTGTACCGTCTCCATGCATAGTACCTCGCCTCGGACTTAACGCACCCATTGTCCATCGTCCGCTTATTACACACCCGCTCTCTCAACCCATTTCCTCACTAATACATTGCTTCCATCTGGACTGATCTTTCGTCTTCCAACCCTTCCCCTCATATATCTCTGGATCATACAACACCCAGATAATTCATTATTCATAAGACGAAAGGGCCACCCACTCGCCTGATCGTGTGTCTATCATCTCCAGTTTATACCCCTTCCTACATCGACGCGCTCTCTCCCCCCCATTGCCCCCGTTCTAGAACTCGGGAGGCGGCCTACATCATCTTGCCGGCCCTTTATTCCACATTACACTAGGTTGACGTAGCGAGTCAGCGGCGCCGGCTTCATCATAGCTCCAAGCTACTTGTCAGCACAACGCAGCATTGCATGAGCTCTTTGCTCCAGTACTCGGCGCCCAAGACATCCTCTGTCCATTGACGTTATATACGTACAGCCTGATCTGTAGTAAAACACCCTGATCCGTTCTTCACCTCATTGAAGTATCTTCAGCAGCATCAACATCTCACAAAACACCCAAACATCCACACATCGACATCGTTCAACAATGGCAATGGACGAAGTCGACCGTGAAATCGCGGAAGCCGAGCGCGCCGCGTCCCCAAACCGCTACCACGGCCGCGAAAGCCACGAGATCGAAAGGGTCCTCTCCGCTTCCTCCTCCTCAACCTCCTCTACGGCCTCGCACACTGGTGATCGCGCCGCAGCATATCGCACCGGCAGCGGCATCAGCCGCGTCTCGACCCAGAATGACCTCGAGCGTCACCCGACGGCGCTGAGCCGCATCGCGACCGCTCGCAGCCAGCACTCCAACACCGTCGGCCGCAGCATCAAGAGCAGGGAGTCGAGGAGGCCTCTGCCGGCCATGGGCGCCGGCAAGCCCTACCCCCCGCCTCTGCCAGAGCAGGAGGACTACGTTGTGGAATTTGATGGACCGGAGGATCCTCTACACGCGCAAAATTGGCCGATCAAGAAGAAGTAAGTCGCAAATATCATTGTCATGCAATTGTCAAGTTTTGTCAAAGACGTGACCTGGGGCGATGGTAACTGACATGTCTTGGCCCGCAGGTTGCTTACAGCCGCAATGCTTGGCTACACCACGATGACGTCGGCCTTCACCTCGAGTATCTTTTCAGCAGCGACCCAAATCATCGCAACAGAATACAACGTCTCCGCCACTGTCGGCACCCTTGGCGTCTCATTCTACGTCCTGGGTTTCGCGTTTGGCCCGACCCTGTGGGCACCCCTTTCCGAGTTGAGGGGCCGCAGACTACCCCTGGTCCTGTCCATGTTCGGCTTCTCCATCTTCACAATCAGCTGCGCCGTCGCCAAGGACCTACAGACGATCCTGATATGCCGTTTCTTCGCTGGCTTCTTCGGCGCGTGTCCCCTAGCCGTCGTCGCCGCCGTCTTCTCCGATATGTTTGACAACCGCACGCGTGGTACCGCCATTACCGTCTTCTCCATGGCTGTCTTCACCGGCCCTCTCCTAGCCCCCTTCATCGGCGGCTTCATCGTCGAGTCGTACCTCGGATGGCGCTGGACCGAGTACATCCCCTCATTCATGGGCTTCCTCGCCTTCTTCCTCGACCTGATCTTCCTGGAGGAGACGTACCCGCCCGTCATCCTCGTCAGCAAGGCCTCGGAGCTGCGCCGCCGCACACGCAACTGGGGCATCCACGCCAAGCAGGAGGAAATCGAAGTCGACTTGAAGGAGCTGGTCAACAAGAACTTCTCTCGTCCCATGCGCCTCCTCTTCGGCGAGCCCATCGTCACGGCCCTGTCGGTCTACATGGCCTTCATCTACGGACTGCTGTACCTCTTCCTGACGGCCTATCCTTTAGTTTTCCGCGGCGTTCACGGTTTCGGCGCCGGCCAATCGGGTCTCACCTTCTTCGGCATGATCACCGGCCAGCTCATCGCCGGCATCACCGTGCTCCTCCAGCAGCCGTGGTACCTGCGCAAGCTCAAGGCCAACAACGGCATCCCAATCCCCGAGTGGCGTCTGCCCAGCGTCATCGCGGGCGGCGTCTTCTTCGCCATCGGCATCTTCTGGTTCGGATGGTCTGGGTACCGCCGCGACATCCACTGGATCGTTCCCACACTCAGCGGCCTCTTCACCGGCTTCGGCCTCATGTCCATCTTCCTCCAGGCGCTCAACTACCTCGTCGACGCTTACCTCATGTTCGCCGCCTCCGCCATTGCGGGAAATACCTTCCTCCGCTCCCTCTGCGGCGCTGGCTTCCCCCTCTTCGCCACCTACATGTTCAACGGCATGGGCATCCAATGGGCATCGACCCTCCTCGGCTGCGTCGCCATCGCTCTCATACCCATCCCCGTCATCTTTTACATTTGGGGCCACAAGATCCGCGCCAGATCCGCCTATGCCCCGACCTTTGCCGCTCCCGCCGACGAGCCCGAGGACGAGTTGCCCGAGCCGCTTGCCAACGGGCATACCAGCCACCACCAGGACAGCGAAAAGCCGCCGTCCATTGCCGCGATGGAAGCAAGCAGAGCTAGGACGAGCGGCGACAAGGCTGAGAATGCCGTGTGAAGAACCGAACATCAATCATCACCGTCAAAAACAGAACCCTTCCCCCCAACATCTTGCGATTCTCTCTCGTATGTCCAGACACGAATCTGTCTCTTTATGTGGTCTCTGGAGTTTGATGATACCATTGGAAAAAAGTTGAGCTGGTTTTTTTGGGCATTTCATCTCTTGTTTAAAGATGCTTATGACAGCGTCGTTCATCTGATACCACCTCTCTTGTGCCTACCAAAAACCTTAGCGTAGCTTTTACGATTAATTACAAACCCACTTAATACTCAAAGCAATGATTAAGCTTATCTAAACAAAAACATGTTCAAATTTTTTTTCCCCGATAATATGCTCGTGCTCTTCAACCGTGGACATGTTTGCAAGAGCTAAAACCGGATTCCTCTTCATCCTGGTAGCTATCGGCCGGCACGTTAATCTAGCCGCCTTATGCCAAGTCCCCGCAAATCGGCATTGCACTCTACCTTGGTGTCGGCCCCTGCATCCGCGTCTTCGGCTGCCATTCGCAGGGCGCGGTGACATGACCCGATGCGGCAGGTCAAACGATGCGGATCCTGTCTCTGTCTATTTCTGTCCTTTCCAATTACCTACCTATTCTTCTGATTTAGATCTCGATGTGCTGAGTATCAGGAAAACCTATAACTATCCGCAGCTTTATTGCCAGGCTCGGATTTGCAGACTGTCGACATTCTTCAACGTAGGGAGTCCAGAGCCGACGACATGGACATTCTCTTGTCAACGGGCTGGGGATTATCACTTGTCTTTGCTTCTTTACGCTACGAGACTTGCTTACGCCGACGGGATGAAATGAGAGTGAGGGGAAATGGTGGCTGTGTTGATAAGGAGGTGGGAAGCTGTTAGTACCTAGTAACGAATCCTTTGACAATCTCGCCCGTCTCATGACACGAGGTGGGTTAAACGTTATATAGTTTGCCCATGTAGAGAATATTCCAAGTGCTATCGTTTGACCCCTTGAACCGACCCTTTGTTTACGGATGAGTTTGTGAAGCTTCCTCGTCCCAAGGCCAACTACGGAGTATTCAAATATAGGTAAGCGAATCGCACGTATGAAAACTGGTTAAGTAAGCAGCGCCATATCACCACCACTCCTCACTCGCACTACGTCTAACAGACAGAAGGGGGGAAGCCACCAACAACGTCAAATACGACTGACTCACTTATCGCAACGAGAATCAAGTAGTAGAATATTTCAAAGAAATGTCGACAGAAGAAGCCCCCAAAACGTCAAAGACGTACGATGCGAGCTGCCACTGCGGCAACATAAAGTTCTCTCTCACGCTCTCGCCGCCGCTGGAGGAAGGATATAAGGTCCTCAACTGCAACTGCTCCATCTGCCGGCGCAGCGGGTACCTGCTCATCTGTAAGTTTTGATCCAAGACGAGAGCCCGACGAGGTCTCATTACCAAAGCCCTTCCTTACCCCTCCCCCCCTTCCCCTGTCTCCCCGATTACGGCATATCCTTGAGGGGGCTATCAAGTACGCGACGTACATGTAACTGAACCTCTCATCTTTCAAAAGACCCCAAAAAACAAGACGTCACATGGCACGACGGCTCTCGCGAGCGGTGCACCAACTACCGCTTCAATACCAAGACCAAGGACCAGATGTTCTGCGGCGCCTGCGGATCGAGTTTGGGAATCGACTTTTTGAAGGAGGATTACTACGGGATAAGCGTACTGTCTCTCCCCTCCCCTCTTTGCGCTGCTTGTTCCTGTGAAGAATAGCTAATGAGAATGAGTAGGCACGTGCCCTCGACGGAATCGATCTCGATGCTCTTACATATAAGAAATTGGACGGCCTGAACAAAGTCTCACCGGCTCAGGACCTGTCCGGGTCGGGAGATAAGGAGGCGAGCACTTGAGGACCTCAAGATCTACAAACATCAAGTCTATCCTTTGAAATTATGGTATATATTTTTTTCACTCATCCACGTCCTGAGAATTGTCATGTTGTGTGTCCCGCCTTTTTGGCAATATATAGAAACCACATTCGGTGCCGGCACCGCATGATCTCCCAAGGATATTTGAGCAGCAAAACATCAAAGACACTCTATATCAGACTTCCATTCTTCTCGCTTATCCCCCGCTCCTGCCTGCCGATAAACGTCTGCATGGAGGTGTCCACACGCGCAACCTTTCTCGCAATCTGCTGGACGGCGACGGGGAGCACGCTGTACCAGTGAATCCACCTCGCGTACAGCGGCATCGCGACGTGCGCGCTCTTACCCGCGTCAATGGCCGCAATGACCTCCTTGCAGACGTCGACGGGCTCGACCACGGGTGCGACAAAGGCGTTCGGCGTCTGCACGCCGTAGAAGAGCGGCGTCGACAGCTGGCCCGGCTCGACAAGGATGGTGCGGATCTCCGGGTGCGAAGCGGCGAGTTCGGCGGTCAGGGACTTGTGCAGGGCCGTGACGCCGGCCTTGGCGGCGGCATAGTCCGTCAGGGAGGCGGCGCCGAGGTGGCCGAGGACCGAGGACATGGTCACGATGGTGCCGCCGTTGCCGCCACGGATCATGGGCGGGAGGAAGGTCTTGAGGGTGTAGAAGTGCGCCGTGAGGTTCGTGGTGATGGACTTTTCAATCTCTTCAAACTCGAGGTTGAGGAGGGATTTGCCCTTGACAATGGCGGCGTTGTTGATCAGGACAGTTGGCGTGCCGAGCTGTAGCAAGGGGGGGATATCATGGTCAGTCATTGGCTTTGCGATGGCGCATTACGGTCTCGCAAGGTTTTAGGTGGACTTACATCTCTCTCGATTTGCGCTGCGACCCTCGCAACCTGCGCCTTGTCCGTGACATCGCACTTGTAGAACGTGACGCCCCGCGCCTCGCCGTTCTCCATATCATTGATATCCAATACAGCCACAGTCGCGCCGCGCATGCCGTACACCTCGGCAATGAGAAGACCCAGACCGCTGGCACCGCCCGTGATGACGATCACCTCTTCAGTGAGGTCGACCTCACGCGGCAAACCATAGGCGATGCGCAGATTGATCGCTTGCGCAATCCAGCAGACGGTGATGAAACATGCCCAGGCGATGGATACGAGCATGGGCGGGGCATCCCAGCGGAGGGCCTGGGCGCGGAAGCAGAGGGGAATGATCCACGAGACGAACGGGTGGAAGAAGGTGATCTTGAAGACCTTGACGAGGAGGTCGAGGGAGAGCGGTGCGAACCACGAGTCGCTTTGGGGTGGGCGCGGATACTCCATCGAAGGCGTCTGGAGGAGGGTGGTGGTGGTGGTGGTGAGAGGGGTCGGGTCGGGCTATGTACGAGCTTTATGTCGTTCCGAGAGTCGAGTGTGTATTAGGAGAGAACTTAGACGTGTCGCGCTCTTTGTGAGTTCGATAATTAGGATGGGAGAATAAGAAGAGGAGATCCGAAAAAAAAGATTGTACAGGTGTCGTCCAGCGTTGGAAGTGGAAAAATGCCAGGCAAAGATGAGACGAAGAAAGGCACAGCCAAACCTGAAATGGGCCAACAAGGGAGCTTGACGCTCTGGCGGGAACTCGTCACATGTGGATGGGCCTGGATCGTTGAAACGGTGGCCAAGCGCCTAGGTGTGCTCACCTGGTGGCAGCTTCCCCTGGAAACCCCTGGTGGGACGGCCACTAAAACGCCCCGGAGCCCCTGGCAGCCGCCCATCTTCCACGGCGAGAGGAGCCGAGACCCCACTCGGTGCCGCCTGTCGACCTAAGCTTATCCGAGCCCGCTGACATTTCGGCCGCTGAGAGGATGCGCCGGCTGGCTAAGGAGTGTTCGACGCTCCATTGCATTTGTCTGATCGGATGAACGAGAAAAAAGAAGCCTGCCTCATGATTTTATTTCATGATCATCGCTACATTCTTTTGACCAAACAAGTTGGTCTGTGGTATAACCCTACCTATCTAAGTTGCACTTTTCACGACTATTCCCCCTTTTCCTTTTTACATGGACATAACAAGCCGCCCCAACGCCGAACAATGCAAGGAAGAACGCCACCAACGGCAATGGCAATATCACAGCTTCTCCTCTACTTCTCCCGCGCCAAGATCTGCTTTTCTCTCTCGCCCTTCCGCCTCTCAAACTGCTTTTTGGTGTGTCTCCGCTCGTTCTCCTCGCGCCTCTTGATCGACGAGAGCTCAATGTTCTTAATCTCGCCCGCCTTCTTGATGACCTTGGGCAGATGACGATGCTTCTTGATACGTCTGACCTCCGGCATGTGGCTGTATCGTTCGACCAGGGCCTCGTTGTATTCGAGCGCCTGTCTCTGCTTGGCGGATCTGATGCCTGACCTGTCCGTCGCGTTGCTTCTCCAAACGCGGACGTTGCCGTCATCGGAACCACTAAGGACGTACTTGGAATCGGGAGAGAACATGGTGCTAAACACCCTCTGCATGCGCTTGGTGTGGTACATGTCGCGGGAGTGTCCTTGATCGCGGTTCCAGATGCGCACTGTTCGGTCGTAGGATCCGGACACCAATTCTTCACCCGTCGGGCTGAACTCAACGCTCATGACAGCGGCGACATGGCCCTTGAAGACGTTGAGTGCTCTGTCGAACTTGCGCATATCGAACATCTGCTTCTCGTTAGCTGTTTGTCAAGAGGTTTCCCAGTTTCTAGATGACTTACGTAGCAGTTGTGGTCTTCGCTACCAACAACAAAATTGAAAGCTTCCATAGGGTTCCAGGAGAGAGAATTGCAGGTAAATGTCATCGTCGTCTTGGTCAGAGGCATCGCAGTACGGACGTCCCAGAGAACAATGCTTCTGTCGTCGCCCGTGCTTCCAAGAATGGACTGCTCAACCTGGTTGAAGGAAACGCAGTTGATGGAGTCGGTCGCATTCGGCCAGCGCAGCACCTCGGGTGCCGCACTTTGTCGCTCAAGGTCGTAGATGGCGATTTCACTCGAGGATGAGGAGGCCGCGAAGGCATTTCGCGTCCGGTGGTGAGACAAGCTGAGGAAACCGTTGCTACCCAGCCATGAGGAAATCGGCGCGGAGTCGCTTGCCGTGTTGTAGGGATCCCAAAGTTTTATGGTCTTGTCCGCCGCGGCACTGAGAAGCTTTCCGTCCTTCGTCCAGCAAAGACTCCGCACAATGTTGGAGTGGGCGCTCTTGGTCTGCCAAATCTCGGCTCGGCTCGTCAGGTCGAAAGCTTTAATCACACCGTCGGCGCTGGCCGATGCCATATGCTTGAGGGAGTTTGGGTCTTTGGCCATCGAGTAGACCTGGTATCATTGTTAGAAATCGGTAACCCGAGGCGTTCGGCTCCTCATGTTGGACGTACTCCTTCGACGTGGCCGCTGCCCATCTGTCCCACAAAAGGTGCAGCGTGCATGCGCTCGAGCTTGACAGCGTTCAGGGCCTTGGTATACCTATTATCCTCGTCAGCTTGGATCAAAGCATGGGGTCAAGCCTACTTACTCTCGAGCGCGCTCCATAGGATGCTGGGCAGGATCGAGGTTACTGCGTTGCGATTAGCCAACATCTGCAGATTCCAGTGGTGTGTATTTACCGGGGTAGCTTCTGCGCAGTTGCGCCTGGAGGCTGGTAGGCCTCCACGCTCCGAGAAATGGCCTTGATCTTCATCTTTGGGGGCGCGGTGCTGTGTCTTGCTTGACCACCATAGAATCCTCGATGGTTCCCAAAGTCTTACAGAACTTCTCCCAAAAATTTAAGTGGGGGTGGGGACATCTCGGAGGACTCTTGCCAATCAGATAAGATCACGGATTAATATTATCCCGAATGACCCCTGCCCTCCACCGCAGGTGCTGCCCGGGCTTGCGTCGGTCACGGCAACCTGGACCTGTCTGAAGGCGGCGGCTGGAGCTCTTGACGCTGCACCAAGCTATCTACTCCCACCACGAATCCGGCGATCTTTTTGCAAACCACCACCTCCCCCACCGACGACACACGAGCGTAATTCAGCAACCCCATTTGAAATCAAGATATCCGATTCGAAGTCAAATCAAGCAGTCAGGATGGCTCAGGGCGAATCGGCGAGGGTGCAGGAGGCACAGAAGGCGACCAAGACAGATCCCAGAAAGGCTGAGCAGCTCTTCAAGGAAATCATCTCTCAGCCCCCCTCCTCCGCGACCTCCGATGCTGCGGTGAAGGAGTACGAGACGGCGTTGCTTGGTTTGGGAGAGCTGTATCGGGATGAGAAGTGCGCCCCTCCTCGGTCCAGTGATGACATCGTGGGGGCCCCATGTTTGCTAACAGCCCGCTTAGGAAGACGCAGGAGCTCGTTGACCTGATCACAAAAAGCCGGACAACCCTTTCGTCATTCGCCAAGGCGAAGACAGCAAAGCTTGGTACGCCTGCACTCGGATGCTCCTCCCAGCTCGTGACGGAACGGCAAGACTAACCGGAACCCCTTCAGTCCGCTCCCTCCTTGATCTCTTTGAGAAGATTGAGGGCAGCACCGATATTCAGATCGCCGTCACAAAGTCATGTATAGAATGGGCAACCTCGGAGCGCCGCAGCTTTCTGCGCCAGAACCTGGAGACCCGCCTGGTTGCGCTCCTCATGCAGAAGCAATCCTACTACGATGCACTCACACTCATCAACGGCCTCCTCCGCGAGCTCAAGCGCCTGGACGACAAGCTTGTCCTCGTCGAAGTCCAACTCCTCGAGTCGCGTGTCTACCACGCCCTCGGCAATATCCCTAAAGCCCGCGCGGCCCTCACCAGCGCCCGTACCAGCGCAGCCTCCGTCTACACCCCACCTCTCCTCCAAGCCCACCTCGATATGCAGAGCGGCATGCTCCACGCCGAAGACAAGGACTTCAACACGGCCTTTTCCTACTTCATCGAGGCTTTGGACGGATACCATACCCAGGACGAGTCCGTCAAGGCCACTGCCGCACTCCAGTACATGCTTCTATGCAAGATCATGTTGAACCTGGTCGACGACGTCAACAACCTGATGACGTCCAAGCAGGCACAGAAGTACGCCAGCAAGAACCTCGAAGCCATGAAGGCCATCGCCCGTGCCCACTCGAACCGATCCCTGGAGGAGTACGAGCAGGCCCTCCAGTCTTACCGCGAGCAGCTCGGCAGCGACGCCTTCATTCGCAACCACCTGCGACGTCTCTATGACGCCATGTTGGAGCAGAACTTGATCAAGGTTATCGAGCCCTTCTCCCGTGTCGAGATCAACCACATCGCGAAGATGGTCGGCCTCGACACGCAACAGGTGGAGCGCAAGCTGTCTCAGATGATCCTGGACAAGGTAATCATTGGTGTGCTGGACCAGGGCGCGGGATGCCTCATCATCTTCGACGAGACCGAGCGCGACAGCGCATATGACCACGCCCTGGCTACGGTCGAGAAATTGAGCAGCGTGGTGGATGTGCTCTACACTAACCAAGCGTCCATGCTCGAGTAAATGGCAAGGCAGGCGTCAGGGTTGGCAAACGGGGGGCAAAGCGGAATGGATTTGGGACTGTACTATTACCATAGACACAAATGCCGGCGGTGCATGAGACAGAATTCATTCTGATGAAGTGGTATCCTAACAGTTGCGGGCGTGGTGCCCCAGTGACCAATGAAAACATAAACAAAACATGCCGATGCCCTGCGACGCCCAAGAACCCAACCCCCCCCTTATAAACGTGTGAGCCTTTGTACACTCATTGAGCATGAGACTGTCATGAAAATCATAGGTCCTGTGGTAGTGCAAACAGAACCCCAACAACGCCGAGTATGCACATCAATCACCCTCATGATTTAAGCCATTTACAAAAACCTGACCGAAGGGGCCTCGGGAGCCTTGCCCTGCTTGCGGAGCTGCTCCCCGACGATCAGCGAAAACACCCTCTTGGCGAGCACCTCCTCGTCCCACACGCCCACCTCGGCCTGGAAGGCATCAACGACATCGAGGTGCCACTGCTCCAACTTCAGGCTGGCACCGTGCGAGTTGACAGACCGGCCCAGGAGCCAGCTAGACTTGCTCGTGAAATCATCCGGAAACTCAAAGTCAAAGGGACCCTCGCGGCGCAGCTGGATAATGTCATCCAGGAGCAGCCAGTGGTCGCGCGACCACATCGTCTGCGACAGACGCGGAGGTTCTTCTTCGACCGACTTTTGCATTTCATTCATCCCTGGCGCGTCGGTCATGGAGATGTCCATATCCTCATTCATCTCCTGGTCGTCGTCTACGACGGCTGTGACGGCGGCGGCTCCAATTTCCTTGTCCTCTGCCTCCATGATGGCGGCGATGCGTTGTTGTTGCTGCTGCTGCTGCTGGGCAGCTGAGGCACTACCGTTGGAGCTGGCAGACAGGCGCCGTTCGGCGCGGACCTGGGCCTGAGCGAGCGGCGAGAGGACGCTGCTGGTGAACTCAACGACCCTGCCCGGCGTGCGGGGCTTGAGCGGGGACCGCAGGCACGACTTAGTCGGCGACATATTCCTGTCGGGCAAGGGCCGGAGGACACGGCGCTCCGACTCGGGCGAGCTTTCCGCAATGGCAGAGGCACTACTCTCTTGCCACTTCTGGATATCGGCGCGCGAGAGCTGCATCCGCACCGGAGTCAGTGAGGGCACCGGCGCCGAGACCTTGCTAAAGAGGTTCTGGGTCTTTTGGCCCACGTTTGGCGTGAAATTCTTCTTCTGGGGCACAGAGGGGAAAGACACCTCGTCCGACATGTTGGGCTGGGAGTCTGGGATCTCAGACCGGTGCCTCACACTGCTCCGAGGGTTTGTGGACGCAAATAGCTCACGACGGGTGTCCATGACTGACTTCGCAGTAGCAGAAGAAGGCTTAGCAGCCGAAAAAGGATCCGAGTGATCGTTTGTGTCAGCAATGGATTTGGTCGCCGAAGGCTTAGCGGGTGAGAAGAGGTCCGAACGACCGCTGGCAGAAGGGGCGAAAGCCTTCTGGGGGACAGACGGAAACATGGAATTCGTCTCGAGGCCCGCATCAGCCCGCTCCGGGCGTTGTGCAGCATCTTTGAGATTGAGTCGCTTCTTGTCTAAGATTTCCTGAACACCCTGTGCTCCAGGCAGGAGATTAGGAGAAGAGAAGAAAGCAGCCAGATCCTTCTTGGCGGAAGACCTCTGGGCAACTTCAAAAGCCTTTTGGGGAATCTGCTTCTTGCGGCTCTGCTGTTGAGAGAGCATGGAGAAATCCTCCAACTCGCCGTCGGCGAAGTCTGACTTCTGGTTACGTGACGCCGCCGGCGTGAAGATCGTCTGCTTTGGGGACGCTTCAGCAGGTTTCTGCCAGGGACTGGGAAGAGCTGCGCGCCTCGCTGGAATAGAAGATGCTGGCTGCTTGACAAAAGACCGTTGGCGGCTCGAGTTCGAAGCTGGTCGCGATGCCTCTACTGCCCATATGTCATCATCCTCCTCCCCTTCTTCTGCTCCAGGCTGTTCTTCTTCGACTTCAGTCTCTTCGGCACCATCTGGGCCAACGAGGCTAATCTCAAAACTCTGTCGCCGATTGCGCATAGATCCAGAAGCAGCCGTATTTGTGCTAGCATGAAACGAGCGCGACTGAGTGAAAGGTTGCTCCCGTGGAGCAGGAGCTTCTTCCATCCAGCTCATCTCATCAGCCTCATCGCCTGGGACAACGTGTAGAGACCCCGACATTGAGAATGAGACTTCAGGTTGTTTGGAAGGAGAGATACGCATACTCTTACTCAGAGCCTCCATGAAGCTAGGCTGGCCAGTGTGTTCATTCTCGGGACCGAAAGGATCATCAAACGGCTGACCAGATAACTGCGGCGCTGGAGGTTCAGACTGAGGCTGTGCTACGACGCGAGTCGGGGAACCAAAGAACTGAGCTCCGGCCTGGATCAAGGTAGACAACGGCTGCGTCCAGCTCCGAGTCGATTTGGCAGCAGACTGAGGCTGACTACTGCTCGTGGTAGGTCTAAAGGGACTGCCGAGAGAGTTCTGGCGGGGAGGCGATGAGGCATCGGAGGTGACACTCTGTAGAGCTCGTCCAGCCCTCACGATAGGAGATAGCGTGGGGCGAGCTCCGTTCTCGGGTGATGCCGCACGAGGCGCCAAGAGGTTGATATCTGGAGATGGGATAGGAGACGAGACAGGGGCAACGGGCGTGATATACTCGTTGGAGGCCGCAGGAAGACCAGCCGCCAGATTTGGTACGGGAAGGTCAGAGCTCAATTCCTCGGGCAACTGAGAATACGCAGCAGTTGGCGAACTTTGAGCTGCTTCGATAGTCTTGGCGTCTGATTGAGGAACGGGGACATCGGCGGGTGAGGGCGTATCGTCTGGTGTCGGCATTCGTGCCGAGTCTGATCGAGTGTAAGAAACACTCGCAATAGATGGAGCTGCGGACTTGGGTGAACTCTTACGAGCTTCTTCCTCTGTCTCTTCCGCCTCTACTTCTGCATCTTCTCCCTCATCTTCCCCATCTGCACGAACTTCGCGCGATTCCTCATCCATCAGTATTTCTTCCTGAGCCTCATCCAACAAGGTCTCTTCCTGTGCGCTGGTGATGTTGGCCTCGTGCTCGATTTCATTCTGCACCTCAGATTCGTCGAACTCTGGCAGCTTCGGCCTTCCAGGCGTGGCGGCTTCCAGATAAGCTTCTGGGATCTCAGAGAAGTCTTCTTCATAAATCGCAGACGTTTCCCCAGTCGCCATCGAGCTCCGCCTGATGCTCTTAGCGCCGGGTGTCGCCGCAGCCAAGATTCTTGACGGTACGCTGGAGAATGAGTTATCTACGTGCGAGGTGTCTACTCTAGAATCCTCCAGCTTTGAGTTCTCCATCTCCATCTGCTTGGCTTTAGACTCCAAAAGCTGCCTCCCAAGCGGAATAGATTTGCGTCGAGGGCTGCTTCTAGCTCGGCCCGGCGACTGGTAACGTCTGCTCGGCGACGTCTCCTTGGCTGCGAGAGACGGAGGGGGGAGAGCCGGATGAGGGAGCGACGGAAGAGCGACGGGAGATTCGGTTTCTGTAGCATTTGTTTCCACAATGGAATCCATATGCACTTCTGTCTCTTGTTGCAACTGGAATTTCTCTTCAGCAGGAGGGTTTTGCGCCGGTGACAGCTGCTCGGCGGGGATGCTATCGATCTCATCCTCATCGTCTTCCACGTGTAGTGCCCCGCTTTGCCTTAAAGACTCAAGCGTTTGGTTGATGATCAAACCAGTCTCCTCGCCAACATCTTCAGAGCGAAGATCGTGCATGCTCATGTGGCCTCTCATGGAGGGAATTGAGTTTGCGAAAATCATACTGAAATCCTCGCCTTGGGCAACAGTATCCTGATCGCGAAGTTCGTCATTGCCGTCGTTATCGCCAATGAGTGATGAGATGTCGCTGGGGGCGCCCGGCGCGAAATCGTATTCGTTATACTCGGGTTCGTTCCCGGACTCGGAGTGAAGCTGATCAGATGGTGTCGGGCTCTTATCTTGCATATAAGCTGGCGTCGGGCTCAAGGGAATCGGGTTTTCTTGTGTTGATGCGCGTGGCGTTGCTTGGTCTGACATCGTTTGCATCCAAATATCTGGTTCGGACTCAGGAATCGGATTCGCGGGAAGCTCTCGTCTCGGAATGGGATCGTCCACAATCATCTCTTCCATGCTCGCAGCGAGTCCGTCGTCAGAGGGCGCCACGCCACCAAGAATGATATCCTCTTCGATCGTTTCCACGGGCTGGTCGGAGAATTCGACGCGTTTTGGGCGACCGCGACGCCGGGTTGTGCTAGGGGGTATTGAAGAAGGCGCGGGGCCTTCGGAGACTTCGCGTGGCTGACGACTGGTGGCACGTCTGGTGCGGGTGGTCGATCTCGGTGTGCCTTGAATGGTTATGTCGGTTTCCAAGCCATCTGAATCTGTAATGGTCTTGACCCTGCGGGCTTGTCTTGGTGTCTTTCGTGGAGAGGCTGTGGCCCTCCTCTTCGTCGCTGTACCGGTCTTGGGCGTGCCGGCAGATTTGGGAGGTCGACCCCTACGCGCAGGTGTCTTGATGGCCGTATTCTTCCTATCACCGGCCAAAGGAACGGTTGTTGTGTATGCGCCGCGGCTAAGAGTAGGTGTCTCTGCGTTGAACAGTCTGCGCCCAACATTCCCGACACCGACATTCTCGTAGTCGCCTTCGGCTTCAACGGTCACTAGTAGCCGTTTAGGCTGACGGTCATCGCCAACCTCGAGCTCGAACATTTGCTTTCTAGGCGAAGTGCTACTACCGCCGAGGGAGAACAACCGTTGCGATCTCTGGCTTCGGGTTACGCGACGCGACGAAGGATAGAGCGCGGAGGAGACTGTGTCATTGAGCGGGTCTGGTGACGAAAGCAGCTCGTCGCTACCGCCTCTGGGTCGTGGCGTCGCCATTTTGAGAAATGCGCAAATGCAAATGCAAAGAAAGAACCAAGAAAAAAGCCGCGCGCTATGGCTGTCGCATAGACTTTGTGCGAAAGAAGAAGAAACGACGACGAAAAACTAGGCTCAGTGGCCTTCGCGTGGAACTAGCAATAGGAATATGTCAAATTCTATGCATTGGATAAGGGTCGTCGTGAGGTGGTGTGGCCGTGTACATGCGGGTTACAATATGCACAGAGGGACGGACGGGTCCTGGCCACTTAGGTTGTCAAATCTGGTTTGTTTACTTTGTCCCACATTTGGTTTAGCGCCGCCCCTCGGTCTTCTTGCGGGGGGTCCCGTCAAGTTGCGATGACAGGGGAACAACTTTCCCCCGCTGTTCCGATCCCTCCCGTTGTTACCTTACCATATAGGTTCCACCCAGATCCCGATTCTGGCGCAACAGGGGGCCCTTTCACCGTCTTCGAGAACAGACGTAACTAATGCGCCCTTGGATGAGTAAGAAATGGAGACTCGCAACTGCTGGTGGATGTCATTCCTGTCCTTATCTCAAGGAAAGAGCGACGTTGAACTGTCATGAACAGAGTTTTATCCTGGTCTATCAGGCGAATGCGATGGGTATTCTTCGACTTCGATATTCGGTAGTACTTCCGCATCCACCAAACGATGGCCTGCCTACCTTACCTTACGCATGTATTTACCTTAAGATAAGGTAGGCAAAGTTGTAGCTGGGCTGGCTTGCATCCTCACTTGGTAGAAGACAGAACAGGTGCCGAGGCACCGGAGTCGGACAGGAATTACTACAATTTCTCCAGCGTCGAAGAAGTCTTGGCCACCTTATGCTACTATATGGCTCTGATTCTTGCGCTGTTATGTAATTTCTTCATTGGGCGCTTCACCATTAAAGACTTGATCATGAAAAGCGTCTTTTCTTCCCAAATGAAGCATATCTTTCCGGGCCCCGAAATAGCTCTGACCCACGAGCTCCCGAAGGGACCCGTCTTCCAGACCGTGCCACGGTGCTAGGCTCCTGGGGCCCATCACATGTGACCCCTTTGTCAGCCCCCTTGTCCTGTGATCGCGTGCATGAAATCTAAAGAACGGCAGGTAATGACATAACTGGGGTTAAGGTTCTTAGTGGAATCGCCCATCACTCCCTCCTCCTCGTCCGACCCCCCCTTCGGCATTCAAAACTTGCTTGACCTCGGCTCCCCAGAACCCCAAAAGGGACGGACGCTTTTGTTTGAAATGGGATATGGCCAGTCAGCAGCAACCTTCCTGCCATTTTCCCTACCGTCGCAACGATACCATCTACGCCAGTCGTCTCCCCAAAGCCCGCATTTGGATGCTGCATCATTCTTAAATCGCTAATACCATCGTCCCATCTATCGAAGCTTCCCAAGAACTTCCAACCTAACACCACACCACCATCCAACCCAATTCGCAAGCAACCATGTCGAAGCCAGTGCTCCCTCAAAACGACAATGTCGCCCACGCCCTTGCCGGCGCCGGCGGTGGTCTCCTCTCCATGGCCTTGACGTAAGGCCACTGAAGCCCGTCGATTTATCTCCAAAGAGACTCTTCTAATTCGCGTGTGTGTGTTCATCTTGCAGCTACCCTCTCATCACGCTTTCTACCCGAGCCCAAGTCGAATCGAAGCGTGCCGACTCGGCATTCCTCACGGCCGTCCAGAAGATCGTAGCTCGCGAGGGCGTGTCCGGCCTCTACTCCGGGCTCGAGTCCGCCCTGTTCGGCATCAGCGTCACCAACTTTGTCTACTACTACTGGTATGAGTGGACCCGCGCCTCCTTCGAGGCCGCCGCCGAGAAGGCCGGCCGCGCCAGCAAGAAACTCACGACCGTCGAGTCCATGATCGCCGGCGCCATCGCCGGTTCCGCGACCGTCATTATCACAAACCCTATCTGGGTCGTCAACACCCGCATGACCACCCGTGGCGGCAACGCGAACAAGGGCAAGGAGGCAGGCATCGGCGACGAAGAGGCGCAAGCCGCGAAGCCCAAGAAGGCGCCCTCAACCATCGGTACGCTGCTGGCGCTCATCAAGAACGAGGGCCCGCTGGCGCTCTTCTCGGGTGTCATCCCGGCGCTGGTGCTCGTCATCAACCCCATTCTGCAGTACACCCTGTTCGAGCAGATGAAGAACACCGTCGAAAAGAAGAGGAGGGTCACCCCGACCATTGCCTTCTTCCTCGGTGCCGCTGGCAAACTGTTCGCCACCTCGGTCACCTACCCGTACATCACGGTCAAAAGCCAGATGCACGTCGCCGGCAACGGCGAGAAGAAGGAGGGCATGTCCCAGGCCATCAGTAGGGTCATTAGGGAGGAGGGCTACGCTGGCCTTTACAAGGGTGAGTCCTCGGATCTGCTCCAAGACAGTTCTTTCAGGAAGCTGACCATTTTTTCGCAGGTATTGGCCCCAAGGTCACCCAAAGTGTGCTGACCGCCGCATTGCTCTTTGCCTTCAAGGATGTTCTCTATGAGCAGACTGTCAAGCTCAGGACACTTGCCGCCAAGAAGCGCGCATAATTACGTCAAAAAAAAAAAGTCTCACTCGCCCTCTGCACGAATTCAAATAATCTGACTTTGAGTTGTTGGTGGCATTGAACAGCGTATATATAGAACAAGCAAGCGAGAGGCCCCAGTGCGCATATCAGCGTGGCCGCTCAGCATATATGCAGCAATCATATGCGTGACAGACAGGACTGTATTGATTTTGTGGGAATATCAACACGGGTAAAACGTTTGGACCAGCGTTGGAAACATGAGGTACTTGAAATTTGGTGTCACATGATTCCCGGCAAATTGGTAAGGGTGTATTCGATGAATTTTCTGTTTAGAAAGTAGGATATCAATGATCTACTACGTACCTACTACGCATGTGACGGTGTGTAAAAAGCCCAGATCTACGCAACGGGTATGATTCGCGGAACGATCCACCACTCGTGGTACGACTTGTCAGGAGTCGGCACCTCGGCCTTGAGCTTCAGATCCCCGCCTTCGCCCGACTTGTCTAGCGCCTTTCGGACAACCGAGATGGCCAGCCCCGTGGCGATGCACGACTTGAGTCCGTTCTTCATCGACGGCACCCAGCGATCATGTGATCCGACCGAGAAAGCCTCCGCCTCTGGAAATTTGCTCATGACCTCGAAGCCCTTCTTGGCGCCCGCGATGGCCCTGTCGGCGAGCTCGAGGAGGTCCCGGCTCGGGC
Source organism: Colletotrichum orchidophilum (assembly GCF_001831195.1). NCBI lineage: Eukaryota > Fungi > Ascomycota > Sordariomycetes > Glomerellales > Glomerellaceae > Colletotrichum > Colletotrichum orchidophilum. The sequence continues at coordinate 11,041 of NW_019172994.1, read as the reverse complement.
AGTTGGACTGCAGGGTCCCGGTCGTGAACTCGTCAAACGTTGGGAGCACGGGGAGACCGATGACGGCAAAGGGCTTCATCCGCAGCTCGTAGCGGAGCTCGTCGGTGCTGTAGGGTCGGGGTGGGGGCTTGACGAGACCTAGGCGGTGGAGGACCGTGTAGAGGCAGCAGAGGGCGTCGGCGAGGCCCTCGGTCACAGCTGCGTCCAGGAGCGAGAGGCGGAGGAAGGCCAGGGACTTGGTGTACTGGGCCTCCGCGGTCGGCGTGAGGCGCGACGACGATCTGCCGGCCCCCGAGCGAGCCTGGTTCAGGCTCCGGATGACAAAGGACTTTATGCGCTCGACGTGCTGGAGGCGGTTCTTGGCGAGGTAGTTGAGGTACCAGTACATGCCCGCCAGCTCGTCCGGCTGGTAGACCTCGAGCTCGAAGCCGAGCTGGACGATCCACTCCATCTGCTTGACCTTGTACAGATAGGCCCACGACGACAGCGGCAGGGACCACTGCTCGACGGGGGTTCCCGCGGCGGACTGGTAGACGAGCGGCTGCTCCCCGGCCTGGTGCTGGATGACCTGGTCAATGTCCTCGGCGTCGAACTGCAGGTTCTCCCAGTCGCGGACAATGTGGCAGAGGGTCCGGCGGACGCGGCACCTATTTTGGCAAAAGGTGCGGAGGATGTCTAGGTAGGGCTGCGCGGCGCGCAGGCGGAAGGATTCCATCTGGTTCGCGATGGTGAAGCGCGGGTCCAGCATGGCCTCAATCTCGTCGTTTGCGCGGTCCAGGAGAGGGCTGTTGGGGAGGGAGATAATCGCGAAGTCGTCGTCGAGAAGCTGGCGGATGCTCTTGTGGCCGAGCACTTCCATGTCCTTGAAGAGGAAGCTCTGGAGGAGGGTGCGGACGAAGATTAGGGGCTGGGGCTTCTTCGCTTGGAAAGTTGTGACGTATGTCTAGCGATTTGTGTGAGCAGTGACGAGACTTTGTCAAATGACGCCAGCGTTTTTCTGGGGGGGTGGTACCTGGAGGCAGATGGCATCGGTGTAGTCGAGCACTCCGACGACTTCCAAACCGTCACTGATCATCTTCGTGAGATGTCCGAAGGCATCGTCAAAACTTATTTCGACGATGGGTCGCGGCGGCATCGTACTGGCGAGCTTGCGCTGCAGCTTAGCACTACAAGCCTCCGGGACGAGTTTGCCTAGCGCATGGGTGCTCTTTATACTCGGAAGCAAATCCAGAGCTTCTTTCCAAGGGCTTCTGATGAGATCCGGATTTGTCCGGTACTGCGTGTGGTCTATCGCTGCGAGAAACGTATACCGGAGGAGTAGTCTGTTGTTGAGCGCGTCGATAGTTTCCTTGGGTATTGAATCCGACAGTTGCCGTAGAATAAAACTTGCGTCCTTGAGAACATCGCGTACGGATTCTACGCTGAAGTCGTCGAGAAGGACTCTGTTGTACGTGTTCGTGACGAAGTCCTCTTCCTTGATCATCGGTCAGCTAGGGATCGGTTGGGTAATTGCTGCAAAGGCTAACTTCATAGTAATGCTCATTCTTGATCCTTTCGTTGACATTGCCGCATGTCTTTAAGAGCCCTAAGCAATAAGCTCGGAGGACGGCATGCATCGGCGCCGGCGGCATGCCGTTGGCATCTCTGATGAAGTGCGCGTCGTCGATGGTTGCAGGATTCGGCATGAGAATCGACTCAACGTACACACTTGTGAGGACGGTCTGAGAGAGAGGATACCCAACATGCCAGGCCATCTGCAAACCACGTCAGCAAGAGAATATGGAACGAAAGCGCGGTACTAACTTCATGGCAGAGCAGCTGGTCGATTATGCCAAGAACCTCCTCAGGGAGAAGAGGGCGTGTCACATCATAGTCCACATCTAGCGAATCCTCCGCTTCTAAGCAACCACTGTCCATTTTCGGGTCCATGATCTGGTCGCTGTCAACAAGGCACTCTGGGCCGTCGTCAAAACCCTCGGCCCACGCACCTCGAGAGCCCCAACGGACTCAAACAACGTGAAGAAGCCATCCTTGACCAGGTCGCCAGGCGCAAGCGCTGCGAGTTGATGGTCAGCGAATCTCTTGTACTCGTTTTCAGGGCGCTCTGTAGCTTACTTTCGGCGGCTTTCTTGAATTTTGACGTGATATCAAACGCCACGATGCCGTTGTTTGATACCAGGGGCGGAGGCGGCGGAGGGTGGGGTTCACGCTCTTGCTCGAGTGAGAGCCTTGAAATGTCTTTGAATTGTGAGAGAGGTGATGCCGAATCTTGCCGGACTGCGTTCTTACCATCAGACACTCCAAAGCCGGATGGAATGGCCATATCAGCAACTGCCCCTCATAAGGCTCTGTTGAGCGAGTACGTTGAGTGCAGATTTAGTGAGGTCACAGTTGCATTGGCCTGGGCGTGGATACGCTCATCCAAAAATTGACGGTAGATTTGGAACACGACGATTTCCCCGGTCCCTTACGAAAATGACATCAATGAGCATTAGGGAACAAAAGGATAGCAGTGGTCTCTTTGCCCTAATTTGTGATTTGCGATTTTGGTGTTGTTGCGAGTTAAGTGAACTTGGGCCGGGAACATGGAGTGATCACAACCGAATTTGTCCGGCGGCGGGCAAATTTGGGTCAGTGGAGGGAACCTGGGAAGCACGCTCAACCGTTCTGGCCGATGTCGAGCGCGCGCCGTCACCCGCCCCCCGACATCGCAACATTTCATCACTGGCACTCTCAGCACGTTTTAAAAAAAAATCGACTATCGTCTAGCATGGCATTCGATTGATAGGTTTAATGCCAATTTTGATATGATACAGCAGCTCACCGTCAGTGAGCCGGCGGGTACCCGGAGAGGCGTGTGCATTCACTGCCCTCCCCATCATTCCCATCTATCCCTCGATAGCCTCAGATGCCATCCCTCCTTCTCTCACACGTGCTTAACTTTGCGGCAAAAATGTCGATTCGGTTTACGAAGAGGGGGGAGGAGCGTTGACGGGGGCATCGGCAAGGTTCTTGATCTCGCCCTGCTTGCCGTTCTGCGTTGCGGTATTTCAAAGTCAGTCCTTCTGTCGATGCTTCTCATTCCAACTTCGCAAGTTCGGATTCGGGGGGCCGTCCAGTTGATTCTCACCTCCCACTTGGAGAAACGGATATCCGTCTCTCCACGACGCTCGGCAATGAGTCTCTTGTCCTCCTTCAGGCTGCGGCGCACGACGCGCGAGGCGACGGCGAGGTAGCGGTTGTAGCTGGAAATCGGGGGTTGCCGGGTTAGCTTTTTCCTTGTCCTCTCTCTCGCTGTTTCGTGGCTCCAAGCTTCGGTCGCGGGGCCCAATTGCAACGAACATAAAGGTTCGGGGGTCGTCAATTGACTCACGTGAGACCGGCGGCTTTCCAGGCGAAGACCATTTTGGCGGTTGTTTGGTTTTGATGATGAAAGTGGTTATGGGGGGGCGCAGCTCGGGGATGTGATTAATTGAAGGTTTCTGGATTCCGAAGTGCAAGCTCCGAGTTCGATGCCTGTGGCCTCAGGCAGGAAGACTCTCAAGCGACGAGGACGGGTGAGCGCCTGAGCGGCGTCTCCACTCACCTTCTCTCTGCCTTACAGGCCTTGCAGCGATTCGGCTTGGACCACTCACAATACAGGAAGATGAGATGGCAGGATCCCCTCGTGGACGTGGTAGTTGTACTCCGCCGCAATAACTTGATATGCAGTTGGTACTGCTGACTTCTCACTGAGAATAGCTTCTTTGGAGCCGGATCTCGCGGCAGTCGAGTGACGGCTAATCGGCATCATTCGCGCCATCTCGAGGCTGCACTGCTCAGCTGCGCCATCTCTTCTGTGTCATTGGTGCTGCTTACGACGTGGGACGGTTTTCGCAGAAAAGCTGCCTAGCCAGCAGCTCGTGTAAACAGGGTTCCGGAGCAATTATGCTGGGATTCTACGTAAATACTTTGTACAATCCAAGCAACTACGCTCAGTTCGTCTAGCTACATACGACATGGTCTGGGTTCTGCGGCTCCTCAAATGATGACTGGGAAGAGGTTGCCAGAGCGCTGCGCTTCCATTCTCCTCGTTTCTTACATTGAATTGGTCCGAGAAGGGAGAATACAATGGCAGACTGGCGGCGTCGGTCAGCCCATTCCGGCACAACTCATCCGGCGGTATGTACATAATAAGCTCTTGTCCATGCGAACTTCATTCCACTTGCGTAAATGTTGTTTGCGCGACACTTGAGTGGTATGTACGACATCATCCTCGTCGGACCAGATAATTGAAGTCAAGGGTCATTGCTTTGGACCTGTCAATCGTAGTATTCTTCTCCCATCATCTTTGCCAGAAAATCCTTATTCGGGCACGTCATTCCATGCTCTTACTTATATGAAGTGTGAATTACTGTCACCTATCTGATAGGCTTGATCAATAATGCAGAATCCCAAGATAGCAATCATCGGGGCAGGGCCTGCCGGTAAGCTATTTTAAGCCTCGTACTACACACTCATGTGGATTTCAGAGTCAGCGAGCTAATAGATTTGTAGGATGTCTACTAGCACGCCTGTTGTATCTATCCAAGGTCGAAGCAACTGTCTTTGAGAGTGAAGCTTCACCAAATTTTCGATGGGAGGGTGGAAGTCTGGATTTACACACGAATACCGGGTTGGCCGCACTGAAGGAAGCCGGCCTTTTCGAAGAATTCCTCAGGTATGCAAGATACGACGGCCAGTACTTAGCCATCGTCGACAAAAACAATAAACCCTGGTTTGTCAAGTCCGCAACTGGTCTCGGCAGTACTGCACAAGAGCGCCCGGAGATTGACCGCTCCAAGTTACGTGAGATTCTTGCCGAGTCTCTCCCCAAAGACGTGATCAAATGGGGACACCGCCTCAGAGAAGTCAAGGAGGATGGCAGTCTCGTCTTTGAACACACCACCATTACTGGCTTCGATCTAGTCGTAGGTGCGGACGGGGCTTGGAGCAAGGTCCGCAAACTCCTGGCGCCGGATGTCAAGCCATTGTGGAGTGGAATCAAGTTGTACGGCATGAGCATCCCGAACGCGGCCGAGACGGCTCCCGAAATTTACAAACTCGTCAATAGAGGTAGCGTGTTCGCCAACAGCGACGGCAAGCGCATTTCGATCCAACAAATGGGCGACGGCAGCCTGAGTGTATATGCGTCGAGCACAGGCGGCGGCGAGGACTGGGCGTCCCCTGAGGTCTGCGGGTATGATTCGAACGACCTCGAGGCAGTCAAAAAGGCGCTCTCGGTCGTGTATCAGGATTGGGCCCCGGAGCTTACTGACGCGATCGCCAGGACTGCGGGTGACTGCACTCCGAGGTCGCTCTATATGCTGCCAGTAGGCTTCAAGTGGTCGCATCGGCGTGGTGTAACCATGATTGGAGATGCAGCGCACTTGATGACGCCCTATGCCGGCGAGGGAGTCAACGTTGCGCTCGAGGATGCAACGAAACTAGCCAAGGCCATCATCAGTGCCGTTGCCAAGGGCGGTGCACCCGAGCTTTTGGATCAGAGGATCGAGGCTTTCGAGAGGGAGATGTTCCCCCGCGTGGAGAAAGTGCAGCGGCTGACCGATGAGCTCATGCACGACTTCATGTTCACTCCCGGTTCACCGCGGACGACTATCGCGACGTCGATAGCGAGACATGTCAAGTTCGAGACGCCGTGGGTGTTCCATCCGTTGGCGACCGCTATGGTACACTCGTTCTTTTTTATGCGCAGGATGCTGGCGCCTTGAGGCAAGAGTCCAAGATAGGTGTGGCCGGGTTTTTTTTTTCTTGGGCAGAGTGGGAACGAAGCACGATAGGTTTGGGGTCGGGTTAAGGTCCTTGTAGATTGTAGCCCATGTTCATGCTTTATTTCCGTACCTTATAGGTGAACCCGTGCCGCCGGGATGGGATGTGATCTCAATTTTGTCAAGTGGCGCAGCGCCCTGTCGAGCGCAAGAACGTGGCCAATGATGATAAGCGCAGTTGGCAGGTTCGAGGGAGCGCCCAATGGTTCGTTGTGTTGATCATGGAGAGCTGCAGTAGAATAGACTGCTGAAGTTGCCCTACGGTTGCAGTTGGTGATGTAATAATGCGCCCAAGCCATGGAGAGCCTAGTCAGTACGCAAGTTTGAAACACTGACTCGTTTTCTTCTGACAACGGCTCGCAGGGTTTAGAAGTCGAGCAAAACGCCCTTGCGGTGGTAGACTCGAATGACAGGAGGAGAACGGAAAACTTGGATGCACTGACCATGGCTTCGTTGGCTTTTACCCCATCAGGGCGTCTGAAGATGAGCAACGATACCTACAATGTACACTGGAGTAGCCGGAGCAACGCCCGTACTCTTCTCTCCATCCTTCTTGCGCACGCGAGTTAATGCATACTACTACTAGGTGGGCGCGTCCATCGCGGCGAAGTTGAGATGCTTTCTAGGATATGAGGATTGATTTCAAGAGAGTGCACCCCGCTCGGCAGAACAAACATGACAGACTAGTAATGTTTTGAAACATTCAATAATGTTTCATCCATGATGTTGTGTGTAATTCGGGCTCAAGGGGTGTAGTCGTTCTGGTGGTTCTAGGTGACTACCTAGGTGAGATTGGTGGATGGACGAGAGCAGAAAATAGGTAGCTTGAGTGGTTGAGTGGTACGGTGTTTCCGAGTTGCACGTCGGGTGGCTGGTAAACGGGGCACGTGCGGCCTGGGTTCATACTTGCAAGGGTGTCAAGCCACCGAAGGAGCCAGTGGGAGCCCAGTCAGCGCTCCACTGTCAGGATGAGGTGACGGGCAGCGGACTTGGACGGGGGGGGCCGCTTCAAGGTGACCCGACGAGTACCGTGCCACGAGGTGCTTTATTATTCTGACTGGGGGAGGGATGACGGCCAACAGGGCAAGCCGCCAAAGGGCAAGGTTAAGAAGAGGAGCACTGAAGAAAAGAAGCATGCAGAGTGTGCGGTCCTCTGGGGCCTTGGGCTGTAGGAGTATGGGACTCTGGGTCTTGGGCCGAAAAAGCTACGGATACAGCCAGGACCTCTCCGCTTTCCGAACACGGTTCGACATTGCATATACGTGCTGCCACTTGTACCTCGTACATACATACTTCACCTGAAATTCCACATCGTAATTGCTCCTGCGTTGCATTGTCTTTGCGCTCTGGCATCTGCAACCGATCCTGGGCTGTCCATTTCTCCCTCCCTCAGGCCTCTCTACTAATCACAAACTCTCTACGACATCGCTGCGCGCCCGATCTTATACGGACGACGGACGACAACGCCCATCGACAGCGTCCCCGATAAACGTGCCACCATATCGCAGAACTTCCGCTCGCTTCTTCGGGACGCTTTTTAGCCCTTGCTTCTACAGCTTCCATCTCGCCCACAGAATCCCTTCGTTCGCACCGAAGCCGACGACCTCCTACCGCCGCATCGATCTCTTCGCTGTCGTACTAAGCATCGGACGAGGGGAGGCTCGACGTATTGGCCAAACGTACGCACATACATCTCGGCAGCAGCTTTGCTAAATTCGCCCTCGCTGCCTCTACCTTCGGTGGCACGAACGTCGACCCTTTTGCTTCAACAAACGATTACGAGCCGATCACCCACCTCCACCAACTTTTACCGACTCGGTCTTATTGTTTTTTGGGTACTCTGTTGCGGAGAAACTGCTTGGGGAAGCGCAAAGAAGAGGTGGATCTTGGACTCGCAGACACAAGAAGCCCGCGGTCCTGAGATACGATGCAGGCGCCAGGCCCTTCCCAGCGCATGCAAAGGCGCTCCCCAGGTGCCGAACCTGGGCCGCCGCCAAATGTGCCTGTTCGGTCGATATCACCAGGTACCGGTATGCAACCGAGGGCTTCCAACGCCTCGAACCGATCCGCCCCGCCAAGTGGGATGCGGAGATCAAATGTGAGTCCGAATACGCATTCCAGCAACCGAGAAGCCATACTTGAGCTTCCACCACATACGATGGCTGCACAACAAGCCTGTGCGCCTCTGCCGTCTCTGTTTTGGTATCAGAAACTGATTTTACTTTTGCTTTACAGAATTCAACCAGCAGCTCAGCCATGCCTCTATCGCAAATTGAGAAGAGTGTTACCCACTTGCTAGTCGCAACCAAACAACTTCTCGAGACCCTTACACAATGGTCGCGTGGCCAAGCTACCGATGGCCAGGTGTCCGATGTCTACGTCAGACTAGGATACGAGTTCAACATGGCATGCCGGGCTTTCACTGCCATTAACGTGGATACCTCCGACCTGGGCAACGTTCCCGAATTGCTACGAAGCATACTAGAGTCGACCTTGAGCCAAGAAGCGAGCACCGAAAGCTTGGAAAAGTACCTTCCACGTATTCGAGACATCATCATCAACCTGCTCCATGGGCTGAAGCGCAAGCAGCAAAAGCTGCGGCAAAAACAACCACGAGACAGGGAAAGCGGGGCTTCAGGTGGCGCGCCTGAGCGGACGACGAGCACAAGTACGGTTGGCAGCGGAAACACTGGTTTGACGAATCTGCTGGAGGAGGGCATTCAGAATGGCTATCGACCAGACGCTCAGAGGGAATCCTCCCAGTCTGCCGGTGCCGCCCCAGCAAACACCTCCCCAAGTCGTCGCCACCTGCCTCCGAGAGATCAGTCGCGCGGTTCCGTCAATTCGGAGCAGTCTTCCATGTCTAGCACGACTATGCAAAACATCCCCGTCATGCCTCCGTACCCCGGCGACGAGGCGACGATGCCCTCTGCGCAGTCCGGAGAAGTAAACGCCGACGCTTTCCCGCCGCCACCGCCTCCTCCAAAGCAGCAATCAAGCGCATTTGCGGCTTTGCAGAAGGGCGGTGACCTGGAGAGGAGGGCTTCTCGGCGTTATTCGCAGTATCAAATATCTAAGCACCTAGGCAGTGCCATGAATGGTGTGCCAATGTTGCCATCGCAAAATTCCCCGATACCGAACCGTGGGCGAGGCGAAGTCCGGGAGTCTTTGCGTGCTGTGCAGACCCGCGAGACACTACGCCAAAACCGTGCATCGAAGCAGCCGCAACTAGACACCTCTCCGGCACCGAGCCGTGCCAACAACGAGCCCGCAGCAGAACTATTGGCAGCCAGGCCTGAAAGTCCGACGATTCAAACGCCCGAAGACAAGTACCCAAAACCTAGCGCTACCTTGAAAGGCCCCCTCAGCGATGATCTCCCGATTATGTCACCTGACGATGATGATGGCAAGCCTGAACCACCGCGCAAAGACTCAGCGAAGGTTTCACCGGGGGTCAAGACCCCGGAGAAGAAGCGCGACGCCAGCTTCCTTCACGAGCAGTCCCCGCCATTGACCACAGAGCTGACTTTGTTCCTGCAATACAAGTCCAAAGTCAAGAAGTTTGTGCTGCCTGAGGGATACAGTGAGCTCTCTATCGGACGCCTCCAGTTGGCGTTCATCGAAAAGTTCTCTTGGAATACACACGCGAATGGCGCTGATCTTCCAGAGATTTACATTCAAGACCCCGTATCTGGGGTGAGGCACGAACTGGAGGATCTATCAGATATCAAGGATCGGACCGTGTTGGTTTTAAATGTCGAGCCACTGGATGAAGTGAAACGTCATATCGATGAGGGCATCGGACAACTGAAGAAGATAGTACAGGACGTGAAGCAGAGCCAGGACGATCAAGGCTTGGCCATACAGCGAGTTTCAGAACGTCAGCAAGAGGCGGTTGCAGAGATGGCCCGGCTCGCCGCCACCCCTCCGGCTGTGTCTGCGCCGACTGATGGGTCCAGGTCCGTGAGCCTTGCTGGTGGCCGTAAGCTTGCCGCCGGACACATCACCGAGATCCAGACTTTGCGCCGTGACCTTGCCGTCATGCGGCAGGCTTACTCCAGCTTCCAGTCGGAGATCCAAGGCTCCATGTCAGCCATCCGCAGCAAGGCAAGCAACGTCAAGGCGGCGGTGGTCAAGGCCTCGATACCCACCATTGAAGGCGACACCGGTCATGCTTATGTTACCAAGGGTCGCGAGCAGCTTAACACAGATTCCGATCGGCTTGTCAATAAGGTCGACGACCTGCAAGATTTGGTCGAGGACCTCCGCAAAGACGTGGTTCTTCGTGGTGTGCGGCCCCTGCCTAGGCAACTGGAGACTGTCGCACTGGATATCACGAAGCTTTCTAAGGAGCTGAAGAAGGTGGAGGATTACATGAAGGAAGAGAAGCCCATATGGACCAAGATCTGGGAGAAGGAGCTTGAGGATGTGTGCAAGGGCCGTGATGAGCTCCGCCTTATGGAGGATCTCATGATTGATCTGCAGGATGACCTGGAGAAGGCATCAGAAACGTTTGCGCTGGTCGAGCAGGCCACCAAGGAGCAGTTGAAAGACAATGGAACAGGCGCCAGCGCTGGCAGTGCTCGCAACTTTTCCAAGGGGCTGAACGGTATTGGAAACAGTCTTGATCCGAATGCGGCCAAGGACGGTGTTCTTGGCGAGGTGAGGGCACTTCAGCCTAACCACGAGAACCGTCTTGAAGCCATCGAGCGCGCGGAGAAGCTGAGACAGAAGGAACTTGAGGGCCGGAAGGGCAATGAGCTGCAGAGGGAACTCTCAAACTTTGTCGAAGAGGGGAAGCTGAAGAAGTCTGGCGGCTTCGAGGAGGTGGAAAGAGCTCGGAAGGTCAAGGACGACATGATCCGAAGGCAGGTATGGGAAAGGCAGAATGGAATCGTCGCAGAAGAGGGCGAGGAGGAAGAGGAGGTCGAATACGAAGAAGTCGAAGAAGAAGAAGAGGAAGAGGAAGAAGAGTCGGGGGCGGCCGGCGGTGCGGAGGCTGCGGCCGAGCCGGAGAAAGCAGCTGCGCCACCAGCACCATGAAGCAGCTCGATAAATGAAGGTCATTCACATGTGTTATGGTGTCATGACCGTATGGAGGATATGTCATCCACTTTTGTTTCTCATCATTTACTTGATGCCCCTTTTTCTGTGCATCCCACAGACCTCTGCCACTCGAGCCAGATCTCGCATAGGAGGAGTTCGGGTCGTGTTGTCCCTTCCTTGTCTCCCCC